>NC_080027.1:83106078-83414194 GCF_030020395.1 Manis pentadactyla
TTCATTCTTTTAGCCTCAGTTTCATTATCTGAAAAAGGGAAAATAAAATGCCAATTTTCCGTGGTTAGTGTAATAAAATATAATATTCTCAGTGTGCCTTATGAGAGTCAGCATCAACAATTATTATTGCTATAAGAAAATACAATGAAGGTGCTGTGGAATCACAGAGGAGGGAGCACCTAAGTCTGTGGAACTGTGCAGGGGGGGATAAAGGCATTGTGTCACCATATAACATCATACTTCAGGGTTTTATAGCATCACAGTTTATGTACCACTTAGCAACTCCTGAATGCCTATTAACTTGTCATTTGGAGACCTCAGTTCAGGGCTCTGTGACTCTTTCTGTCCACCATGACATCAGATGTCTAACTCTTCACTTTCCTTGATGGACCTGGGAGTCTGCTAAGGAGAAAAATAGAGCAAAATTGAGAGTACGTAACCATTAAAATTAATTGCTCACAAACATTAGAACCCAGATACCCACTGCAGTCATAAAATATGGATAAGGATTTGCTGAAAGCCATTTATATTAAATTACTTTTATAATAATATTTAACTTTAAAGCATTAAATATTTAGTGCTCCTTTTTGTCATTTGCAAAGAAGATTCCAGCTGTTTCACAGCTAGAGGAATCCATGCCTGTCCTGTCTGAGAGCCTCTGGAGCTGATCATCAGACCAACAGCTCTGAGAGTTGAAACCAGAAGATGCCAGTGACTTAATATCAGCCAACTCTGATTCATTCAACAAAAACTAACTGAAGCCCTTGGTGTTCTAGATACCAGGATATAAAAATATATAAAGCATGATCCCTGAACTCCAAAACTAGCAAGAATAGACAGATACAAAAAGCTAATAATTGCAAAGCATTGCCTACATTTCCCCCATACTTAACTTCATCAAAATAACTTAATAAATTTTGAAATGCGTCTTGCTCTTTCTCAGCTCTGTGTCTCAGCCCAAGCTATTGTGCCTGCCTAAACAGCACCCCTTTGCTGATCACCTCCCAGTTCTCCTTAGGGATTTACTTCAACTGATACTGGTGTCATCAATTCCAGGAGGATTTTCTGGGCAACAGGATTTCCCTGGACACCTGTCCTACTAACCCTCAATCTAAGCTGTGCATACTTAGTCATAATGCCCATCACACTGTCCTGCAATTGTTGATTCTTTGCTGAATCTCCTCTACTAGCCTGTGAGCTACTTGCATGGCATTCACGGTTGAACCTCGGAGGTCCTGCACAGTGCCTGATGCAGAGTAGGTGTTCAACAAGTAAGATGATGTTGGTGGTAATTTACAGTTAATCACTGTCTGTGAGTAAGAGATTGTTATCATTTTCCATATGGAAAACAAATAAGAGCCAGGTTCTAACCTGTGCTGGGGATATTAGCTACCAATTCAGTTCACAGTCTCCTTCCAGACCTCAGCACTTGCCCCCCAACACCCCCTGGCCCCCTCATCTGCATGGGAACTCTTAGCGCTTGATACTGAAGAAACACTCAAGTCTCTACCCTGAGAGTGCTCCTGTTCTGCAGCCCAGACAAGCCACAGGATCGTTCTGCCTGTCACAGCACAGAAAATTCCAACCATCTTATGCTGATGACATTGCACCCACCACTGGGTGCACAAATGCATGCTGGCCGGAAGAAGGTCTGATTGCCCAGCAAGTCCATTTGTTCCTTGCTTTAAAGTGATCCATCATTTACTCAGATTTCAGTGAAATGGCCTGAAACAGAGAAGGAAAAAAGAGTGAGAGCTTGGGCACAGTAGATTAGACGCTAGTCTCGGCAGTGGCACTGAGCAGGCAGCCACATCAGGAAGAGCAGAGCCCCTGGGGCCCTGGGCTTCTCAGCCAGGAGTCACGGGGTGCTGAGTGATTGGGTCTAAGTAGGGATCTGCTGCTTTGGCTCCTGCTAAGCTTCAGCTGCAGTCACTTGCTGGGGCACTTAGAGCCTCTTCAATTCAAGGTCCTTTCTGGAATTCCACCCTCAACCTCTGGAGCACCGGCCCCTTTGGCTCATTCAGGCAGCCCTCCTTCAGCAACTGCAATACATGTGCATCAAAAACCTTTCACCCATTCAGATTCTCTAACCCAGCAATTCCACCTTTGGTAATCTATCCTAATGAAATAATCCTGAATACAGAAATAGCCTTAAACACAAAGATTCTCACCAGCAATTGTATAATAACTAAACAGGGGAAACAACCTGTACAATTGCTTGGATACTATCACCAATCCAACAGTAAGGGAATTGTTCAGAGAATAGAATGTCAAGACATTCAAATACATGTTTACCATGAATTCATGATAAAGGAAAATGTATAGACTATTATGTTAAGTGAGATGAGTAAGAAATAACAGCAGTATGATTAGAGCTCTGTAAGAGGAAGAAGGAAGGAAGGAAGTGAGGGAGGGAGGGAGGGTGGGAGGAAGGAAGGAAGGAAGGGAGAGAGAGAAAAAAAAGAAAGAAAAGAAAAGAAAAAAGAGAGAGAAAAAAAGAAAGAAAGAAAGAGAAAAAAGAAAGAGAAAGAAAGGAAGGAAGGGAGGAAGAGACACAGAGAGAAAGAAAGAAAGAGGGAGGAAGGGAGGAAGAGAAAGGAAAAAGAGCAAGCAAATGAACTAGTTATATAATATATTATCAGCACTGGGTGAAGCTGGGTGAAAGGTGCACAGAAATTCTCCTTATCCTTTTTGTAATTTCCTGCGAATCTTAAACTATTTCAAAACAAAAATTGTTTTAAAAAAATAATTGTGTATGAGAAGGCAGCACAGAATAATGGCTAACAGCACATGCTTTAAAAATAGTAAGTGTAGGGGATCAGTTGCAGAAGGGATTCTAAATCTAATCTGCTCTTCCCATTTAGTCTCTGCTTATATTAAAATTCCCATAAGAATCCTTTCTGACAGCTCCCACCCCTTGTAGCTGACCATCCTGGTACTTGAGTCCTTTTAGCAGAATAGTCCAGAAACCACAGCTGACACACGGAGTTGGTTTCCTATAAGCATCAGAACTGCAATAGCATTAATTAATCACTTACCACTATGTACCAGGCACTGTGCTAGGTATTTCACAAATAATAATCATCACCACAGCTTTTAAAGGCAGGTATTTTTAATTCCATTTTAAAGATAAGAAAATGAGATTGAGAAAGGTCAAATGACTTGTCCAATTTGCTGTAGTGGATGAGTAACTGAAGCAGGGTTATTCACCAGCCATGAGTATTTAACTTCAAATCTCAGGCCCTTTCCAACACAAGATATTTTTCAATTATTTGATTTTTCAAAGTTTCCTTAACTGATGCAACAGGAAACATCCCTCCATTGCTCCTCTGGGAAGTAGAGCTGTTGGACTGGATAAAGACTACAGTCTCCACAGCCCCAAAACTCAGGGATTCCCCCAGCAACATCAGCTCTCCTTGGGCTTTTCCCCCACCAGGCAATGGTCCCCTGATTCAGGATGCCCAACCACTCAGAGCTATTAGTCCCAAGGCATGGATCTCAAGCCCAGAAATTCTGGTTTACCTAGCCTGGGATGGGCTTAGCCATGGGCAATGTAGCCAGGATTGAGGACCTCTATCCCAACTTGTTGATGTTGAATTTTCCCCTCCTCTACTCCCTAGCCAGTTCCATGACCTCCCCCACCCACAGACCCCAAGTCTGCCTTTCCAAATCCCGCTTCTCACTGGAACCAGAATTATCTTTCTGAAACAGGTTTGCCCATGGAAGAGCCCCTGTTTATACAACTTCAGTAGCTTCCCCAGAGTTTACCAGGTAGAGTCCTTAAGGTGACTCCTGGAGCCATGCCCAGCCTGGGCCAGACCACCTCTGCAGCATCATCCGCAGCCACCCCAGCTCTGCTGCACCCCACAGACACTACTTGACATTGTTCAGACCCAACACACACTACCATACCACTAAGCCCATGCTCACTTTTCCCTTATCTGGAAGGTCCTCAGAACCCATTATCTACTGTATCCCTTCACTGTCACACGTCTCTGCATCTTCTGAGAATTCTTTCCCTACTCCCTCAGGCAGAGCTAAGGATTTTGTCGTCCATGATCCTGTGTCTCTAGGGAAGCTACTGAAGCCCTGACCACATAGAATTAAGGGCACCGGTTTGGTTCACCTCTCCTCTGAGATAATGAATTCCTTGGGAGCTGTGCCGTCTTCACTCCTGCACCCCTAGTGTATGGCATGTGTCCAAAATAGCTCCTCAATATTTGCTAAATAACTGAGTAAATGAATGAATAGACAGAATGATAGAACAAGCAAATGCTGTGCTCAGGTTTCACTGAGAAAAGTTCAAATATTTCCCAAATAGCTTCTTCTTAGACTAACTACAAAGTCTCCTGATTGGCAAGTGACTTCCACTGAGACAATAGGGCAGAGTGGCACAGAGAACTCAGGGAAAAGTAGCCAGAGCCAGGACTTCTCCTCACAGCTTAAATCAGGGTTCTCAAGATGTCAGGCCACAGATTTTAAAAGTCCATAGAGGCGAAATGACAGTCTCTTCAACAGGTGGTGCTGGCAAAACTGGACAGCTACATGTATGAGAATGAAACTGGACCATTGTCTAACCCCATATACAAAAGTAAACTCAAAATGGATCAAAGACCTGAATGTAAGTCATGAAACCATTAAACTCTTGGAAGAAAACATAGGCAAAAACCTCTTAGACATAAACATGAGTGACCTCTTCTTGAACATATCTCCCCGGGCAAGGAAAACAACAGCAAAAATGAGTAAGTGGGACTATATTAAGCTGAAAAGCTTCTGTACAGCAAAAGACACCATCAATAGAACAAGAAGGATCCCTACAGTATGGGAGAATATATTTGAAAATGACACATCCGATAAAGGCTTGATGTACAGAATATATAAGGAGCTCACACGCCTCAACAAACAAAAAACAAATAACCCAATTAAAAAATGGGCAGAGGAACTGAACAGACAGTTCTCCAAAAAAGAAATACAGATGGCCAACAGACACATGAAAAGATGCTCCACATCGCTAATTATCAGAGAAATGCAAATTAAAACTACAATGAGGTATCACCTCACACCAGTAAGGATGGCTGCCATCCAAAAGACAAACAACAACAAATGTTGGCGAGGCTGTGGAGAAAGGGGAACCCTCCTACACTGCTGGTGGGAATGTAAGTTAGTTCAACCATTGTGGAAAGCAGTATGGAGGTACATCAAAATGCTCAAAACAGACTTACCATTTGACCCAGGAATTCCACTCCTAGGAATTTACCCTAAGAACGCAGCAATCAAGTTTGAGAAAGACAGATGCACCCCTATGTTTATTGCAGCACTATTTACAATAGCCAAGAATTGGAAGCAACCTAAATGTCCATCAATAGATGAATGGATAAAGAAGATGTGGTACATATACACAATGGAATACTACTCAGCCATAAGAAAAGGGCAAATCCAATCATTTGCAGCAACATGGATGGAGCTGGAGGGTATTATGCTCAGTGAAACAAGCCAAGCGGAGAAAGAGAAATACCAAATGATTTCACTTATCTGTGGAATATAAGAACAAAGGAAAAACTGAAGGAACAAAACAGCAGCAGAATCACAGAACTCAAGAATGGACTAACAGGTACCAAAGGGAAAGGGACTGGGGAGGATGGGTGGGTAGGGAGGGATAAGGGGGGGAGAAGTAGGGGGGTATTAAGATTAACATACATGGGGGGGTAGGAGAAAAGGGAGGGCTGTACAACACAGAGAAGGCAAGTAGTGATTCTACAACATTTTGCTATGCTGATGGACAATGACTGTAAAGGGGTTTATAGGGGAGACCTGGTATAGGGGAGAGCCTAGTAAGCATAATATTCGTCATGTAAGTGTAGATTAGTGATACCGAAAACTAAGCAAAAAAAAAAAAAAAAGGGCAGTTCCTGTGTGGTAACCTCCAACGAGTTCTACACAAGGGTATAAAGGGCATATAAAAGTGTAGGCAAAGGGTCTGTTTGTGTTTATACAGAGGATCAAAGCCTAATTGGGCTACCCCAAAAATGAACTAAGATACGATATGAAAAAGAACTTCCAACATCTGCACTCTCTGGAAGACTCATGCCAGAAGATGATCATCAAAAAACCCCAACAAAGATCCACGCACTGCTACAGCTGTAGATGCACTCATCCCACCAGCTCCTGGACTTGCCATGGGAATGAGGAAGGAGATATCTAAACCGGCCTGTGCATACAGTAAAACAACAAATTTGACTGGATCTATACTGTTGGAACTCAACCAAGAATTTGGAGAAGTGCAAATTGTAGCGCTCCAAAGTCCTACAACTACAGACTATTTACTGTTAAAAGAACATATGGCATGTGAACAGTCCCCAGGAATGGGTTGTTTTAATTTGTCTGATTTCTCTCAGACTGTTCAAGTTCAGTTGGACAATATCCACCATGTCATAGATAAGTTTTCACAAATGCCTAAGGTGCCTAACTGGTTTTCTTGGTTTCACTGGAGATGGCTGGTAATTACAGATATGCTTTGGTTATGTAACTATACTCCTATTATGTTAATGTGTGTGCGCAATTTAAGTAGTAGCTTAAAACCTATCATGCTGAAGTTACTCTACAAGAAGATATGCCAAAGAAATAATCAATCTTCCCATGTTTTCTTCCGCCTGCTACTTCTACAGCTTTTCTTCTTCCTTCCTAATTACAACCCTTAAATAGAATTCGTGCCTCGTATCAAATTTACCGAGTATCATAATTCTTCCAAGTGGTAAAGATACCTCAAGACAAATGCTGGGCATAGAAGCCACAGGGCATAAATATGCAAAGAAGTAAAAAGCTAACCTTTTCAAACAATAAGGCTTCCCTCTCACTTACTAACTTAACATTTCCCTGTATGGCCCCGGAAGATGACTGGTTAGCCAGAGACAGGTAAGATTCCTCAAGGGAGGAACAACCTAAGACAGGCACAGTCGCAGGGGGGCCATCAGGTGAGAAATTGGGGATCAACAGAGGTGAGGCTTAGAACCTCACCCCCCCCTGTTCTGAGAGAAATCTTCTGCATACGTGGATGTTTTATTGCCCTGGTCTAGCTTGGATTAACACATAGTCTACAGGCACACACCTGATCATCTACATTTGCTCTCTTACAACACTAAACTATGTTTTCTACCTTTATCTTGTATCTACCTACCACTTCAGCATTTTATTAAAAATAATAGTAATAAAGAGAGAAATGTGATATCCACATATAAATCAAGTATAAAAACCAAATGAGTATTCATATTTGAACTGACTGTTTAGAGTTCATAATACATGAGCAAAACCGAAAGTTTCTGTGATGACTGCCCTTGTACTGTTCACTATGTAACTTATTCATTATGTAAGAATTTGTTCTCCATGTAAGAACTTGTTTGTTATGCCTCTGAAGATTGGAGACTGACGAAAATTAGGCTTGGGGTGGATTAATGATTGTGCATTGAGCATTGACTCCCCTATACAGAATTTTATTGTCATTAACAACCATTTGATCAATAAATATGAGAGATGCCCTCACAAAAAAAAAAAAAAAAAGGACAGACTTCCAATGGTAAAATAAATAAGTAACCGGGATGTAATGTATAGCATAAGGAATATAGTCAAGATATTGTAACAGCTTGGTAGGGTGATAGCTGGAACCTAGAATTATGTATATAAATGTTCTACCACTGTGTTGTACACTTGAAACTAATGTAATGTAATACTGTGCGTCAACTACCCTTCAATAAAAAATAATTATTAAAAAAAAAAAAAAAAAAGTCCATAGAGGTGCTTTGTCTGTCTCAGAAAGTTTTTAAAACTAAGAAGTTTCACACAAAATCCAGCTCTATGCTTTCTCCTGAATTATGAGAGAATCAGGCAACCTTCAACCTGCATTCCCACCAGGCTACCATAATTGGGGCCCGCTCTCTGCTACCCCTTCGAAGAGAGCACAAGTTCTCTCCAGTCTGCCACAGTCTCCACCAGTCCCTACTGTCTTCACTCAGCTCACCTCTCTCAGTAATGTTTCCTGCTTGGCCCCCACAGGCATGAGTTTGCAATCCTTAAGCCAACCTAGGTGGCTAAAGGAGTTAAAATGCCTGTACATGCTCATTCTTTGCACCAAAGAATAAGAAAAAGGATCGCTTCAGCTCCATTTCTCTACTGGCTAAGGAGTTTAATAAAACCCAGCTGACTCGGCATGGATTTACCGCTGAGAAGGCCAACGGAGTGGCTAATAAAGAACAGCAAGGTGGGGGAGGAGTGGCCTAGGTGCAACACAAAGAAGTAGTCTGCAAGTGTGAGCCTCCACTGCACCAGGCTGAGATAAGCTCCTCAGCGGGCTGCACCAGGCGAGAACAAGAACGGAGGCGGACACACATGGAGGGAAGCAGTCAGGCAGGAATTCTGGAGCAGGTCTGCTGGACAAGCAGCTGTCTCATGAAGCTTTAGCTCCACTCACTGGCTGACTATAAATTAAGCTCCTCGAAGTCCCCAAAGCTTTCAGGCAGCCACAGGCAGCAGTGGAAGAGGGACTTCAGTCCACGCTTAGCAGAGTCCCGTGAAGGGAGTTGCAACCAGTGTTGGAGGGACGGGAGTGCCAGGAAGGGGGTTAACATGCCCCCCTCCCAAACCCTGTGGTCCTTGTCTCATGTTGCCTGATTCCTTGTCCTTTTTCTCCTCCACTCCTGAGACCACCCACCACCCCCACCCGGAAAAGAAGATAGCTTGCTTCTTTTGAGTACCCAATACAGTCAGGCTCACAGGTAGACCCAGGTCTGAAGTTTATACATTTCAGATGCCCTTTTTTAGAAGAAAAAAAAAAGCTACAACATTGTGCATACAAAGTACACCCAGTGTCTTGAAAGGGAAAATTTGTGGTAAATGCTCCTCCAGCCAGGCATTTTCTGTATGCTATCTCAGAGCACAGATGTTGGTCTCAAATTCTGACTGCTACCTACTAGCTGGCAAATACACTCTCTGTGCCTTAGTTTTCTCCTCTGTAAAATAGGATAACACCAGTAAGTAGTTCAACAACAACTAGTTGTTGGGCGGATTGGGATACTACATGTGGATGGTATTTGCTTAATAAATGACAGCTATTATTATCACCTCATTTGACCTCACAACAGCCCTGTAAAGCAGCCACTATTCTCCCAATTTTTCAGGTAAGACTAGGAAGTCTCTCCCTCCCCACCCACTGCAGACTACATTCAAGCCTGCCTTTGCTGGGTGGGATCCTGGAGTGCCTGAACCTTCTCTTTTTAGCTCCTCATTTGCAACCAGTACCAATTAGTTGTCTTCTACTCTGTGAGGAACCAGTGAGCTAATCAGACAACTCCATCTGACTGTTAACACGGCTGTGATGCACTAACAGGAGATAACGCATGGCAGGTAACTCCTCCTTGGTGGACATTTCATCAGGAGTATTTAGGAAAGAAAGGTTTTACCCGAGGGATGGAAATGTCAGGGACCAGGTGGCAGGTCTTGGGAGATGCCTGAATCGAAGAGGAAGCTACGGGAGAATGGAAAGAGCACTCAGCTTGAAATCTGATGACTTACTAATCTTGTGACTAATTCAAATCAGCTCACTTTCCATGGCCTCATTTGTGAAAAAATGAGGAAAAATAGAACATAGGATCATTGTGTTGTGCAAATGAGCCTAATGTATGTGAAAATGCTTTTGCAATAATAATAAAAAATTTTGTAATAATTTCTGTTTTAAAAAATAAAAAATGGTAGCAACTATGGCAGACAACAGTTTGAGTACTTACTTCATGCCAGGCTCTGTTCTAAGTGCTTTACACATCTTAAATATTTACATTTAATCTTCTCAGCAACTCTATTAAATACATACTACTATTTTGTCTTTTACAGATAAGGAAACTGAGCTCCTAGAAGTTAGGTAACTTTCCCAGATCACATCACTGGTACGTCCAGGAGCTGGGAGCTTTTCTCCTCTGAACTCCCAGGGCCCTTCATGCTTACCTCCAGTAAAACACTTAGCATATCACATTGTTACTATGAGTTAAAGTCTCCTGGCAGCTGCTCTGTGCCAGCTACTCTGCCAGGCACCAGATATCAAAAATGAAGACATTGGTCCTGCCCTTTAAGGGCTTAAAATCTAGAAAAGGTTGTAGAACTTGCTGAAACCAACAGATGTGCTAAGTACAATGGCACAAGGAAGGCAGTAACAGATTGTGTTTGGGAATGGAGACAGGTCAGAAGAAGCTTCTCCAAAGAGGAGAGTCTTGAGAAGAGGAAGAATAAGGGTCTGGCAAGTAACCAACAGAAGGAGCTTGCAGACAAAGGGAGTACAGGGCATAAATAGCATTCTAAATTCAAGGAATGACATCTTCAGGGAAGCGCACGTCAGAGAGGAAGGAGGAGGTAAGACCAGAGAGGTGCAGGGTCTCAAATGCAAGGCTAAGGAATTTTGGCTTTAATTAGTGGGTTCCTGGGAGCCTTCGACAAGCTTTAGGTAGAGGAGCCAGCAATAAGTTTTAAGCTTCAGGAAGATTACTCTGTGTGACTAAATGAGATAGCCCATCTACCCAGGTTTTTCTTTTCTGCAGTCTAGGTGAATGTACTTCCCCCTCCCCCCATATTGTAATAATGAGACTAACTCATTATATTACTTAATGGATAATAGTGTCTTAATGCAAGAGGGATGTAAATAAATTCACTCTTTTTTGAGGGGTTTGCTCTCTGCTTTAGATTTATTATCCTGCAAGGTAAGTCTCATTACCCCATTTTACAGATGAGGAAACTGAGGCTAAGAGCGGCCAGCAACTTACTTCAAATCACAGACACAGTAAAAAGAAGCCTGTATTCAAACTCAAGCCTTTCTGACTCCAAAGTCCATACTCTTTCCTCTACTTTATTGCCTATATTCCATGAGTAAAAATGTTTTTCTTTGAGCAGAGATTATAATTTTCAAAGATGAAACAATTGCATAAAGTCTAGCTATGTTCTTATATGTTCATTTCTCAATGAAAACGAAGATATTTTAATATTGACCTTGCCTCAGCAACCATATACTAATTAAAAATGAAACTTGTCCATCATGTAAAGTTTCTTATCTAGGAAAGAGAGCATAAATGATTCAAGTGAAGGTGCATCTGACCTGAAAAAATTGCCCCAGTGGATACTACTGCATGCTTACAGGGATGCAGCATCAGGGCCATCTCTAACCAATGTTTTTGATGCATACATTTCTTAAAAGCATGTAGTCAAGGAGAATAAAAATAAAACATTCTCATCAGAGGGAATAGTGGGAAAAGTCCTAGATCTATCAACAACCATAAAAAGTGAGTTCAATCTCTTAAGTGCTGGACAATTTGGGTCAAGACAGGGATGCTTTTTTGAACCTCAGTTTGCTCATGTGTCAAATGGGAATAATGAGAGAGAATACCTACATCACAGGAAGCAATGGAAAGACTTTCTGAAAAATGTAAACCACTATTCTATGTGAACCCCCAATTCTTAACACATATGAGAAAATCAATTTAACAGTCTAGAATAGTTTCCTGTTCCTAAGGGTATGTGAATTTTAAATGAAAAAGTCTAGAGAACATAATGTTAAGTTAAAGAAATAAATCACACGCTGATTTTTATGTTATTTCAGCATTGCACCTATCATGAAAGGGCAGTATTTGACAGTTGTTCGAGCATCCTTTAGATCTCATTAGAGAGAGCATCCTGACTGAGATAGCGCCTCTTTTAGCATATGTGGGGTCTCCACATACAGCCACCAGGCAGGGGATTTCCCAAGAGCTGGGGGTGGCATTCACAAAAACTGAGCCACCACTGGCACTTCTTAGGACTGAGTAGTGCATAACAATTGACCACAAGCCTTGGTTAGCAACAAGCTTACTTGATCAAAATGGATTTCCCCATGCCAGTGTCAGAGCAGGCAGAAAAGATCAGCTTCTAACCCGCTTCGTGTGAACCTCTCTTCTAAAAAGCAGCACAGAAAGCTGTCTGTTTCTATACAGGGTTGGGTAGGAACCTGGTTTTCCCATTTTGTGAAATGAGGCCCATATCTACTGACCTAACAGTTCTGTTGTAAAAATCAAGTGACATCAAGGCAGGGAAACCCCTATGTACAGGTAAGGAACTGTCATTTTTAAGGTGAAGAGACTCACACTGGGCTCCACTGAGGCCTGGGTTTAGGTTTCCAATCTTAAAAGGCACATGATCTGCCTGGAAACCGTATCTCTCATCATGTTGACATTCCAAGAAGGGTCACTCTTTGAAACACAAGTGTGAGATTCCTAAGACTGAAGCTCTCAACCTTTCTGTATAACAGGACACCTGGGGAACTTCAAAAATGTATCAGTGAGAAGCCTGTTGCTCAGAGACTGTAATGTATTTGGTCTGGGGATGATGCCCAGGTATCAGCATTGTTTTTAACTCTCCAAGTGATTTGAATACGCAGCCAGAGCTAAGAACCACTGTACTAAAGGACTGTTTCCCCAGTAGCTCAGCTACCTCCTGTTGTACCCAACTAGCTCAAATGGGACCCATTCAGTAGAATAGAAATGAGGTTGGCAATCTCACAAATAATACTATTCCGATATCTGTAAGATGTGTTACAGTCACAAAGCACATGCACAGACCAGCTTCACTGGGCTTTCACAAGGACATTGAGGGTGGATATTACCTCTGTGCTCCTCCCTTCATAGCTGAGAAAAGAGACTCAGGGGCAGGTCCAAAAACCAGGAGACTGTGCTCACAAACCAACACCACCACCAGTGTCACACGATTGGGAGGGAGAATTCTCTGAGGCACCAGAAAGAGACCAGAAGGAGTCAGAAGACCTGAGTTTCTAGTTCTGGCACTTTGATCTTGGACAAGTCACATGCCTTCTCTGTCAAGCACTTGGCACATTTGTACCATGAATGGTCTGATGCCCTGAGCTCTAAGCTCCCTTCTGCTGGCATGCTATGAGATAGGATCATCTCAAGAGTCTAGCCTCGGGTTTGTATTAAAGTGTCACTTTCAAAACTTTAACTTCTTTGAGCCTCAAATTCTCCACTTCAATTGAGAGAGAGAGATGGATTAAAAGAACAGGATCAGGAAGTTCAGTGAAAACCACAATGTTCCCTCTCCTAGGATTTTTTCAGTCAGTTCAATGGCCCTTAGGTATATTTGGCAGAAACTGTTGCCCCCACACTTCACTGGTTTCTCTTCACAGGAGTAGGAATGATTGCACCTACTAGGTGAAATGGTTAGAGGACACATCCAGTCATCCACATCCCTCTACTGGCAGAAAGTGAAAATGCTACAGGTCCCTTGCATGGAAGACCTTCCCCTCCTAGGCTCCCAGCATTTACCCAGTATGAGGCAGCTGCATGTCTCTGCTTAGCTGGCTACAAGGCCAACCCTTCCTCAATGCTGATACCAAAGCTCAGCTTGCAGCAGGTATGTGGCGGGGGGGAGTATGAAGAAGGGCATTTGGCCACAGAGACAAGACATGAGATCCAAGGCAAGCAATAAACCTGAAATTGGAATCTCTGACTGTTGTATCTATTTTGAAAAAGAAGAAGGGATCTGATTAACTGTTCATTAAAATCCCAAACCAAATTCTCTCCTATCTATCTCCAAAGGGTCATTGTAAGGATCCAAAGAAATAATAGGTAGAAAGAGTCCTTGCTTCCCCAACACCTCTAGTACTCCAATAGAAGAGGGTGAATAGATGGTTCATAGATGACTATCTTCTTGCTGCACCCACACACAACATAAAAGGCCAGGGAGCCCTCTGGGATGTCTGTTATAAGGTCATTAATCCCATTCATTAGGGTGCCACCCTTATGACTTAATCACCTCTCCAAATCCCTGCCTATTAATGCCATTATATTGGGAGGTTAAGGGTCCAACATATGAATTGAGGGTGGAAACATTCAATTCATAATACTGACTGTGTGACTCTGGGCAATTTGTTTAATATTACTGAGCCTTTGTTTTCTTGACTATAAAACTGGGATAATAGTACCTCTGTTCTCTTGTGGTATAAAGATTCCATAAGATGCTGATTGTCCAGCATCTTCTACAGCACCTAGAACATGTTACCCATCAGGTAATTGAGCAACTGTTTGGGTTTTCAATTAGCCACTTACAAATAGCTAGGCAATATACTTTGCCTCTCTGAGCTTCAATTTTCTCTTTGGAAAAAACAGAGATAATAAAATATCTGTACTGAAGTGTTGTCATGAGAACTGGAAAGAGATTAAAGTCCTATCTAGCACTTAGACGGTACTCAATAAATACTACTATTATTAAAGTGATCATAAAACTTTGGGGAAATTAAATGTAGGTCTTCATCAGGAAATATTTTAGGATGAGTTTTTAAAAGCCTCTGCTCAACAAAAAGCCATTCAAGAGAAGAAATTGTACCTCTCTTCATCTCTGGGTTCCTAGTGCCTGATGCCTGCTTTACAGTATGCACTCAGCAAAAGCGTGTTTAGGTGAAAGGGATGAACTCTCTAGCCCATCCCTGAGACTTGACTTCCTGGGTCAATTATTCCAAATTTTTAGCTAGGAAAGAAAGATTCATTAAGATATTTTATCTTAAACTCCTGTGTAACCTTCTTCTAAATGTGGTTAGAGATAATATAGTTTCCTCTTACAATATATGGACTAAAAAGCCCCAGACTTTTCATTAATCTCCCAGTATTCCCTCTGTCTCAAGCTTCCTCCTCCCTCCCTTCTCTTCTGTCCTATATTTCCTTCTTTCATACATCAATTTCAATACACTCTTTCCTGGTGATTCTGCAAGCCCATGCATGCTCACTGTCCTCAGGATCAAGGCAAAGTCATATGAGTACCTTAAAGGTCATCTGGGGTAACCACTCATCAGATGCAATAACATCTTCTGCAAAAACTCATACTAAGTGCTCATCCAGATCAACTTAAATACATTGGATGACAAGAAACTCACCTCCACATAAGACAGTCCAACCCATCTTTGGTCAACTGTGTTAGGAACTCACATTTAGCTCAGACCATCTCTCTGTAGCTTCCACCACTCACATGGCTGTAGCTTTGCCTTTTGTAAGCTCACAGGATGGGATGACTCTGCCTTCAACATCAAAAACTTTGAATTTAACTTATGGTACATGTATATCTCAGCCTTACAATCAGATTAAAAGCTTCTAGCAGGTAGTCACCATGTTTTATGTTCTTTGTGCCCAATAGGTACTCAATAAATGTATACTATATAAATGTTGGAAACACTTCTTTGCTATGTGGCCTCTCGGTTGGATTCATCCTATCGGAGCCACCATAAACAATTCCTTCTTCTCTTCAGGTGCTTAACAGCAGTGTCACATAATGCTGAGTAAATGGAAAGAGAAAAAGCAAGGGGAAGAAACATTTTTTAAAATTCCATCTTCAGGTGCACCAGGAGGCAATTTTCTTTTGAAGGCACATTATTTGCAACTCTGACTGTCACATATCAAAGAAAGGAACAATCTAAGTGCTGTTCATTTCCCTCCCAATATGCGTGGGAGCTCACGTTATGTCCTGGTGAGCTCTGAACAAACGGAAAGAAATAGAATATATCCCTAATTGCTGTTTGCTTGGATTATTTTGAAAGTGGTCAGAGGACTTTCCACTTTGCTGAGCACTTTATACAATACATCCAAATTTCCTCTGAATATTTAAATGTTTGGTCTACATGCAAGCGTTTGACAGCTGGTTGAGTTTCTTTAAAACCAGAAAAAGATAAAGGGCCCCACACTTCTTATAGAATGTTGAGGAAGGAATTGTTTGGCTACTTTAATACTTTCTGGGCAAAGGAACTCAAATCTGGTCAGATTTATGAAATAGTCTGGTTTTTTTAGTATGAGAATGATCAGCATTTTGTTTGTTTTGTATGGGAGCTGGAGAAGTAATGTGACTGGAAAATGCATTCATTAAATTATGCATCTGATCATATCACTTTGCAAGAGAATATTAATATGACACTTTTCCTATTGTCTCAATTTAGACTGAAGCCCCAGGGTTAAGAACAATACATGCCAATTATATCCACATTATAGAGCAAGACTGAGGCTGGCAAAGAAGATCGTCCAAAACAAGGTTTGCAATTTTCAGCTCAGTAGGCTCCATCAGCCTATCAAGGATAGATTAGGAAAGCTTGGTGGATCTCAGGGAATTTCCAAGTGTAAGGGAGCTTCAAAAGAAACTGGAGAGCTTGACCTTGGCCCCTGGAATTTGGAATAACAAGAAGGCCAATAACTGCAGCATGCCTGAAAAAAATCTAAAAACAAGAGTCTGGCCAGACAAAGTGAGGAGTAGTCAAGGCTGTTTGCAAAACAGTTGCACTCTTGGAGTTCGGTGAAACAGTGAGCCTGCCTCCTTCCGCAGGCTGCCTGCTGTCTCCACCAGCCCTGGAGTGGCCTTGAGAAGAGTTCCAACCAGAATGTCTACTTGAGGTAGAGAGGAAGCCCAGCAGAGAGAAGCTTAATGTAAACTGACAGAAGTTAGGGTTTGGAAGTAGAGGTAGCAGGAGAGATCAGTGGTGCGCAGCAAGAGAAGTACTGTTGAGAATAAAGAAACTGCAGGTGCATTAAAGAACTCTCTCAGGAAGGGGATATTCTCATCCTTCCCCTACCTCCAAACCTGGAGGAGCCAGAGATTCAGTGGATGAGAGGGAGGAGAATAGCAATGTGGAGATGCAGATGCCCACACCCTTCCCAAAAGCAGGTTCTAAGCCTTCCTTAGGTCTTGGCTAAGGGAAAGAGGGAATTTTATAATTGGATAAAAGGGTGGAGTTCTGATATTAGATGGACTAGACATTTCACAACCTAAAAGAAAACAGACAGTTTATTCATCGTAAGAGGGACCAGAAAAGGAAAGCTTCTTAGCCAAGATCTCATCTACAGTCTAGGAAAAAAAATGACTCAATGGAGTAAGTTTAACAGAAAGTGGTAAGAAAGAATAAAGTTGCTTTAGCTTTAGCTACTGAGTCCAGCTGGCAAAATACATTAATTATAAGTGTCTTGCTCAAAAAACAAAAAATTAACAAAACAACAACAAAATATCACTCTTAGGATAAGGCCCCAAATTCTCACATAGCATGTGCTTATGTATCTGGCCCCTGTCAAGCTTTTGTATTTCATGTCATGCCACTCTCCACCTCATTCATTACCTCTAGCCACATGGCTTTCTCAAAGCTCCTTGGAATACAAGCAGCTTATCGCCTCAGATACACACTCTTCCTTCTGCCTTGGGATCGCTGGCCTCCTCTCATCCTCAGCTGGCTGATTCCTCCTTGTTCTTAGAGTGCCTTGGTTGTAAGCAACAGAAACCAGCAGTAACTTACATAGGAAATGAGTTTATTGGAAAAGTAGGAAGTAGTTCCCACAGTCAAAGACAACAAACTAATAATAATTATTATTATTAAAAACTACAGCTGGAAAAGAACAGAAGCCAAGGAGTCAGGCTAAAACTGCAGGAAATGGGTGTGAAACTATTCTGGAAGGTGGATTATCCTCAGCTATTTGTTTTGTTTGTTTGTTTTGTTAGAGAGTCAATCCTAGGTTGCAGCATGTGCCCACCCCTAACTAGAGGAGGGCAGAGTCTTTAAGTACAATGAGGGTGCAGAAATTCCTCCAAAGAAAATCAAGACACAATTAATAATGGTGGGCAGGCTGAAATCCACTCCATTTAAGAGCAACTTTAAATATTTTTTCCTCTGCCAGTTAGTAACCACAGACACCTGAGTAGGTTACTTTACAGCATTTGTTTCTCAGTTTATTTACCTCAACATAGCAAATACCTACTTCATAGGTTAGTGGTAAGGATTAAGTTAATCAATATATGTAACCCACTGAGCACAGTGCCTGCATATAGCGAGTATTAGCTAATATTCTTTTAGCAAAATTTTCCGTGACCTCCCTAGACTCTGCCAGGGCAGTCCATTATATTCCCTCATTCCATCTTGTATTTCTCCTCTGAGCAGTTTCATAAATGAACTTGCAGAACTATTTCTGTAATTTCCAGAAATATAAGAGAATAAAATTTGTGTTGCTTTAAGCCACCAAATTTGTCATAATTTGTTATAGCAGCCATAGGAAGCTTATACATACACACTCAAGAAATATTTTTTGAATGAATAAATGAGACTTAGAAAATGACAGTGCAAATCAAAGCCAGCATAGAAGCTGAAGTACAAGACTAATCTTCATGACATATATACCTCTGAACTATGTATTTAGCTCCATACATCTAAAATTTCATTACAGGTAGATGGATCAGTTATAAGCTGAACATCAAGGTTCCTAGATGAAAATTTAAGAAGTTATCATTGGCATAATAAAAAGGGAAAGGAATTTATTTAAAGGATAGTGTATACCTCAGACTCACCAGGATGACTGAAGACAAGGTTCAAGACCAGAACGTTGTACACTGTAATGAGGTAGCCCTGTTAAAGCTATACAGCCAGGAGCAATATACAAAATATGCCACACCAATAGGTCTGGGGAAGACACCATTGGCTCTGCCACCAAACACAGCAATGCACAACCAGCACAGCTAGCACCAAGCCCGGCTGCTACCATTATCCTGCAGCTTCTGATCTTCCTGTAGCACTCCAGCCAGAGAGTTCCTCAAGAATTCTGAACTGCAATGAAGGCTAGGAAAGTAAGGAATGGGCATTTTCAGCTTTTGTAGTAGGAGATAGCTCAGCCTCCTAACAAGATTCAAAATGGGGACAGGGGAGATTCCTCAAACATAGAAAGAAAAGATTCAGCTGATAGGTAAACATAAAAGAAAAATAAGAATGTACTACAATCTCATATCCAAAGCTTACAGAGATATGTAAGCTTATCTTCAAGCATCAGGCTTCAACATTAATTCACAAAATCAGAATGTGTACTCATGCATCTAACAACCTTCCATGTTCAATCACTTCTAAATTCAAATTAAAGCAGTTACAGAATATGGAAGCTACTGAGGTTAAATATGTCCTCTTCAATCTCTAATTTGGCCCCTAAATTAAATGAAAATGCCTTAAGGAATTTTTAAAGACTAATTTCCTTGGTCAGATCACCAAAGAAATGCCTGGTTTTATTTCTCATCACATTGTCCCATTAGATTTAGTTAAAGCTATGTCAAATACCTGTTAAAAAAATAAAAGATATCTTATTTGGGGCAACCAAATAACTAGTGTTTGGGATAAATATAAGTTGTCATTATAATAAAGGGAGAACAGAAATCCCAGACCTCAGATTATAAAAGTATACCACTTAAAATATCCATACAACTAATATTTTGTCTTTTTCTGTATCACACAATCTGCTAAGCACAGAGATTTTGTTTTTTTTATGATTAAGAAGGCATCGCTGAAGGAATTTATATTATACAGAAGGATTAAGGAATAGAAATATGTAAATAAACTAATTACAATAACAATAAGATGTAACAGGTACTCTAAAGGATGTGTTATGGGTTGAATTTAATCCTGCAAAATTCATACATTAAAGACCTAACTCCCAGTATTTCAGAATATGACCTTATTTGGAAATAAGATCATTGCTTATCTGATTAGTCAAGATGAGGTCATATTGGAGTACAGTGGGCCTTTAATCCAATATGACAGTTGTCCTAATAAAAAGAACACCATGTGAAAAATCAGAGACATACACAGGGAGAAAGCTGTATGAGAACTGGAGTCACGCTACTATAAATCAAAATGCTATGAGAAGCTAGGACAGAAGCCTGGAACAGTCCCCTTGCTTCAAAGGGAGAATGGCCCCACCAATACCTTCATCTCAGACTTCTAGCCTACAGAATTGGAAAAATAAATTTATAATGTTCTAAGACACTCAGTTTTTGGCACTTTGTTGTGGCAGTACTGAATCCAGTAAATTTGCAGGACAGAATAACCAATATACAAAATCAGTTGTGTTTCTATATACTAATAGTGAACTATCAAAAGGAGAACTTAAGAAAACAATCTTGTTTACAACACCAATAGAATAAAATACTTAGAAATAAATTTAACCAAGGCAGTGAAATATCTGTTCAATGAAAACCTGTAAGACATGAAAGAAATTGAATATGACAAATAAGTAGAAAGATATTTCACAGTCATGAATTAGGAGAATTAATATTTTAAAAGGTTCATACTACCCAAAGTTAATTACAGATTCAGTACAGTTCCTATCAAAATCCCAATAGCATTTTTCACAGATATAGAAAAAAAAATCCTAAAATTTCTATGGAACCACAGAACACCGCAAATAGCTAAAGCAATGTTAAGAAAGAAGAAGCTGGAGGCATCACACTTCCTGATTTCTAACTATATTACAAAGCTATAGTAATCAAAACATTATGGTGTTGGCATAAAAACTGACACACAGATCAGTGAAACAGACTACAAAACTCAGAAATAAATCCTACTACATGACCAATTAATTTACATCAAAGGAGCCAAGATATATAATGGGAAAAGATAATTTCTGCAACAAATGGTGTTGGGAAACTGAATAGCCACATGCAAAAGAGCAAAACTAGACCCCTATCTTACACCATACATAAAAATCAGCTCAAAACAGGTTAAAGATTTGAACACAAGACCTGAAACTGTCAAGCTCCTAGAAGAAAACATAAGCAGTAAGCTCCTTGATAATTGTCTTGGCAGTGATTTTTTTTGGATTTTGTACCAAAAGCAAATGAACGAAAGCATAAATAAACAAGTGGGACTACACAAAAATAAAAAGCTTCTGCACAGCAAAGGAAACCATCAACAAAATGAAAAGACAACCTACCAAATGGGAGAAAATATTTGCAAATCCTATCTCTGATAAAAGGTTAATATCCAAAATACATAAATAACTCATATAACTCAACAGCAAAAAAAAAAAAAAAAAAAAAAAGCTTCCAGGTATAAGATGAGTAAATTCTGAGATCTAATGCACAGTACACATTCAAAGAACCTGAAAACAGGATCTCAGAGAGATCTCTGCACTCCCGTGGTCACTGCAGCATCATCCACAAAAGCTGAGAGGTGGAAACGACCTAAATGCCCATCAATGAATGAACAGATAGAGGAAGTTTGGTATATACATACAATAGAATATTATTCAGCCTTAAAAATAAAATCCTGCCATTTGCAGCAACATGGATGAATATGGAGGGCATTATGCTGGCTGAAATAAGCCAGACACAGAAAGACAAATAAATACTACATCATATGACATATATGAGGAATTTAAAATAGTCAAAATCTTAGAAGCAGAGAGTAGAATGGTAGTTATCAGGGGCTGGTGGGAGGGGGAAATGGGGAATTATTAGTCAAAGTGTATACAATTTTGGTTATGCAGGATAAATAAATCCTAGGGATCTATTGTGTAGCATGATACCTACAGTTAACCATGCTGTGCTGTATACTTGAAAATTTGCTGTAAGGGTGGATCTTATCTTAACTGCTCTTATCACAACATAATAATAATTATGATTATTATTATTGTTATACATAAGGAAGGAAGGAGGAAACTTTGGGAGGTGATTGACATGTTTATGATACAGACTGTGGTGATGGTTTCATGGATATATACTTATCTCTAAACTCATCAAGTTATATACATTAAATATGTAAAGATTGTGCATGTTAATTATACTTCAAATAAAGTGGTTTTTAAAAAATAAAGCCTAAAGATATAACTCATTCCACCTTCAACAAATAAGCAGAAATGATACAATGAACACTAATATAGGACCATACAAAATACAAAATGTTGATTTAGTGCAGCTTTAATAATTATAAATTAGGCATTCTTGTTGAAAGACTAGAGCCTCACACTAAATCATGAGGAACATCTTTGTAATTTGTAAAATTTATAGCTAATGGTGTAGAGTTCCCAAAACACATTCCAAGTTACAAAATGTCTAGCACAAATGTCTACAGATGGTCCATTCATTAATTACACAAATATTTATTGAGAGAAGGTTTGTGTTAGGCACTGGCCATGACAACAGATAAAGCTCTGCATAAAAATATTACAAAGTAAGAAAGATATGTTATTTATATACAAATGGAAACATTTATGCATTTACTTTGCTGGACAACTACCTAACTCACTTTTTTTTTACTTTAAACAATTACCTAATACCCAAATCAATCTATAAATCCAGTGCACTGTTAATCAAAATCCCAAAATAGCTTTTTACAGAACTGATATGCCAATTCTAAATTTCACATACAAAAGTAGTCAAGGGTCAAGAATAATCAAAGTTATCCAGGGAGAGAGGATGGGATATTGGCCTAACTAGGTACTAAAACATATAAAGCCATAGTAATTAAGACAGTATAGTTTTGCTTCAAAGAGGACCAATTTACTAAAGAAACAGAATAAAGATGCCAGAAACAGAGCTGTGCACATACAGAAGTGTATAAGACAAAGCTGGTATTTCTGATTCCTAGGGAAGAGATAGACTTCAATAAATTATGTTGGCACATAAAACAATGTATATCCCTTAATCACCTCACACACAAATTTTATAAGTTCCAGCTAGATGAAAGATGTAAAAAGCAAAATTTTAGGAAAATATATGAAAGAATTCTTTGACTTTGAGTAGGAAAGCATTTATTTCTTAACACGTAAACTTGACCATATCAAAGTTAAAACTTCTGCAAGACCAAAGCCACAATTTACTAAATTAAAAGACAACCAACAGTTTGGGAAAAGATCTTTGCAACATACACAGCAAACAAAGAATTAATTACATGAAAGAACGCTGTTAGGAAAACCAAGGCCTTGCTGATCCAAGAACTACACAGTCAAGATTAGAAACCCCCACCGAAGGGACTAGTCACTCCCTCAGGAGCTTGCTAAGCAGTAGAGTTTCAACAGAGCTAACCCCACCATAACCCCTAACACTCCAATTTGTATGTGATTGAAAGGAAATTATAAATTGTCTCTATTTGTAAAGAGGCTAATCCCCATCCTCTCATTTCTCTCTGACAGAAGGGAAGGAGGAGCTTCCTCTCCCCAAACTGAGGAAATGCTCAAGACAATGATTAGTTAAATTTGACAATGCATGTAAGAAGGTCATATTGCTTCCCGGTGGGGTATTTACTTTGCCTCTGAACTTGATGATCCACCTGGCACTAATGGAAAAGAGAGGATTGGCACAGTAGGAGACAGCAGGACAAAGAGAAGGAAAGCCAGGACTCTCCCTTCCCCACCTTGCGTGCAGGTTTCCAAAAGAACTCAGATTTGGGGCTACAGTCTTGCAGGTGATGCTTATCTCATGAGTCAAAGAAACACTAATTGCAAAGAAGTGCTCTGCAAAGCTGAGCAGTGGAAGATGTAGCCAGTCATATACGGAATCCCCCAGTGCCTTCAGCAGCTGCTTGAGACGGAGGCTAACACCAGCTTAATCTGTTGGAGCCTTTGTCTTGCCCTATGGAGCCCAGAGACAGCAAGCTCAAATACCAAATAGAGCATCCAAGGAAAGAAGTAAGCCTCAACATTTTAAGAGCAATGGAGGCGGGCAGAACCTGCCACACTATCACTCCTGCCTGCCCAGCATCCTCCAGTGTGTGAGGTTAGACCGGTCTCACACACCCAACACCTACCACCCCAAACTCCTAGTGCTGCAAGTCTCGCCTATTCAGAGGAAATACCTAGAGGGTTCTTTAATCAAATCAGAGATTTAGGTTTTCAAACACAGAAAGATAAATCTTAGAAAATGCTGAGTCTGTTCTAATAATGGAGTGTGGCTGAAAAATAATGAAAATGCGGAGATATTGTCCTAGTGGAAAAGGAAGCTTCAACATAGTACAGCTGGTATCAATTAATGGAAAAAATAAAAGCATTTGGATTTATACCTTGATGAGAGTCCTCACTAAAAAACACTAGTAATTATTGTCCATAATACATAAAGAATGCTTTCTAAAAAATATAAGTAAAAGAAATACCTACACTAAAAGTGATAATCTAAACTTAGTGGCTCAGAAAACAACCATCATTTCTTTGCTTTTGATTTTCAAATTCTGGCAGGGGCCCACTGGGGACAGCTTGTCTATGCTCCATGTGACATTTGCTAAGGCTGGAATGTCCAAGGTGGCTTCTTCGTTCATATGTCTGGCACTTCATCTGGAACAGGAGGGAGGTTGGAGGGACATATCTTTCTTTCTCTCTCTCTCTCTCTCTCCTCATGGCCTCTGCATGTGGCTAGCTTGGACTTCCTCACAGCATGACAGTCTCAGAGTAGCTGGATCTCTCACATAGAAGCTGGCTTCTTCCAAAGACCAAAAGTAGAGCTTGCCTTGTTTTCTTAGGCCCAGACTGGCACAGTGTCAATTCTGCCACATTCTATTAGTTATCCTAGAGAAACTTTTCCTCATTGTGCCAAGACATAAAGATGTTCATCACAGCATTGTTTGTAATGTCAAAATACTGGTAACAACCCAAATGTCTAATCAGTAGTATTTAAATGTGAAGGGCCCCCACCCATAAGATGGCGAACCTCCTGCTTCTCTTCTGGGTCCTCGGTTCCCGCCGGAGCCATCTGAACCCCAATCACCCCCCGCCTCCCTAATCCCAGCACCTAGCCAATAGCCACCAGCCCCGTAGAAGTAACACCACAATCACCCCATGCCCCTTCCTATATAACCCAGCACCATTGACCGTGATCGTCCGGCAAGGCCCTGATGCTCGAGGACGAGGAAGGAACTCTCCCCGCCTCAGGCCTTCACGGCTGCGGCGGACCCTCAGGCCCCTCCTCCAACAGCCATAAATGAGGCGACTCCTTTGCGGATGAGAACGCTCCCTTCCACCCCCCTCGTTCCGTTCCTTCCGCCGAAAACTCCTAGTACCAGGTACCTCGGACCCCGGCACTCTGCCTTCTTAGAGAAGTCTGGGTGACGACCCACACTTCCTAAGAAACCGACTCATATACGAGTTTCCGCAGACCACCAAGGATCATCGGGGACGCCCTTTGTCTCCTGGTGGTCTGTTCCCGGTCCGAGGATCTCCGTTCGTCTTCCCCTGTTTGTCTCCTTCTCTGTCCTTTAACCATGGGAGCCTCCTCATCCCTCCCTGAAGGTTCACCTCTTGAATGCCTGCTCAAGCATCTAGCCACCCTCTCCCTGACACCTGATATAAAACCACAACTTCTCCGCAAATACTGCTCCCAAGATTGGCCGACATACCCCCTAGACAATAACAACCAATGGCCCGCAGGGGGAGCTCTTGATCCTAACATCACTCACGATCCTTTAACTACTGCCAGCGCCTGAAAAAATGGAAGGAGATTCCCTATATCGAAGCTTTCCGCCTCCTCCCCCAGCCTCCCCCCAAGTTCTCCTAGCCTGCAAGCCGTCTCCCCCACAGAAGCCTCCCGCCCACTCCCTTCCCCCTCCTCTCCTACAACAACCCCTCCCCCTTCCTCCACCACCATCTCCTCCCCCACCTCACCCCCCTGCAGATCAAGCCTGAGCCTTTCAGCCCCCCTCTAAGTCCCAAGAGCCTCCTCTGTCTTTGCCCCCATCACCTGTTTCTCCCCCACAGACTGAGCCAGAACCCTTCAGTCCTCCTCAGACTCGGTCCCGAGGGCATCCCAAAATTATCACCCCCCCCCCCCGGGAGGTAGCAGGATCCAAACGGATAGTGCGCGTTCACGTCCCTTTCTCCTTAGGAGATTTAGCCCAACTTGAGAAACGCCTAGGTTCCTTTTGCACTGATCCCACGACATATATCAGGGAATTTCAATGGACCCTCCAGTCATACAGCCTCACACATCATGACATTTTCATGCTCCTGGCCAACACACTCCTTCCTGAAGAGCATAGACGAGTTTGGGACTTCACCCAAACGCACGCCACCTAAACCCACAGGACTGACCCCACCTATCCCCCTGGCCCCACCGCTGTCCCCGAACAAGACCCACACTGAGATTATAACACCACTGTGAGTCTCCGCTCTGGAGATATCTTCACCTGCTACTTAATAGCAAGTCTGAAAAAAACAGCTCGTAAATAATCAATTTTCAAAAGCTCCCTCCGAGTTCTTAGACAGACTCACTCAAGCCCTATTACAGTATACCAGCCTGGACCCAGAAACGACTGACGGGAGACGTGTCCTTATGACATACTTCCTGGCTCAAAGCTACCCCGACATTAAAGCTAAACTTAAAAAGTTAGAACAGGGCCCTGCTACCCCACAGGCTGAGATCCTAACAGTGGCCTTTAAAGTCTTCCATAACCGGGAGGAGGAGAAGGAACGCCGTAAACAGAAGGCTGATCAGGCCAATTTCCAAATGTTGGCCCAGCTGATAAAACCACAACCTGGGCGCCTCTCTACAAACAAGCCCCCCCCAGGAGCTTGTTTCAAGTGCGGACAAGAAGGACATTGGTCAAGGGCGTGCCCCTCCCCCAGACCTCCTACCACCCCATGCCCCAGATGCCACAAAAAGGGCCACTGGGGGTCTGATTGCCCAGCCACCCGAAGGGGAGGCTGGACGAACAACCCCCATCCTAAGCCCGCCGTAGTGGGGCTGGCAGAAGAAGATTGACGGGGCCCGGGGGCTTCTCGACCGACCATTTCCATCACCAAATAGGAGCCCAGGGTTACCTTAATAGTAGACGGTCGCACCATCTCCTTCCTCCTAGATACAGGAGCCACCTTCTCAGTCTTGCGAGAATACCGGGGCCCTACCATGCCTGCCATTACTCCTATAGTTGGGGTAAGAGGTAAACAGATTTTCCCATTAAACCCCCCCCTTTTATGCACAATCCAAGACAATCCCATACCTTTCTCCCACTCCTTCCTGGTTATGCTCCAGTGTCCCATCCCTTTACTAGGACGGGACATCCTTTCTCTCCTCCATGTTTCCATAACTATATCCACTCCCACAGCCCCCAGTACTCCCTTTCTGATGGCCCTCATAGCCGACGACCCCCCTCTACCCAATAAAAGTTTCAGTTCCGCTCTCATACACCCTGTAAATCCCAAATTTTGGGACATTACAAGCCCCTCCATGGCTCTATGTCCTCCTGCCTCTATCAAATTACGTGACCCCTCTCAGTATATCTGTCAGGCCCAATACCCCCTAACCACTTCAGCCCTCATAGGCCTCCAACCCATCATTCAAGATCTTTTAAACAAAAATTACCTCAGACCCACTCACTCCCCGTTTAATACCCCCATATTAGCTGATAAAAAAACCAACAGGAGGGGCGGAAGATGGCGGCGTGAGTAGAGCAGCGGAAATCTCCTCCCAAAACAACATATATCTATGAAAATATAACAAAGACAACCCATCCTAGAATAAAGACCAGAGGACACAGGACAATATCCAGACCACATCCGCACCTGAGAGAACCCAGCGCCTCGCGAAGGGGGTAAGATACAAGCCCCGGCCCCGCGGGAGCCGAGCGCCCCTCCCCCCCAGCTCCCGGAGGGAGAAGAGCAGGCAGAGCGGGAGGGAGACGGAGCCCAGGACTGCCGAACACCCAGCCCCAGCCATCCGGGCCAGAGTGCAGGGCGCTCGATACTAGGAAAACAGGGCAGCAAGAACAGTGAGCAGGCACTGGAGGCTGGGCGACAGAGGGCATAAGAAAAGCGCGCGACCATTTTTTTTCTTGCTTTTTTGCTGTTTTGTTTTGGCGAGCGCTTTTTGGAAGTCTTAAAGGGATAGGGACCCCAATACTCGGGAAACAGGGCAGCAAGAACAGTGAGCAGGCACTGGAGGCTGGGCGACAGAGGACATAAGAAAAGCACGCGACCAATTTTTTTTTGCTTTTTTGCTGTTTTGTTTTTGCGAGTGCTTTTTGGAAGTCTTAAAGGGATAGGGACCCCAATACTAGGGAAACAGGGCAGCAAGAACAGTGAGCGGGCACTGGAGGCTGGGCGACAGAGGACATAAGAAAAGCGCGTGACCATTTTTTTTTTTTTTTTTTTTGCTTTTTTGCTGTTTTGTTTTGGCGAGCGCTTTTTGGAAGTCTTAAAGGGATAGGGACCCCAATACTAGGGAAACAGGGCGGAAAGACCGGTGAGCAGAGGCCTGAGGCTGGCACCGGAGACTAAAGAAAAACGAACGACCATAACCTTTTTTTTTTTTTTTTTTTTTTTTTAATTAAAAAATTTTTTTTTCTTATTTTTTTTTTTTTGTGGTCGTTGTTTTGTTTTGGCGGGTGCTTTTTGGAAGTCTTAAAGGGGCAGGGCGGGTCACTTAATCCAGAGGTAGGGAATCCGGGATCTCTGGGCACCCTAACCCCTGGGCTGCAGGGAGCAGGGAGGCCCCTTACGGAGATTAATAGCCTCCCAGTAGCTCCTGCTCCAACGCGACTCCACCATTTTGGAGTAGCTGCCCGAGCGAGGCCACACCCACAGCAACAGCGGAGATTAACTCCATAGCAGCCAGGCAGGAAGCAGAAACCCTGTCTGCACGCAGCTGCGCAGCACAAGCCAGTAGAGGTCGCTGTTCTCCCAGGAGAGGAGGGCCACAAACCAACAAGAAAGGAAGTCCTTCCAGCCATCACTCGTCCCAGTTCTGCAGTCTATTCCTATCATCATGAAAAGGCAAAGCTACAGGCAGACAAAGATCACAGAGACAACACCAGAGAAGGAGACAGACCTAACCAGTCTTCCTGACAAAGAATTCAAAATAAGAATCATAAACATGCTGACAGAGATGCAGAGAAATACGCAAGAGAAATGGGATGAAGTCCGGAAGGAGATCACAGATGCCAGAAAGGAGATCGCAGAAATGAAACAAACTCTGGAAGGGTTTATAAGCAGAATGGATAGAATGCAAGAGGCCATTGATGGAATTGAAATCAGAGAACAGGAACGCATAGAAGCTGACATAGAGAGAGACAAAAGGATCTCCAGGAATGAAACAATGTTAAGAGAACTGTGTGACCAATCCAAAAGGAACAATATCCGTATTATAGGGGTCCCAGAAGAAGAAGAGAGAGGAAAAGAGATGGAAAGTATCTTAGAAGAAATAATTGCTGAAAACTTCCCCACACTGGGGGAGGAAGTAATCGAACAGACCACGGAAATACACAGAACCCCCAACAGAAAGGATCCAAGAAGGACAACACCAAGACACATAATAATTAAAATGGCAAAGATCAAGGACAAGGAAAGAGTGTTAAAGGCAGCTAGAGAGAAAAAGGTCACCTATAAAGGGAAACCCATCAGGCTAACGTCAGATTTCTCAACAGAAACTTTACATGCCAGAAGAGAATGGCATGATATATTTAATACAATGAAACAGAAGGGCCTTGAACCAAGGATACTGTATCCAGCACGACTATCATTCAAATATGACGGTGGGATTAAACAATTCCCAGACAAACAAAAGCTGAGGGAATTTGCTTTCCACAAACCACCACTACAGAACATCTTACAGGGACTGCTCTAGATGGGAGCACTCCTAGAAAGAGCACAGCACAAAACACCCAACATATGAAGAATCGAGGAGGAGGAACAAGAAGGGAGAGAAGAAAAGAATCTCCAGACAGTGTATATAACAGCTCAATAAGCGAGCTAAGTTAGGCAGTAAGATACTAAAGAGGCTAACCTTGAACCTTTGGTAACCACGAATTTAAAGCCTGCAATGGCAATAAGTACATATCTTTCAATAGTCACCCTAAATGTTAATGGGTTGAATGCACCAATCAAAAGACACAGAGTAACAGAATGGATAAAAAAGCAAGACCCATCTATATGCTGCTTACAAGAAACTCACCTCAAACCCAAAGACATGTACAGACTAAAAGTCAAGGGATGGAAAAACATATTTCAAGCAAACAACAGTGAGAAGAAAGCAGGGGTTGCAGTACTAATATCAGACAAAATAGACTTCAAAACAAAGAAAGTAACAAGAGATAAAGAAGGACACTACATAATGATAAAGGGCTCAGTCAAACAAGAGGATATAACCATTCTAAATATATATGCACCCAACACAGGAGCACCAGCATATGTGAAACAAATACTAACAGAACTAAAGGGGGATATAGACTGCAATGCATTCATTCTAGGAGACTTCAACACACCACTCACCCCAAAGGATAGATCCACTGGGCAGAAAATAAGTAAGGACACGGAAGCACTGAACAACACAGTAGAGCAGATGGACCTAATAGACATCTATAGAACTCTACATCCAAGAGCAGCGGGATATACATTCTTCTCAAGTGCACATGGAACATTCTCCAGAATAGACCACATACTAGGCCACAAAAAGGGCCTCAGAAAATTCCAAAAAATTGAAATCCTATCAACCAACTTTTCAGACCACAAAGGCATAAAACTAGAAATAAACTGTACAAAGAAAGCAAAGAGGCTCACAAACACATGGAGGCTTAACAACACGCTCCTAAATAATCAATGGATCAATGACCAAATCAAAATGGAGATCCAGCAATATATGGAAACAAATGACAACAACACTAAGCCCCAACTTCTGTGGGACACAGCAAAAGCAGTCTTAAGAGGAAAGTATATAGCAATCCAAGCATATTTAAAAAAGGAAGAGCAATCCCAAATGAATGGTCTAATGTCACAATTATCGAAATTGGAAAAAGAAGAACAGATGAGGCCTAAGGTCAGCAGAAGGAGGGACATAATAAAGATCAGAGAAGAAATAAATAAAATTGAGAAGAATAAAACAATAGCAAAAATCAATGAAACCAAGAGCTGGTTCTTTGAGAAAATAAACAAAATAGATAAGACTTATTAAGTCTTATTAATAGAATAATTGTTAGTGTATAGGAAAGCCAGACTTATTAAGAAGAAAAGAGAGTCAACACAAATCAACAGTATCAGAAACGAGAAAGGAAAAATCACGACGGACCCCACGGAAATGCAAAGAATTATTGGAGAATACTATGAAAACCTATATGCTAACAAGCTGGGAAACCTAGGAGAAATGGACAACTTCCTAGAAAAATATAACCTTCCAAGATTGACCCAGGAAGAAACAGAAAATCTAAACAGACCAATTACCATCAACGAAATTGAAGCGGTAATCAAAAAACTACCAAAGAACAAAACTCCCGGGCCAGATGGATTTACCTCGGAATTTTATCAGACATACAGGGAAGACATAATACCCATTCTCCTTAGAGTTTTCCAAAAAATAGAGGAGGAGGGGATACTCCCAAACTCATTCTATGAAGCTAACATCACCCTAATACCAAAACCAGGCAAAGACCCCACCAAAAAAGAAAACTACAGACCAATATCCCTGATGAACGTAGATGCAAAAATACTCAACAAAATATTAGCAAACCGAATTCAAAAATACATCAAAAGGATCATACACCATGACCAAGTGGGATTCATCCCAGGGATGCAAGGATGGTACAACATTCTAAAGTCCATCAACATCATCCACCACATCAACAAAAAGAAAGACAAAAACCACATGATCATCTCCATAGATGCTGAAAAAGCATTTGACAAAGTTCAACATCCATTCATGTTAAAAACTCTCAGCAAAATGGGAATAGAGGGCAAGTACCTCAACATAATAAAGGCCATCTATGATAAACCCACAGCCAACATTATATTGAACAGCGAGAAGCTGAAAGCATTTCCTCTGAGATCGGGAACTAGACAGGGATGCCCACTCTCTCCACTGTTATTTAACATAGTACTGGAGGTCCTAGCCACGGCAATCAGACAAAATAAAGAAATACAAGGAATCCAGATTGGTAAAGAAGAAGTTAAACTGTCACTATTTGCAGATGACATGATACTGTACATAAAAAACCCTAAAGACTCCACCCCAAAACTACTAGAACTGATATCGGAATACAGCAAAGTTGCAGGATACAAAATCAACACACAGAAATCTGTGGCTTTCCTATACACTAACAATGAACCAACAGAAAGAGAAATCAGGAAAACAACTCCATTCCATTCACAACTGCATCAAAAAAAATAAAATACCTAGGAATAAACCTAACCAAAGAAGTGAAAGACTTATACTCTGAAAACTACAAGTCACTCTTAAGAGAAATTAAAGGGGACACTAACAGATGGAAACTCATCCCATGCTCTTGGCTAGGAAGAATTAATATCGTCAAAATGGCCATCCTGCCCAAAGCAATATACAGATTTGATGCAATCCCTATGAAACTACCAGCAACATTCTTCAATGAACTGGAACAAATAATTCAAAAATTCATATGGAAACACCAAAGACCCCGAATAGCCAAAGCAATCCTGAGAAAGAAGAATAAAGTAGGGGGGATCTCACTCCCCAACTTCAAGCTCTACTATAAAGCCATAGTAATCAAGACAATTTGGTACTGGCACAAGAGCAGAGCCACAGACCAATGGAACAGACTAGAGAATCCAGACATTAACCCAGACATATATGGTCAATTAATATTTGATAAAGGAGCCATGGACATACAATGGCGAAATGACAGTCTCTTCAACAGGTGGTGCTGGCAAAACTGGACAGCTACATGTAGGAGAATGAAACTGGACCATTGTCTAACCCCATATACAAAAGTAAACTCAAAATGGATCAAAGACCTGAATGTAAGTCATGAAACCATTAAACTCTTGGAAGAAAACATAGGCACAAACCTCTTAGACATAAACATGAGTGACCTCTTCTTGAACATATCTCCCCGGGCAAGGAAAACAACAGCAAAAATGAGTAAGTGGGACTATATTAAGCTGAAAAGCTTCTGTACAGCAAAAGACACCATCAATAGAACAAGAAGGATCCCTACAGTATGGGAGAATATATTTGAAAATGACACATCCGATAAAGGCTTGACGTCCAGAATATATAAGGAGCTCTCACGCCTCAACAAACAAAAAACAAATAACCCAATTAAAAAATGGGCAGAGGAACTGAACAGACAGTTCTCCAAAAAAGAAATACAGATGGCCAACAGACACATGAAAAGATGCTCCACATCGCTAATTATCAGAGAAATGCAAATTAAAACTACAATGAGGTATCACCTCACACCAGTAAGGATGGCTGCCATCCAAAAGACAAACAACAACAAATGTTGGCGAGGCTGTGGAGAAAGGGGAACCCTCCTACACTGCTGGTGGGAATGTAAGTTAGTTCAACCATTGTGGAAAGCAGTATGGAGGTACATCAAAATGCTCAAAACAGACTTACCATTTGACCCAGGAATTCCACTCCTAGGAATTTACCCTAAGAACGCAGCAATCAAGTTTGAGAAAGACAGATGCACCCCTATGTTTATTTCAGCACTATTTACAATAGCCAAGAATTGGAAGCAACCTAAATGTCCATCAATAGATGAATGGATAAAGAAGATGTGGTACATATACACAATGGAATACTACTCAGCCATAAGAAAAGGGCAAATCCAATCATTTGCAGCAACATGGATGGAGCTGGAGGGTATTATGCTCAGTGAAACAAGCCAAGCGGAGAAAGAGAAATACCAAATGATTTCACTTATCTGTGGAATATAAGAACAAAGGAAAAACTGAAGGAACAAAACAGCACCAGAATCACAGAACTCAACAATGGACTAACAGGTACCAAAGGGAAAGGGACTGGGGAGGATGGGTGGGTAGGGAGGGATAAGGAGGGGAGAAGTAGGGGGGTATTAAGATTAACATGCAAGGGGGGGTAGGAGAAAAGGGAGGGCTGTACAACACAGAGAAGGCAAGTAGTGATTCTACAACATTTTGCTATGCTGATGGACAATGACTGTAAAGGGGTTTATAGGGGAGACCTGGTATAGGGGAGAGCCTAGTAAGCATAATATTCGTCATGTAAGTGTAGATTAGTGATACCAAAAACAAAGAAAAAAAAAAAAGGGCAGTTCCTGTGTGGTAACCTCCAACGAGTTCTACACAAGGGTATAAAGGGCATATAAAAGTGTAGGCAAAGGGTCTGTTTGTGTTTATACAGAGGATCAAAGCCTAATTGGGCTACCCCAAAAATGAACTAAGATACGATATGAAAAAGAACTTCCAACATCAGCACTCTCTGGAAGACTCATGCCAGAAGATGATCATCAAAAAACCCCAACAAAGATCCACGCACTGCTACAGCTGTAGATGCACTCATCCCACCAGTTCCTGGACTTGCCATGGGAATGAGGAAGGAGATATCTAAACTGGCCTGTGCATACAGTAAAACAACAAATTTGACTGGATCTATACTGTTGGAACTCAACCAAGAATTTGGAGAAGTGCAAATTGTAGCGCTCCAAAGTCTTACAACTACAGACTATTTACTGTTAAAAGAACATATGGCATGTGAACAGTCCCCAGGAATGGGTTGTTTTCATTTGTCTGATTTCTCTCAGACTGTTCAAGTTCAGTTGGACAATATCCACCATGTCATAGATAAGTTTTCACAAATGCCTAAGGTGCCTAACTGGTTTTCTTGGTTTCACTGGAGATGGCTGGTAATTACAGATATGCTTTGGTTATGTAACTATACTCCTATTATGTTAATGTGTGTGCGCAATTTAAGTAGTAGCTTAAAACCTATCATGCTGAAGTACTCTACAAGAAGATATGCCAAAGAAATAATCAATCTTCCTATGTTTTCTTCCGCCTGCTACTTCTATAGCTTTTCTTCTTCCTTCCTAATTACAACCCTTAAATAGAATTCGTGCCTCATATCAAATTTACCGAGTATCATAATTCTTCCAAGTGGTAAAGATACCTCAAGACAAATGCTGGGCATAGAAGCCACAGGGCATAAATATGCAAAGAAGTAAAAAGCTAACCTTTTCAAACAATAAGGCTTCTCTCTCACTTACCAACTTCACATTTCCCTGTATGGCCCCGGAAGATGACTGGTTAGCCAGAGACAGGTAAGATTCCTCAAGGGAGGAACAACCTAAGACAGGCACAGTCGCAGGGGGGCCATCAGGTGAGAAATTGGGGATCAACAGAGGTGAGGCTTAGAACCTCACCCCCCCTGTTCTGAGAGAAATCTTCTGCATACGTGGATGTTTTATTGCCCTGGTCTAGCTTGGATTAACACATAGTCTACAGGCACACACCTGATCATCTACATTTGCTCTCTTACAACACTAAACTATGTTTTCTACCTTTATCTTGTATCTACCTACCACTTCAGCATTTTATTAAAAATAATAATAATAAAGTGAGAAATGTAGTATCCACACATAAATCAAGTATAAAAACCAAATGAGTATTCATATTTGAACTGACTGTTTAGAGTTCATAATGCATGAGCAAAACTGAAAGTTTCTGTGATGACTGCCCTTGTACTGTTCACTATGTAACTTATTCATTATGTAAGAATTTGTTCTCCATGTAAGAACTTGTTTGTTATGCCTCAGAAGATTGGAGACTGACAAAAATTAGGCTTGGGGTGGATTAATGATTGTGCATTGAGCATTGACTCCCCTATACAGAATTTTATTGTCGTTAACAATCATTTGATCAATAAATATGAGAGATGCCCTCACAAAAAAAAAAAAAAAGAAAAGAAAAAAGGACAGACTTCCAATGGTAAAATAAATAAGTAACCGGGATGTAATGTATAGCATAAGGAATATAGTCAAGATAATGTAACAGCTTGGTAGGGTGATAGCTGGAACCTCGAATTATGTATATAAATGTTCTACCACTGTGTTGTACACTTGAAACTAATGTAATGTAATACTGTGCGTCAACTACCCTTCAATAAAAAAATAATTATTAAAAAAAAAAAAAAAAACCAACAGATCTTTCCGCCTCATCCAAGACCTTTACCTCATCAACATGACCATCGTCCCTATCCATCCCTTAGTCCCAAATCCATACACCCTTTTATCGCACTTCTCAGTCCTAGATCTCAAGGATGCATTTTTTTCTATCCCTCTGGTCCCCTCCTCCCAAGATTTTTTCACCTTCACCTGGACAGACCCATACACAAGACATTCTGAACAACTCACTTGGACAGTTTGGCCACAAGGCTTCTGAGTCCACCTTATTACAATACGTGGACGATCTTCTACTCTGCAGTCCCTCGTGGGAACAGTCTCAACTTGACACTGCCTCCCTACTTAACCTTCTAGCTTCCAGAGGTTACCAGGTATCCCCCGTCAAAGCTCAAATCTCTTCCCCTTCTGTCACTTACCTCGGATTCCTTCTATCTCAACAAAGAAAGTCCATTACCTTAGACAGAAAACGGCTCCTCTCTGACCTGCCCGTTCCCAAAACCAAGACAGAAATCCTTTCCTTTCTAGGCCTGGCTGGGTATTTTAGAGCGTGGATCCCTAACTTCTCCCTGTTGGCAAGACCCCTAGACGACCTCAGCAAGGGCCCCCCTGAAGAACCATTATCCTCCTCACCCCAACACTCCTTCATTAAGTTCCGTCAAGCCCTTGTGGAAGCCCCAGCTCTCCATCTTCCTGATTTGTCGAAGCCCTTCTCAGTATACATTCATGAGAGGTCCAGTCAAGCTCTAGGAGTCCTAGGCCAATATTATGGCCCATCCTTTGCCCCAGTAGCTTATCTTTCCAAGCAATTAGACTCCACAGTTCAGAGATGGGCCCCTGCCTACGGACATTAGCCGCTGGACAGCTCTTGTAGAAAGAAGCTCATAAACTGACATTTGGGGTGCCCCTTACCATTCTGCCCCCACATCACCTAAAGGATCTCTTAACCTACAAAAGTTTACAGACTCTCCCTCCCTCCAGACTCCTGACCTTACTGTCCTCATTCCTCCAAAATCCCGTTCACCCCCTTTGCCATCCATACCCGAATCATGACTTTTTCCTCCTTTACTGCTCCCTCGCTCTCTCTCGCTTTTTTTCCTCATTCCTATTGTCTTCCCCGCTACCCCAGCTTCCTTTGTATGGCGATTCAAAGTCAGATAGACTTACACACAGCATCAAACAAAAATTACTGCCCTCATTGCCACATCAGACTGCCCTCTGAAAGGCTGCTCTGAGCCTTTATACCTCCACTTTCCTCCCTCCACCGAAGTGTTCACTAGCAGCTACCTTTATTCTCCCTACCTCTGCTTCCTGTATGACCAAAAACAAACCTGTTGCAGGTGATGGCCAGACACCTACGGAGGATGTCCCTACTAGTCTTGCACCATTCACTACATGGGTAACTCCCGGTACCCACAGTATTACTCCTCCAACCCATTCTCTTCAATACTAACAAACCCCTTCCTTACCTGGCTTTGGCCCATTGCAAGCCCTATAATAATCATTCTCCTCGCCTGTCTCTTCTTACCTTGTATAGTAAAGTTTATCAAATCCCAAGTCAGTAAAATCTCTAATCAAACTTTCAACCAGCTTTTACTCAGGAACTAGCAGCTTTTAGCCACAGAAGATCCCTCACCCTCACGTAACCTCCTCACCACACGCTGAGATGGACCCCTCTCTCCGCTGGAAACTGTTTCTGGAAACAATGGCCACAGACGCCTGGCTTCTGGCACCCGTATCCTCCTGGCACCATTGAAATCAACAAGTCCTCGACCTATGGTTACAGGGAACCTTCATTGATTTCCAACCTGAAGAAGTCCACATCTACTCGTCCTTACTGTGGGGAGTCCTATCAACCCTTTCCTCCCAGTCCTCAAGCCCTCACTCCCTTCTCCACCCCCGTTCAGCAGGAAGCAGTCAGAGAGAAAGCAACGTCCACAACCCCATAGAGGAGAAAGGGGGGAATGAAGGGCCCCCACCCGTAAGATGGCGAACCTCCTGCTTCTCTTCCGGGTCCTCGGTTCCCGCCGGAGCCATCTGAACCCCAATCACCCCCCGCCTCCCTAATCCCAGCACCTAGCCAATAGCCACCAGCCCCGTAGAAGTGACACCACAATCACCCCATGCCCCTTCCTATATAACCCAGCACCTTTCCCTAATAAAGCGGAATTCTCCGGTGAATTGCTGCTGTGTGTCACTCCCTTCCTTTCAAAATGAATAAAATATGTTATAGTCATATAATGAAGAAAAGGAAAATTAATCAACTGAATCATTGTTTGTCAATAAGAATAGATCCAAAAACATTGAGTAAGAAAAGATAGTTGAAAAAAATCATACACTATGAAACAAATTATGCACTTAAAAAAAACTAGAACTATGTGTGTGTGTGTATGCATATATATATAAAATATTAACTCATAGACCATAGGGACACACACCAAAATCAAGATAATTATTGCCTCCAGGAAGGGAGGAAGAAGCAGTGTTCTGAGAAAAGGACAAATAGAATTCACCTTTATTTCTAATGTTTCAATTATTTTATTTTTTAAATGTGTTGTGTATATGATGACATTGTAGTATTTATTGATGGATTTTTACTACACTAGTCTGAAATATTCTGAAGATTAAATCCTCTTCAACTAAAACAAATTTAAAGAGTTAGCCTGTCTAATTTTAGCTAATCAAGTTGAGAGACCCAAGATAGTTTAGTTCAGAAAATGTCAAAAGCTATGAAGGGCCTGAGGTACTTACAAGCTAACAATGTAGCCTGCCACTGTTTCATATATACAAACAGAAGATATGAGACTCCTGGGTCAGAAATGAAAGACTTTATTGCTCAAGGCAATAGCCAGAATACCAGCCTTGTGCCGTTCCTGGTCCCAGATCCCACAAGTCAATGCAAAAAGGGTTGCATCACGGGAGAGCAACACTGAGCTTGAAGAGCCCCAATTTTTTGTAATGGGCAGGAAGACTTCTTGGCCTGTGCTCTGACACTATCTCTACTTGCAGGACTATAGGCAAATCTGACCTTTGCTCCAGCAGGAGATATTATATGTATCTTCCAGGCTGATCACTATACAAGCACCCTGGAAAAGACAGTGCGGGAAAAAAGCAGTCAATGCTTTTGCTCATAAATTTTCAGAAATGCAAGTGACCTCGGGATAATAGTCTCCTAACAGGGCACTTTTGATATACAAAGATGTACCCCCACTGTAATAGCAATATCATTAAACTCTTAAATGTGTTAGACAAAGTCTATACTGAAAGTTTTTTAATTTAATGCAGTACTTGCTTATTCTAACTACAAACCTCTACAAGCTAAAAGCGATAAAATCAGAAGAATGAAAGTAACACAAGCTAGTCAGTAAATACTGTTATGAAAAAAAAACTAAGTTGTAACAAAATAATAGAACAGCTTTGCACCTCAAGTACAATGTTCCTTAAAACATTAAATGTCATTTTAAAATTTCATCAAGAAATTAAAAAACAACTACATAAGACTGGAATATTTAAAGGTATCCTAACCCATAAATATACTGTACCATAAATAAGCTACTATGGCATAAAATAAGATGAGCTATAGATGCGCTTTAGAATTAACTTCAGTACACATTATGACACATAATAGAATCTTTAAGTAACTCATAATATATGTTTTACTTCTTTATGTTAATACAAAAAAATTCAAAATACCATACAAATTCTTTAAAAGCCTACATTGAAATTCCAAGAAAGTCAACCTGAATTGTGACATAAGGATGATAATAAATAATTATATAAAACTTTTCACTCTGTAAAATATATAAAGCATTTTTTACATGCAAGATATTAAAATGCTAATTCCCAAACAACTTAGAAGCAAATAATTATTCAGACATATACTATGTCCCTGTCTAACTACTAAGGGCTTCTTAGTACACAGTGAGTGCTCATTAAAATATGATTATTGCAGGGCCCAAACAATGACAGGAGTGTGAGAAAGTGGGAAAAACACAAGTTTTAAAGTCCAACTTTGCTGGGCTTGAATCCCAGCTGTGTCACTTTACGACTTTATGACATTTAGCAAGTCACAACTTCTATAAACCCTCAGCTTCCTCACCTACAAAATGAATAGGAGAATAACTAAATTGTATTTAAAATGGCTAGCACTATGTCTGGCACATAATGGTCTCAATATTAGTTCTTTAAATTCCAAAATGTTGCTACTTCTTATGTGAAAATTCTTACAAGTAAACCAAACAACAGAGGTCAGTTTGGAATTGCAGTTTATTACATGCCAGCAATCTTACTCCACAATTGGAGGTCACTCAGACAGGGGCATGGTTGGTTGAATCTTATACAAAAAAAACACTTAAATGTGCTATCCCTTACTTAAGTTCCAAGAGAAATACTTATCCTTTGTAAGTTAAGCCATTCTGTGAAACACCCAACCAACAGAGAGGAAACATGTCACACTATCTTTTTCATAAATAATAAGACAAAAACCAGGAGGTGGCTTTACTTTTGGGAAGAATTCCAGGCCAGAAATTAGCACAAGTGAGTTATAATGCCACTTACTCTTCTAATTAGCTATGTGGATCTAGGAAAATCATATACTTCATATTCCCTGGGCCTGTTTATCAGTCAAAGAGAGGGTCATTTAATCTAATATTTATAGGTTTGTGTATGTGTGTCAGCCACAGACATTTAAAAAAATGAATCAGGAACAATCACTGCCTATGGCTGACACTATTAGTTTCCTTTCCTATAGCCATTGGTCCTCCCAGACTGAGGGAGAGAAAGATAGAGATACAGAGGGAGGGAGAGGGAAGAAGAAAAACCTATATTGTTCAGGCTTCAATATGCCAAACTCCAAAATAGAAATCATGGTTTTTCTGAGTGTACATGAAAATTCTTATCCCCTTTGTCAAGTATTCTCTTTCCCAACTATCTGTGCAACTAGAAGTGGCTACATAGTCCAGTTCTTGTAAACAAGGCATAAGAGAACATCAAGTGAGTCTCTTGAATAAGGAGACCTTTTTTCCCACATGTGACTCTCCTTTCTGCTTGGGATGCTAAAAACATAGTGCCCAGAACCATGGCAGCCATCTTGTGATCATGAGGTTACAATCACAAGGAAGATGAATCAATTCACTCAGGATAATGGAAAAATATTGGGTCTTTAATACTATTACTGAGCTACTGAATACTCCTTCAGAACTTTTTACTAAATAAGTAATACACATCATTATGATTTAAGCTATTGTTACCTGAGTATTTGTTACTTACAGTTATTTGCATTCCTGACTGAAACACTGCACTCATGAGAGCTTTCTATCTGGTAAAGGAATCAGATAAATCATTAGAAAAGTGCTGCAGTGTTAAATAATTACTATAATCAAGGTGCAGATAGTCATTTCTGTTTTATATAGCTGACAGTTTGCTGCAAGTACAAAGAAGAAAATGTATTTCAAAATACTACCGGAAAAAGCATGCAGTTCAAAAGTGATAGATCCTAACTTCAATTCTTTTGAAATATGGGTACATACCAAAAATGGGATTGCTGGATCAAATGGCAGTTCTATTTGAACTATGATTTTTTTGTGTGTGTGGTAGTTTTAAGGAACATCCGTACAATTTTCTATAGTGGCTGCACTATTTTGCATTGTGTCTAACAGTGTGCAAACCTTCAAACACTTGATCTTTGCTAGCACTTGATCACAACTAACTCATGGAGTCCTTCCTTTAGCCCAGGCCCTGATCTAAGGTCTCTGTATAAGTTAATTAATTTAATCTTCTCCACAACCTCATGAGATCAGCTGTGATAATCTCCATCTTACTGCAGAGGGGAGTGATGCCTGGGCAGCAGAAGTTGCAAAGATAGTGAAACAACTGGTATTTGTATCAAGGTCATCTTATGCCAGACTTGATGGACCCAACCATCACACACTACACTACTATTCCCAAAGCTGGTTTTTTAAATTACTTGTTTTACTTATTTTTTAAAAAAGAACAAGATTTAACTTCAGAGTATAAGAACAGCCCAGTCCTTCAAGAGATAGTTCCTATCAGAGCATTGTAATTCCCATTATATGCTGATAAAATTGCCCTGGTTAAAATGTTTAAGAATGAATCGTTCTGCCTTTTATTAGGCAGGAGAGAATCCACCTTGCACATATTTCATGAAGGAGATATTAACTGTGAAAGAACTAATCACAGATGTCTAAACCAAATTCCCTGCCCTCCCATGCTAACTGTGCAAAGTGTGTATCCTATTCTAAAAGTCACTGGCACATGGGGCCATCACATAGAATTGCACAAGCCATATACTCACAGCCCCGGGAGACACCATTCACAATGTAGCTTGTGTGAATGGCACTGCTTGTAGTTGTACTTATATTGTTGCAGGCCTGCTGACATTCCCTTTGTTTAATCTCGCTTTCTTGCCATATTCCTCAATTTTATTGGTACTTTAAAAATAATTGAAGTGCTAAGCTAAGTGGCTGGGAAGCATAATAAAACCTAAACATATTCATATGTAGTCTATGTGCACATACACACACACACACACACACACACACACACACAGGTCCACATAACCACAATGGCACACTGATTGTGTTTAAGCATTTTCCCACTTGTTAATGGAAACTCAGTTTATCTGTATGAGAAATGGGCCAACAGTCATCTTCAGTGAAATTACCAACTGGATTCAACTTTCCAAAGAAGAGTCATTAAAATACTTTACCTAGAATCTCAAGATTATTCTGGTTTCTTAGCCAGTAAGAGATTTGATTCACTCTTGCAGCCAATAAATATAGTATCTTAGTTGCCAAGTATATATGTCACTTTACTTAATGTTTACCCTGGGACAAGTATTACTCTGTACAGGTACTTAAGTGCTTTACATACAGTGTTTCATTTAATATTCTCTGGGTAAGCGACATATGCCCATGAGACAGACTGAAAATGTGATGCTCACAGGAGTTAGCAAGTTGCAGCTTTCAGTTGTCTACTTGCTAGTTGGTTGTCTATCACTTCTTTTCTAACATTGCATCAATTTCATTCAGGTATCCACTCCTCCCTCATCTCAAGATCCTAGAGTAAATCCGTTTTAGATATGTTAATCATAGTAATCTTGTTCCCCTGTCAGATCAGTTTTAAAATAGGCATGTAAGCCTTTCTATTCAATGAAAAGTGAGAAGTTTGTGTGGAACCTTTGGGAAAAGGAGAAGTTTTATCACTCCTACAGAGGAGACACAGAAAGAAACTGGTCTCTCTTATTCTTCTGGAGATTTCTGTCCCTCACTGCGGTACACAGAACCGCTGCTGCCATCTTTCTACTCACCTGAAGGTCAAGCCAGTGGCCTGGGAACCAAGCAGCCACAGAGCGGTGGAGCCAGAGCCCTCACATTCTGGGCTTGCAGCCTACCTTGCCTCACTATTTCTTGATGCATAAGACAATAAACAGTCTTACCCTAAAATCTGAGTTAGACTTTTTTTTTAATAAGTGCCTTTGATCAAGCAAGTGATAGACCTGAGATTTGAATACAAGTCTGTCCACCTCCAATGCTGGAGCCCTTAGACATGACATTGTATTTCCCGTGGGTGCTGAATAGCTCTATAATTCAGAAGCCATAAGTAGAGCATTTCCTCACAACCCTCTCAACCAACCAGCACAAACACCTTTATCCAAATCTGTGAAACTAAGCCCTTGACTTGTTTTCCTCCCCACTGCCAAGGACTTGTATTCCCAACTACTTGAGTTCATTCACATCCTAGTCTATTTGGTAGACAGAAATTTTAGCTCTTGATAACCAGGCCCAGTTCAAGATACAAGTTCCATTTTCAACTCACTCCTGGAATGGCTACTTCTTAGAATCAACACCAGGGACAACCATTATAGTCCCAGATGTGCTTATATTGTTGAGCATATGCAGATGTCATTCAGCTTGTATCTGCTGCCATTGCTTACATGACCTCTATTTCCTATGTTGTCTCTCAACCCAAATGACCAACAGCTTTTTCTCAAATAAAGTGTTTCTGTCCATTGATGTATGCTTCCCTTATAAGACCCAAATATCAGAGTTTGTCACTTGAAACAGTATTAGGTAAAAATAATACAAGAACTAAGGCTTATAACTGGCAAGAATTGTCAACATTCCTCTGGAGCATTAACAGCAGCTAGCACTTTTCAAAGAACAGAAGGAAACTAGCATTAATTGAGCATTTATGCCAGGCTCTATTAAACTTTTTATATTATCTCATATTTATACTCAGAATAATCCTATGAGATAGGTGTTCCTAGTTCCTTAACCACCAGATGAGCAAATGAAAGTAAAATGTTACTGCCTTTGGGCAACACAACTAGTCGATTTCGAGCAAGAATGAGAACACTTGTTCAGCTGAGGCTGCTCTCTGCAGAGAAGGCCATCCATGAATACCCTGAATCACCCCAGCATCCTTCTCTGATTAAATAAGTACACTTACTGGGTCTTAGCCAGAGATAGTGTCTGTGCTCTTCCTGCCAGACACATTGCCCAGTGCATTGGTGAGGGGTAAGCATAATAAGAAATTAGATATGACAATTGTAAAAGATTTAATAATAGTCATGACTGCAGAGAAAGAAATAATCTGCGTCATTTCTACCTTAGAGGAAAGTATGGGTCAGGAAACAGCTAAGGTTAAACTAAGTCTGGAGCTCATCATAATTCAGCACCATAGGCAGCAAAAGAGGGGCAATAAAACTGAAAGATGAGACAGACAAGAGATAAAGGGAGAAGAAAGAAAATGCTTAACTACCAAGTTCCTCCAAAGGAATTTCAAGCTGTCAAGGGTTTTAGTCACCCTTTCATTCAGGGCTATTTATCTTCCTTATGCCTTCCACACTCCTTCCTGCAGAAAGGCCGTTGTTCCTCACACCTGACTGTGCAGATTACTTCCTCCAAGGGGCCCAAACCAGTTTAAGTTCTACAATGGCTCTACTAACACAGGTAACCATCTTTCTAAGAAGCATTTGGAAGAGCATGAGGTGAAGGCTGACCACTGCTTCTCCTGGTAGACATCAAGCAGCAGCTTAGTCCTCCAGGAAGGATGTGGCACAGACACAACTGTATTAGTTACACAGACAAAAGTTGTTGTCATTTTACTAATACCACAGGGAGCACTTTAAACCTAAGGAAGTAGAGACTATGGCAAAAAGCTGATTGGGACTCTACATGCTTCCCTGAACTACAGAAACACCCTGGAGTGATCATCAGGCCTAAGGAAGGGGTGTTGGTGAACAAAGATGGAATGAAATAGGGGTGTATTGTGAAGATGGGCAGTGATAGAGTTAGTCCAGGACTACACGCTAAAGACAAAGATGAACATTTCTGGAATAGCATAGTACATTACATGAATTCACCTAGAGACTGGTAAATACATTCAATCTATTATTAAGCCAAGCTTCAAATTTATTAGACTATACTCAACCCGTCAGAAAAAGTTTTTCTAGTGTTCACATGCTAAGGGTTCCCTAGTTCCTTTATGACCTTTATTGAATCACCCTGCCCTGTGCTTCTACTATTCTTTGAGAATTATGCTATTATTATGCTATAATTATACTATTATGCTATCATTATATGATACTAGTATATATTACATATATATATATATATATTACACTATTCTTTGAGCTTTATTGGGCAAGGGTCCCACAACTTTCACATTCCTAACAAGCTTATGAACAAATCTCAGAATCAAAGTTTCATGTTTCTCCAAAAATGAGCCAAACTGCACGTTTGGATTTTAGTAAGAAAAGAGAATACTTTTATTATCTTTCCCAGAGAAATGTTTTCTTCTCTCTGAGAAAGTTGTCTTCCTCAGTGGAAAAGAAAGTTGTACCTGGAGCTTTGTAGAAAGAATAGATTACCTACCTAAGCTACCAGATCAGCCAAACCCACCACAACAGTAGCTATCCACAGGGTGACAGATATCATAAGCTGACATACACCCTCGCTCCCAGAATGAAGTCCCAAGCTGCTTTGAGTGCCAGGAGAACCTACATTCAACAGAACCTACATTCAAGAGCAGCTTCCCACAGTGGGATACTAATAACTGGCATTACTGAAAGGGGTTCAAAAGTGAACTAAGTTTAGGAAATCGTGGGTTGAAAAAGTAAAAAACAATTTTCCCCTGACATGTTTCTCAAAGACTTTAACCTGTTCATCTGCATTGTGGATTTCCACGAATATTGGCATACTATTTAGAATTTTCCAAATAAAATTTCTTTGTTTGAAGTTCTTTTAACATGAAACAACTTTCTAGACTAGTGTTCTACACAGGAAACACTGGGAAATGATTGTACATCATCCAAAGAGAATATTTTCATCTTGAAGCCAGCACTTAACCACAGATGTAATAACCAGATGATAAAAAAATATATCTTCACTTACAATACAAAAAAGATGAGGAGGTTTTTTACCTATGATGTCTATGACTCTGATAATATTCATTAATGAATCAAGTGAAGATAGTATAACATTTAAACAGAAGATAATTTAACTGAAAGAACAGCCTCAATTACTGTGACAATAATGTGAAATTATCTGAGATCAGCTAAAAGGTGCAGACAGTAGCTCTTAATACAGATGAGAAGCATGGGCTTCATTTTGTAACACTGACTAGAATGAATGCCTCTTTGGGAGATACTACTGTGTACAGTCCAAGATTTAAACAAAAGAGGTAATATCATAAATAAATTTTATATAATTATCCTCTTCTGGAAAAAAAAATAATGTCCCAAGTCTACTTTCTTCCCTAAAATTTCAAAATTCAACTTCCAAACTGGGGTTTGAAAGCTTTAAGTCTGGCATGACACAGTATCCTATGTCAATGACCAACACTGTGACATTTAACATGAAGCAACTTTCTAGACTAGTGTTCTTTTAGAAAGCAAAAGAGGATGCAAGCTTTAAACAAGTGAGAGAATTAGGTATATTAGTATTTTTTAAAGGTCCCTCCAACTTACTGTGAATGGATTTTTGGAAAGCAAAAGAGGATGCAAGATTCCAGTCATTACTAGATTATTAGGAGAAAGTAGTTGAGTATTCAGAATAGTCACTTAAATGAGTTGTCTTTTAGGAAAAAATAAAGAAGCAAATCAAATATTTACATTTCCTCCAAATGTTTACCTGTTGCATGTACATACTGTTAATACAAAATAGAGGGAATTAAAACTTCCCCAAAAGCCAATTTGGATCAAGTCATGCAACAGATATGAATCTCCTACTAATATAAAAGAAACATTGCACTGTTCTTCAGTGATAATCCCTCTAGATCAGAAGTGGGTCAGTTCTAACTAAGCTTCTTCCTAATACCCTTACTCGCTACTTACCCAGCTCCCTGCAAAAAAGATAATATTTCTACCACTACCAACCAAAGAAGTTTTGAGCACTTGAGCAGTTCATTTACAAAACAACACAGTAAGGCACCTAATGCCTTCAGACTTAGAACGGGCATTCAGAACAGCCTCTGACCTCATTCCTGTTATGCTCAGGATGAAACAATTAGTGAGTAGTCAGTGGGTCACTACAGCACCCGGCCTCTTATCTTATGAATCTCAAGGTAGCAAAGACATGTGTATATCTTCACATGTCACTCTTCAAATATAACTAGTGGTTGACATTAATTTCTTCCTCTCAGAAAGAAATATTGCATTTCATTTCTGTTTTAAAAGCATTTCTGCCTTCCTAGAGATCAAATCTTCTGTCTAGTCTAAAAGCAGCAAAAGGCAGAGTTTTACAGATATGCTCTCCAACATTTCTGCATATCTAGATCTCCAAACCCCTATCTGAAATTGCAAACCACCCTAAAAGGCATCCTTTAATTCTCAACAGCTTAATTATTACACATTGCAATTAACTGTTGTTTAGCAGCACCTAGCACACCCTCACACACACACACACACACACACACACACACACACACATATGTATGTATGTATTTGTGGAATGAGGGACAATACCAGAAATGGGAAAAGTTTTACCAAGACTAACTAGAATGACACTAACATTTCATTCACTTAAGAAACTTTTATTAGTCATGGCACTATGCTAGGCATTATAAATAGAGAAGTAAATAAAACCTAGTCTCTAACATCCTGTAATTCTCAAAGAACTAAAACAAGACCGCTCTTTCTGGACTGCAGAGATTAGGGAGAAGTACACAAAGGCCATATTATTACAGAGCCTTTTAGGCCATGTTTCAACCATCTGCCTTTTTCCTGAAACTAAAGTAAATCTATTGAATAGATTTAAACAGGTGAGAGAATTAGATATATTTGTGTTTTTTTAAGGTCCCTCCAACTTACTGTGAATGGATTTTTGGAAAGCAAAAGAGGATGCAAGATTCCAGTCATTACTAGAGTTTCCTACAGAAAATGAGCTCAAAACTTCTATGTCATAACTGACTTGCTCTTGACAGGTCCACCAGGTGATTTCATTGGCACCAAGATAATCCTCTTGTCCAGAAAACCCCCTCATCTGTAGTTTTTTAAATCATACTAAACACAAAAAGGCCTTTCATCATATAATTTAGGGAAAACTCTTAAATTCAAACATTCCTGGGAGAGCTGGTTTGATAAAGGAGAGGAAGAGAATTGGAAAGGTGTTAGTGCTCCACAGGTGGATAAAATAGAGGTATTAAAGCAAACATCTGCTTCTTCCCAGTTTCACCTAAGACCCACTCTGGTGCCTTGATACGCCAATTCCTCATCTCTTCCCAGGCTCAGAATATGTTTCCTCTGATCTCCTTTCTGTTTGCCTCCTTTTATGAGTTAATGCAGTTTCACTGCTTCTGAAATTACATTGTTCTAAACACAATAAAACACATTTCTACATGAAGGGAAAATTAATAAGCCAACTTTCATGTAACTTAATTTCTTATTTTTCCTTTGACTTTTCAATGTTTCTATTGCATTCATAAAAATCATGTAGAGAGTCCTCCAAAGGATAATTAAATAAATTACTTCAGTTTTTACTCAGTGACTATGTAGCCTACAAAATAATTTCTCTTTAGTAGCTTGTGAATTACACTGGTCTGTTTACCAAGTATATGGAGTACTACTGATTGTCGCTCTTTCAAGTCTTAAACTACAAAAACATCCTCTCCACACAAGATGATCTATTTGATACAGGCACAGTTAAACCTGGAATTTGTTTTAAATGAGCTACGGGAACTTCATGCAGTTGATCATTTGGTTTTGTTACAGTTCAGAAGTGGCTTCTGCTCTTGGCAATAGAACAAGACTGCTTCAGTTCCATGGATAGAGCCTAGCTTCCAACTTTGGCTGCATATCCATATTTACAACTTTCTTAGGCCTCTACAATTCCTAACAACAAATATAGAAACTCAGTGCTAAGTGTAAGAACAATAATGTTTAGGTGTAAGAAGTTAAGAATTAAGAGAGTATCTGATTTGCCTTTTTAACAAATTAAAGTTTTCTAGAAAAGAGACCAAAAGCTGAGACAATCATGTTAAAGCCCTGCAGAAATTGTGGGGGGTTTTTGAGATATTAAACTGAAGAATCTTCATAGGAGCTGAAAACCTAAAAAATTTTATTCATTCATCTACTGCCATTCTAGTATACAATTCATGCATATTTCTTGGGATTTCAACTCTCTCAACAGGTATTTATTAAGCAGGTACTATAGCTAATGTTCAAGGGCCTCTTTTAATTCAGTCAAACGAAACCAGAGTTTGGAATATTTTTTATCTTATCATATGACCCATTGGGTTCCAGGTCTTGAGGTCTTTCTTTGTCAGGTTACCATAAGAAATCTCTGTTCAGACAATGTGAAAATATCCCTTCCAAAAAAACAAAAGAAGAAAATTTAGAGATTATATTATCAAAATGATCACATGCAATATTAATTAGAATAAGCCAGTACAAAATTTCTTTTCATAGTCATTCATTCTGAAAGCAGGAAAGAAATAGAGGCTTAAAATCCCTTATTAGAAATTCTTGGGGTCATGTATATTCAGAATTCAACAATATTACATTTTAGAAAGGCATTAAATTGTACATTATGTAACTCCCCTAGAAGAGTCTGAGAGAGTATAAGTAATCAAACACTTCTGTATATGCAGCAAAACCTACAAATATTCATACTGAGTAAGATAAAGGCTATTAATAGCTTCATACGGTCCAGTAAAGCTTTTCTGCCAAGTGAAATAAGAATAGACAGTTGAGTTTTTGCCACCAATAGTATTTCAGAAAAACAATTTTTGGATTCCAACAGTTTGAATATAAGGCTGTGGACCTAGATTTATTGAGCAGTTGGTATTACTGATACATTAAAATCTAATATTTATAATAAACAGCTGAGGAACATTTTATTTCCACTTTATAGATGAGAAAATGTAGACTCAAAGAAATTAAATAACATGATTGAGCTCACACAGCAGTAAGAGGGAAAACCAAGAATTGAAGGAAGTCTTCCTGGCTCTCTCAGGGGTGCAGAGCCACCACCATGTGTAATTGGACAGTCATTTCTTCTGTCTGCATTCTACTCAGCCTCAAGAGTAGGAGAAATGAGAGCCATATTGTTTCTATAAGCCACAAATTGTAATTAGAGATTTCTTAAAGTTCACCAAACATGTTTGTGGTAGAGAACTTTATTCTACTTCATTCTACCTCAAGCATGAGAAATAGGCTCCAATCCCTAACCTCATGTCATTTTGATGACTTTGCTAAAATTCAGCTTACCTTCTGATTTGTTTGTCATAGTATTATCTGACAGTCTTAAATTGATGGAGATCACAGAATTCCACTTTCTTGAAATGAATTAACAATTTCTGGAATTTACCCAATTTTGCAACAACAAAAAAAGTGTATTCAATGATTCCAGATTCTGAAATTTCTTCCACTGTTGTAACTAATGGAAAGTTGTAAGGACCATAAAAGATGGAAAAATCTTTAGATATCATCTAGCCTAATCCTTAATATTATGGATGAAGTGTCTGAGACCCTGATATATATTTTCTCTATCACTTTATAGGGCTTATATTGAAATTAATTATGACTAAAAAGAGAAGTAAAACAATAGTTACCAAGGGAACTGAATGCGATAATGTTATTTACCCAGCATCATCTTAAAGCATAATTCTCAGAGAAAAAAAAAAACTCACATCAGCAGAAATAGGGTTTGGGGAGCTACAAGTAATGGGGAGATAACCTAGGACCTCCATAGCCAAACAGCATACAAACAATTTACCGATATACATATAACATGACAGCATTACCATCAAGCTAGACATGAATTTACAGATCACTAGATATTCTTTAAAAGGAGCCAATTTATCATGAATGGGAATCTATTCCATTTGTATCACTGACTTTTCAACTTAATTTGCTACCATGAGGATGTTACTCTCCCCAAAATTGGCTGCCTATTTGGTCAAGAGAAGTTCCATATTGTTAACCTATGTCAAAGACAGATGGAACTGTGCAAAACAAACAAATGTCCAGAAATGAGACATGCCAGTATGCTAAGAAAGAAGAATTCAACCCTGTGTGTGTTTCAGCCAAAGGAGATCAACATAGGAAAAGAGTTTCATATATAACTGCAGTTGAGAGCATAGATTCTGACCTGCCAAGTCATCTGATCAGATCACAATGACCTTCAGTAATTTACTTATCTATTGTTTCAAAATTTTGTATACTGATAATGTATTACTTTCAAGGTAATAAAATAACTAAATGTGTTAACAGGAAAAAAGCTTCCTTTACCATCTATGACTAAATTATTGTTCATACCCACAGCCAGGGTATCCAGAGGTCAGAAAAGATGATCAAACCAATGTATGGGAGAAAATTTCAAGAGAAAAAGGACATGAGCTAGGACAGCCCTTCATAAATCTATCATTTCTGTGCATTTCAGTTTCCTTATATTTCCTCCCCAGAATGTCTGTCTAGCAGGACTCCTAAAATTTGTATTTTTAAAACTCCAGTCTTGTGCCTAGTACATAGTATATGTTTAAAAAATGATAGCTATCATTTTTACAATGTACATAATGCCAATATATTTTTCTTTAAACCCTAACCCAAATAAGTTCACAATGATTGCTAGGAGTAATATTTGCTTTTTATACAATTTATGGGTTTATTTTTCTGAACACATTAAACCCCTCATTCTCTCCTGTAGTGAACACAGTCTGTTAACTTTAGATCCAACTGAATGGAAACAGCCTGTATCCACGTGATATCCAGGATGTCTACTCAGGAGGAACCCAGACACTGAGGAAAGCCCAATCTGGTGCTTGGGGATAACTTGGCAGGCACAGTAATATATTGGGGAGAAAGAACTACAGACAAAAGGAACACGGTGCCCAGCTGTAGGGGAAAGCCATGGAAGGAACAGGGGCCAGAATTAGATGGTAATGATGATGATGATAAAGAAGATGTCAACAATGGTGATGAGAAAACTAAATCATGAAGCATGTTAAGGGAATTGGTCAGGTTTATACAGCAGGTAACAGGTTGAATTTAAATTCAAATCTTAGAAATCTGGCTGCAAAACTCTTGCTCTTAATCCCAAAACAAAGAGTTAAGTACAATTCCTAGGTCACACAAAAATAGAAGGGGAGCCCTTTTCAGTGCAGTGGGAGCAGGTCCCGGTATTTCCATCACAACTGCCTCGTGTCTACCACTCAGAGCTGGTACTTCAGACACAACCGTAATTTCTCACTCTAAGCCACTCTCCTGATCCTGTACAAAGTAACCAACCCTGTTTGTAACTACTTAGGTAAAGCATTTCCTAGAGGTAGGAGGCCTGGCAAGGTGTCTTTATCACCATAATCCTAAAATTTGGGCAAACATTGAGGGGAATATAAATGAGGCCTGATTTTACTCAGTGATAGTTAGACACTCATTCTGAAATGGTTAGGGGGACAATAACCTTGACTTGTTCCCAGGATAATTATAGCCCACAGTTTTGATGAAACAGAATTTGAGGAACAAAATGCTTTTTCTTCACTATGAAGGATGTATATGTGCAGTAACCACACAAATGCACAAGATCTGATGGATATGTTTCCTCATGCATATAAAAAAAATAGAGGGAGAGGTTTTCTTTGAAAATATGCCATTGAAAACTGCAATGAGACTGGGCCACACTAGCCCCCCAGTTTCTATTGTGTGAAATTTAAAAGGCACCTCTTTTGGTTGATTGTAGCCACAAGGAAACAAAACTTGACCAACATGGGTTGCTTCTAGGTAAATTAAAAAAGACACCTTTCTCTAAATAGATCCTGCTCCATGACAGCATACATGGCATAGCAAACAAACCACGAGCGGAGTTTAGTTCACACTTGCACTCTTGGTTAGGTGCCCTTGTGTATGGGATCATCAGCACAGTATACATGGTAACCCTGACTGGGGACATCTAGTTGTCCTGGAGTCTAGAGGAAAAATGATCAACTAAGCCAGCAGCCTGGCATTCTGAGCATCCAATGGGGCAATCAGACAATGCATGCTGATAGGTAGAGCATAGGAGATACAGCACTGCATGTGACAAAGAAATCTGCCAGCCCCAAACCCCTCACCTTGGTGTCCGAGGCGTAATTACCTGGAGTTAATGGAGAACAGCTGGAGATCCAGAAGTAAGGACATCATATCGGAGCTACCAGAAGCCATTGCTGATTCCCTCTCACTTCCTCCATCAACCTAGACAGACCTCCTGAGTTATACTTCTAATACTTACCATCAAGGTTGACTCATGGGGATCTAGCATCATTATGGGGTCTACAGAGAACTGAAAAATGGCCAGAGCCAGGACAGATTCAAAGTCTAAAGAGGCCTTGCTGATGGAAGCCAAGTGAGGAGTTGGAAGAATGACCTTGTAAAAAAAATGGAGCCCTGAGGTATTTTTTCTCTTCCTGATGACATTCAAAAGTCTTTGGCATCCTATCATGTCCCTGGAAACCTTAAACTTTTTATAAAAATCCATTCATTGGCTGTCACCCACCAGACAGCAGAGCCTTCACCTTTGTGAGGAAAAAAACTCTCTCCCAGGTTGGCCTTTCCCACTGGCAGGGTTGGCAGCAACTTGCATGGCATGACTGACAGGACTCCGGGGAGGTCTTCACAGCAAAATCATCTCCCTAATTGTCATCTGAAATGCCATTATTAACATTTTATTTCTCTGAGTTGAACATCTACTTCTCCCCGGTATCTAGCAAAGATAACAGAGTACATGCCCCCAGATGTCTGCATAACTCTCTTCTTCAGCTCCCCATCTTTGCTCAGATGTCAGTGATACCTTGCCTGAAGACCATATTTACAATTCAACTCCACTACTTCTTGCCCCATTATTGTTTTTTTTCGGTAGCACTTACCATCATCTCATATGTGTACCTTATTTTTATATTTATTTACTTTCTAATTCATCTCCTCCTCTGACTTGAATGTAAATTCCATGAGGGCAGAAATATTTCTGTATTCTGTTTGTACCAGTATTTCCAGAGCTTGAACAGTGCCTAGCACATAGTAAGTGCTCAAGGAGTATTTGTTGAATTAATTAATTATCATTGAATAAATAAATGGGTGTTATATCTGCTATAAATTGGTCTGAGGATTTTTTTTAATGGAAAATCCCAGGCAGGATAGGAGCCTAGAAACCTTGGAGAAGTGATGAGAGAAAGAATCCAAAAAATAGAACAGACAACTAAAAAGTCCTACTCTCATCTTTAGTGAAATCTTTAGTAGGACCACCTGCAAGTCACAGTTTTTGTAAGTCAGAGAAGAGATATGACTATCTTCAAAAGATATGACCCATTATAATTGAATCATCTCCCATCTAGTATGGACCTCAGTTAATGTATTTTAACACTGCTTCCTTCAGGGGTACATGTATTAATCATGTATTTCCCCATTGCTTCCTCTACATTTGTATGTGTATCTAGGAATGTGTCTCCTTGCTCATTTAAGGCTATATTTTCATTTGTTACCTCTACTTTCTTGTGTCTCCCCTCCAATCCCTCAAGCCAAAGCCACCTACCAAAACCTAAAATCCTAGAGGTTTCACAGAGAGCACAAAGAGAAGGACCCATAAATAAAGAAATCTATGTATTCCATCTTATAAACTGCTGAGAAGAGAGTCAGTGAGAAGCATAAAACCCTTTAATCCTAGACATTATTTAAAGCAAAACTGTCACTGTTTTGAAACTGTTAGGTCCAAAATTAAATTTAAAAGCACTAAATACTTTGCATGGTTTTACTTAAATTAATATGACTTAGGTCAATTTTCAAGTTTTAAAATCATAATCAATACATTCCTTCATATGTTTTTTAAAATTTTCCATGTTGTTTAGTGTGGTTTTATTATACCCTAGAGACATGTGTTTCCCACAGCTATTCTCACTTCCTGGCTCAGCCCTCTTCTCTTTATTTACACTAGCAAAAGTCCCATAACAATAGAAAACACCTATGTGCTAAAGTCAAAGACTGGAATGATGTGGGAGAGGGAAACAGAGAGCTATTAATCAACAAGTATAAAGCTTCAGGTGGGTAAAATGAACAAACTCTAGAGAGCATTGAACCTATACTCAACAATAATGTATTTACACTTAGTACTTATTAAGAAGATAGATCCCATGTTAAGTGTTCTTATCACAATATTTTTTTAAAAGAGGTTATCTATATGTTGATTCATTCTTGAACATTTATCTCTAAATCTGAACTCTGCCCCTGAATACCTGGCTTATAGATCTACTTGCTCCCTGGGTATCTCCACGCAGATATACAACAAGCAGCTCAAATAGAACAGGTCCAAAATGGAGCTCATTTTTCTCAGTACTCAACAGTTAAGCAGGGATGTTAAGTACAGGATTTTTCTGAACCTTACATAAACTAAAGTAGGTAGTTAATTTCCAAGGGTTTCCCAGACTTGGGAACACACTTGGGAAATACTGTTCTGGAACCAGACGGCTTTGAAGCAAAAACCTATGGTTTTCAACTAAAACTGAACTACTGAAGCCAAATACTCTGCCCTGGAGTGACGGTAATTCTGGGAGCATAACATAGCAGCAGAGGCTGGGCTGCCTTCATAGGGCTGCTAATCTGATTTACCAGAGCAGCTGTGATGTAACTGACTTCAATTTACAATAGTAATTAATAATCATAAGGAAATGGCCTAGAAAGAAGATGTTGGAAATCTAACCTGATGCTTCATTTGTGAACATCACCAAGGACTTACAAGACCATCAAGACCCAATTTTGAGTCCAGAGAGAAGAGGCTGGCAGCCTCACCACCACCCTATGCTAAGAGTTTTTAAAAAGACACTGATACTGGGCAACCTCACAGTAACATGCATTCTTACATCTTGGCATTCAGGTTAGAATGGGTAATTTTCAAATGAACCTTTTCAAGATTGATAGAGAAGCACTGTTCTGAATCTCTTCACCCACTTTATATCCCACACTCTGTCAGTGCCTTTCTCCAGGCTGGTGCAATGTCTACCATCCAAATCTCATGTGAGTTTTAAAAAGATTACATCTATCTTGTAGCTATGCCATGAAATCATAAAGATGGGGAGGTAAGGACAATGAATTCCCCCTCTTCTTTCAGGAAAAAGTAGGAACATTCCTACAAAATGATGGTAGCTGTGACTCAGCAGTCAAAGGCCATTATCACATTGAGCATCATTGTAGAACAAAACAGAAGTAGACTCACAGTCACTGAAAAGTGACTAGTGGTTACTATGAGGGAGGGTTGAGGATGGGGATGGGGAGAGAGGGGCACAAAAATTCTCAATCATAATATAAGTTGGCCACAGGGATAGTAGTATAGTATGGAGAATATAGTCAATGATTCTGTCACATTTTTCTATGATGACAGATAGTAGCCACACTAGAGGGGGTGAATGATTTAATAATATGGTAACCGTTGAACCACTGTGTTGTATATTTGAAACCAATATAAGATTGTATATGAATGATACTTTAATTTTTTTTTTTTTAAAGAATACCATTGTAGTATTAAAAGAACTGGCTCTGGAATCATGCTGACCTTGGTCCCATTCTGATTTAGCAACATACTAATTCTGTACCCTTCTAAGTTACTCAATTGCCACGAATAAGGATGTCCAAACCTACATGTAAGGGTTACAGTGAGAATTATCTATTTATATATTCATGTATTTAAAGTACCTAGGCAGCACCTGCCTCATAGTAGGCCCTTCTTATTAAAAGATTAACTCTTAAGCCCCTCAGTATACTTTTATAGGCATTACTACTTTAATATTTACTACATTTCAGGTTCTATAGGAAGCTGCCTCCAAAAAGAAGAGAAGATTTATAATATGAATAGATTAGAGTTTCATAAAGCACAATGAAGCATGCAAGCAGCTCTATCAAAAACCATAAATAAGCCACCATGTATGTATTATGCAGTCAATTCTCAATTATTCATGTAAGGAAGGAAAGCAGATGGGAAGAGTCCAAAAGAGTGAGTAATCTGAAAAAAATCTCTTAGATCTGTCTTGACATTTGAATTGAATTCAGATGTGTGTGATATCCAAGGAAAGGGATTTTTTAAATGTACTTTACATATGAAATCTTGACTCAGGACAATCAGCCTGATCATGGCACTTTCCTATATCTCTCCCTACACAAGGATGATGCAGATCCTCAATGAGGATGATTCAAATAGAGCAGTGAAGCCAAGTTTCCCTCACTCAAACATTCCCAACAATAGAGATAGCTTCATCCCTTGGATAAAATCTGCATACGTATAAATAGAGCAAATATGGAAATACCAAAAGAGCAAGTAATTGAGTCGCCTCAAATAAATCAAGATATATGTAATCAAAACAGAGATAATGAAGATTTGGGTGTGTTGTCCTTCAGCAATGTTTCATAGTATTAGTTGTGCAAAAACAGAAGGCCAGCAACATAGATGATGTTAATGTGGTTTTTAGAACCAAAGAGGACATCCATGGGAACCCAGCCTCAGGAAGACTTGCATCGGGCATTCATTGGTAATTGGAGACAAAGACATATTTCATTCAACTCCATAGAGACTGCTAAACTCTAGACATATATTTTGAAATTCCTAAAAAAGCAGTCCAGTCTTGCAGAAACTAAGACTCCATTGGCCTGAAAATCTCCCAAATGAAAGATAAGTCTTCTCCAGGCTATGGAATATTGCTTATAAGACATGGTCTCAATTATTCCACTACCTGTATCTACACTTCTTGCAATATGACTTTGTAGATCCTCTCATCAAATGGTGGGCTTTATTTTCTCTCCAATCATGACTGGCCTTGTAATTTGCCTTGATCAACAGCATGTGGGAAAAGAGACTTTGTACAAGCTCCAGAGCCTAAACTCTAACAGGCCTTGCAGCTTCCACATTCTCTCAGAATCTCGCTCAGTAGCCATATGAACAAGGCTAGGCTTGCCTGCTGTAAGATGACAGTCCACATGGGGCAGAAATAAGCCAACCTCATGGAGGCCATACTAACTAACCAGCCACAGGAGAGTCTGACAGTTTATTAAGATAAATGAGTGAGCCCAATGGAGAACAGAAAAGTCACTGAGTTGGACTCAGCCCAAATTTCCATACAACAGGATTATATGGTAAATAATGGTTGTTTTAAGCCACTATTGTTGGGGCTGATTTGTTACACAGCAAAAGCTAACCAATACACCTTCCCAGGAAATGCTTGGAAAACAAACTTCAATATAAAAACAAGCCTCAACATGCAACATAGATGACTCTGGGTCTGGCAGGAGGATTTAGGGTGAAGAACTGACTACTGAGATTAGACAAGGGAGTTCTGAAGGTAGGTTAGTAATCATAGGCCTGATATTACTTAATGAGCCTCCACATAGTATTTCACCTCATAACATAGTAATCATCTAACAGGGCTAGATTTTTATGTTTTTCCTACATTCATTAAAGGGCTATAATCAACTATTGTGCTTTTACCAAGAGATAAAGTCCAAATTCTGTAATCTCCAGTAAGGTGACTTCTCCCAGTTCAGTAATGTTTCACAGGCTTATAAAGTTGCCCAGGGAAGTCTTGTTTGTCTCTATCACATGGAGACTAACCCTCACTCTTTAGAAGTGATGGTTCCATCACCAGATGAATGGATAAAGAAGATGTGGTACATATACACAATGGAATATTATTCAGCTATAAAAAGAAAAGAAATCCTGCCATTTGCAACAACATGGATGGATCTAGAGGGTATATGCTCAGTGAAATAAGCCAGGTGGAGAAAGACACATAGCATATGATTTCACTTATTTGTGAAATCTAAAAACAAAGCAAAACAGAAGGAACAAAACAGCATTAGACTCATAGACACTGAGAAGGGACTAGTGGTTACCAAGGGGGAGGAGAGTTGGGGGGTTGGGGGAAGGGGGACTGTTGAACCACTGTGATGTACATTTGATAAAATAAAATAAGAAAAAAAAGAAATGATGGCAACAACTGCCAGGAAGTGTCTGAGGGCCCAGAATTGCCTTTGGGAATTAGTCTAAAATGACCAAATTGCTTTCATCTTTACCTAAATCTTTACCTGTGGATTCCCTCAAGCAAATGAAATTTAGTTTGACAGTAGTGGCACTTCACAAAACCATTTTTTAAAGCAATTTATTTTAGTGTTATAAGTTACAGTTAAAAAAGAACCATGAAAGGCCAACATAAGCCTTCAAAACCTTTATAGGCAGCAGACCACACAAAACTACAGTACAATGTTTCTGTCTCTTTGAAAAGCAAATTACTCTGGACCCATAGAGAATGCTGGGCTTAATGTTCAATAATAGAGGACTTGGGCAAAACCCAGGTGAAAGCTGCAAAGTGGATCCCAGCTGGTAGGAGCCTGGGAGGAAGGGGAACTCACTTTGGTTGAGAAGTGATCTTCGGGGGACTGGAACAGAAGTTTGCGGGTAAGTTTTGAATGTAACAAATGCCCAAAAAGTTTAGCTTAAGAGAGACACAGAGAATGCAGGAGGACACGGGATGAGGCACAATTCTTGGAATAAAATTCCACTCAGATAGAAGCTCTGGGTAGGTCATTTCTGCTCTCTAGATCAGTAAGAGGAGAAAGGAAAAGAAGCAAAGAGCTGAAGGAAGAAGTAAAAGTCTTACTCCTGAAAATAAAGGACCCCATATCCCTTTCCCCTCACCTGGGACAGTGTCTAGGGCTCGGCTCCCCTCTCTCCAGAGGCAATAGACAGGTGAGAGCTGCCGTTGCCAAGGGTACCTGAAATCTCCGAGTCCACTCTGTTCATGGCTTCGCCAGGAGAGACAGAGCTTAGGGCTAACAGCTCCTGGATAAAAGCAGTTCCATGCAAACAATGAAAGAGCTACGGCATCAATAGCAGGCTTTCTGAGACACAAGGGCGATGAGCCTTTGACCGTTCAGGTGGCTGCCCCACAGCTTGCCTCTCATCTGAGCACCAGGTCTCACCTGCTCTCTCAGGTCCATGTATCATAAGAGCTCTCTTCCCAGGCAGACAGAATAAAAATGGTCATCTCCTCTTGACAGTGTTCTCTCTACCTTGTACTCTTTTGTAGGTGTTCTCTCTCCTGCTGCTCACTCTGATGCTCAAGAGTTTAATTTTTAGGGCCTGAAGGGAGAAATTGCCAGTTTATGGAAATAGCCATGCAGAAGCCCCAGAGCAATGCAATAGATACCAGAGTCAGTTAGCTCTGTTGGTTAGTTTAGCAATGTTGTTAGAGCCCAGGAATAAAGAGGCCGAGTCCCTTCCTTTCAAAGTAAGCCCGCATGCACACGGCAACATTACTAAGCCCCCAGGTGTGTGGATGTGTGTTTGCAGATGACATTTGGACAATATTTTGCTAGATAGGTCTTTTTTAAATACCCACAGTTCAATGTCCATTGGCTGCTTGTCTTAAACTTTCCTCTCTATGATTACATATTGCAAAAGTCTGCAGCAGTTTTCTTATTTTTTTTTATTTTGATATCATTAATCTACAATTACAGAAAGAATATTATGTTTACTAGGTTCCCCCCTTCACCAAGTCCCCCCCACATACCCCTTCACAGTCACTGTCCATTTGCAGCAGTTTTCTTACATACTACTCCCTGTTTGTTGTATCCTACCAGACCTCCTGGCTGCTATGTCTCCATCCAGCTAACAGCTCCCATCATAAGTTTACTCTATACCCGGTAGCACACTGTCTATCTCATTTAACCTACAAATCTATATAGCATACATAATTATCTATTTTTTATAAATCATAAAAGCTCAGAGAGGATGAGTGGCTTGCCTAAGGTCATAAGAGTAAGAAATAACAGAGGTCAGGACTGAAAACCTTGTCTAATTCGCTCCAGAGCCAAGTTCCCAACAGCTGTGCTCTATCATCCCGTCACTTGTTCACCTGCTAATTGGATCTACCATATCCCTGAAGGCTTCCTGAACCCAATACCTGCCTCTGTCAAGACTGGCTAGTGTCCAGAAAATTCCCGGAAATCATATTAGGAACACTTCTTTAAAGGTCTTACTGTTAGGCAGAAAGACAGAAATGAGCGGGATGGAAAGGAGAGAGGGCCCCCAAGGATGACTCAGGGAATCGATCATATAGAGCCAGAAAGCCAGAAATGACTCAGAGAGTTAATCAGATGAAGCCACAGGATCCAAGAGTGACTCAGGAAGTGTCCAGGGTCCCCCAGATAAGAAGCATCAGAGGCACAGACAGAGCACTGCCCCTGTCCTCATTTCACCAATCAGAACCAGCCTAGAGAGTTGACAAACTGTCAATCAAGGACCTCTCTGCCCTGCCAAAACCACGTAAAAGAAGCCTCAGAGTGAGCCTCCAGGCCTGTCTTATCTTAAGCAGGCCTACTCTGTTATTCTAAGCAAAGTGCATAAAAACTGACTTTGCTTTCTTGACTTGGTTTCTCGTCTCACTATATCTGACTTCCCTGCGACACCAAGCCAAGTTCCTTCCTTCCTAACATTACCTCTTGCTCAAGGTCCCATAAGTTATTCTGACCACGAAGCCCAGGAACAGAATTCAAATGTGTCCTGTTTTCCTAGTGCCCACTCCTCTCTTGTGAGAACATGACGATCCTGGTCCAACTGAGTCTGGATCATTCAGTGGTCACGTGAGCCTGTCTGGAGTCAGTCCTCTCTGAATTAGAATAGCAATGCCACTACTTATTAATGCAGCTTTGAGCAAGATCCTTTATCTCACTGATCTTAGTTTCCTCACATGTAAAAGGAAAAATCAGGTTGCCTCACCTCCCATAGGATCGTTTGGATGATTAAAGGAAGCAATACAGATGAAGTGCTTAGTTGAGATAGCACCTGACATAAGATCTAGCAGATGGAAGTAGGTTTGTTGGTAATGGGGATATGGGTCAACATTTTTACACAGAGCAAATCATATGTGTAGGGAAAAAACCATGAATTTGCTTTTCTTTATTGGGTATTAGTAGCCTCACCTCAGGTGACCCTATGCTGTTATGACTGAGGAGAAAGTGGAGTGAAGGAATTTCTGTCCTCTTTGCTCTCTCCTCTCTAATCCCTACAAGAAGGGCTTCTACTTTCCCTTCCTGTTGGATAGAAATTAGGTGCACATCATACCTTCCTTCACCTTACTTTGTGGGCTTTGCTTTTCCAAAAAGTACCCCACCTCTTCTCTCATGCAACACCAACTCTAATGGCTTAGCCTAAAGGGAAGAGAGGATGTAGGGAGGGAAGTGAACTTATCAATAAGGTTATCAAGATCAAAAGGTACTTCAGAAACAGGGTACTTTAGAAACACCCTCCATATAGAATAGAAATGAGATCCATTTGATATGTTTCAGACTTGCAAAATTATAAAGTCTGGATAGCACAAGCATATGATAGATGTGGGAAAATGCAAACTCCCTTACATGGCTGAGAAAAGTACAAACTGGATCTTGAAGAGCAACCCTCCACCTCTTCCCCACACTGTTTGAGAATCACTGATCTTCAATACTTGGAATGAACATAGAGCTATTCTATATTTGTATACATATATTCAATTCTACTATTCACTCTATCCCACACTCTACCCCATAACACTTACCAACTGTACTCCAATGGATTACCCAGTGTAATACAATGGATAGTCCAAAATTGGATCAGGAATGTAATCTAGAATTACACTTAATTTTTTAACTTTAGTTCATTAGAAGTTTGATGTTTAATTTTTAAATCTAAGAATGATTAGCCTTTTAGAAATAACTTCTAATACATATTATTAATAAGAACTCAACAGAGATGAACTAGCTTCTTAATCCAATGCCTGTATTTTCTCATAAAATTGTATACCATTACCTTCAAGAGACTCTAGACATTTGAGCTAGTTCTCAAATATCCCTTCCTCCTTTTTAGGTCTCTGTTAAACATTACTCTTACAGAAAGAATAATAACTTCAATATCACCATGACTTTTGACATTTTGTAAAACAGAGTCTATGAAGTGGATTCCGGCAGAAAAGATAGTCTCAATACCCTCTCCTAGAGTCAGAGAACTAGGCTATAGAGTTATCATTAATGTAAAATGACAAATTGAGCAATATTAAATACACTTTTCCACCCAGGCAGTATAGCACAATGTTGAAGTGAGTGAGCTCTGGAGTCACAGCCTGAGTTCAAATGTTGACTACACCGATTATTAGCTGTGTGATGCTGGGTAAATTACTTAACTTCCCTGGGCCTCATTATCTTGAAATGGAGATATTAACGGTATCTACTTCACAGAATCTTTAAGGATTAATCAGGATAACCATAGAAAGCACTTAGAGCACTTAGACCTGACTCTCAATAAATGGTAGCTATTTTTACTATCAGATCTTCCTCCTGCTATTTTTCTGAGAAGAGCTGCTTGTGAAGCAGGCTGGCCTTAAATCAGATTCCAGGATGTAAAGGAACTGAATGCTTGTTTAAGAAAAGCTTCAGGAAATGTATAGCTGCATTTAAGTGGACACAGTCATTTGAATGATTAATTTCATCGACATTTACCATGTACTTTAATATACTGGCAGTTGAAGTATGGGAAAGGCAAAATCCTAGAATACTGCTCCAGTTTGCAGATTTCTAGGCAAGTGGTTCCAGGACTCCGAATGTGGTCAAAGTAGAAAAAACAATGAACTAAGAGCTCAAAAATCAATAACATTGTTCTGTTACCTTCTGTATGCCCTTGAGTAAACCGCACCTCTTGGAATCTCAGCTGGCTTATGTAGGACATGAGAATAATATTTCATGTACTATATATTGCACATGTATATACATGTATGTATAACTTCACTGTGCGGATAAAAGGGACATTGTGTGAAGAAGCTCAGTACATTGTAAAATGTTATGTGCATTTGAGTTATTATTATTATGCTTGGAATGTTTTTTTGCCTGAGTTGCCCTCTAAAAAAGCCTGAAGCAAAGGTTTATTATGGATGCATAGTTTATTTGGAAACATTATCCCTGGGAACAGGAAGAAGAGACAGGGAAAGTGACAGAGAATAAAAGGGACAATCAACACAAGGATGTGTTACTGAGTTGGTCACCACTATGGGCTACTCGATCTCCCAGAATCTTCCTGGATACCCACCAAAGTACATCTCAGAACCATCCACCAAGAAAATAAAGAGGGACATTTTATTTATGAGTTTCTGTCTCCCGTTACTCATGAGAAGCACCATAGGGCATTAACTCCTATGCATTTGAGGGCTTCATCTATTCCCATAGGTGGCCACCATCATGGTGTCAGAGAGTTCTGTGGTGGAGTAAGAGGAGAGTGCTGGGCTGCCTCCTTACACAGCTGGACTAAGCCTGCATAGAACTGGTGTTGTACACTGGCTGAAATAAAAGGCTTGAGATGATTTGAAGTGGGTAGTACATAAGGAATGCCCTGCAGAGCCCTACTGAAAGATCATAACCTTTATTATCCCTCTCTTGGGATAACAAAAAAAGGCAAGCACAGAGTCATTACAACTTGGAGGACAGAGTTCTAAATTACTTTTTTTCTTGTCTTGCAGTCAAACAAATGATCCCATCTTATCAAACTTCTGCTGACCTCCCTCACTCTGTCCTCTTCTCATTGCCCCACCCTACAGCTACAAGATGTAGCTTTCATGCAAAATCCACAGTTCAAAGATTTTTCAAGAGCTCAAAGCTGGCTGGCTTTCCGCTTTCTTTTTGTGTGTGTGGAACGAAGTGAAGAAACATAATTGGAAGGCTTGATGGTTGCATGGACACAATTTCTTGTCTTTCCAACTGTGGCAAGAAGATAATTCAACCATTTTGAACTGCCATTCTGACGCAGTCAGTCCTGATCTGTAACCAGATAAGTGATGCACGAATTAGCATTTGGATGGCTTTGTTAGCCATGTTTAAGGAAAAAGTCTCAATGGACAGTGTTGGGCAGAGGAAAAGGGTGCCGTATGCCTTTGGTGTCAGATATGCAATGATTTCTTTTCTTGCTCTGGCACATGGCAGCTGGGTGATTTTAACGCCTCTACACCTACATATTCTCATCTGTAAAAAGAAAGTATTGAAACCTATGCCACAAAGTCATACAAGAGATTAGAAATTAAAGATAATGTATGTTCTCACCTAGAACAATGGCTGGAACCTAGGGAACATTCAATACATAGCCATTATTGTTATCATTATCATCATCCACACTATTATTGTTACTAATCTTTAAAGTTCTGATGCTTCTTAGAGAAAATGTAAGCTAATGCTCCCAGGTCCAAATTGAGAGCAGTGGCAAGCCAGAGAGAAAAGTCATATCTACAAACAAAGATAACCTCAGTTCAGTGGTATGTTTGACAGGCATAGGAATTCAGTTCATGTCAGAAACATTTATTGAGCACCTACTGTGTGCCAAACACTGTGCTAGGTGCTATGGGGAATTCAGATATGACTAAGGCTCACAATTTGATGGGCAGACACCCACTTTCATCTCTACTATTTTTTACTGAATTTCTTTCTTTAAATTTACCCTCTTTCAGTCATCTATTTTAGCTGCATTCTAAGAAACGATAATCATGAAATTATAAGTTTGATATGATAGCTATATATTTTCCTAATACAGTAAATACCCTATTGATAAATAATGTTCAGCCTTGTGCTATCTCAAAAAGACAGAGTTAAAGAAAAAAAAACACACATTTGGAAATATTAACCCAGTACATTGCCAAGCACACAACATTGCCAACTGGAAAACAGGTGAATAAAGGCATGAGTAAATCAATCAATCACCCCTGAATTTGACTCTAATAAGAACCAAGCTGGGCGATGGAGGGTCTCAGAATGACATCTGAAATTCCTTACTGAGCTAATTTATTATTGTTCATTAAATAAATTGTCTAATCAATCAATCCCATGCCTAAATCTGGATCCAGATGAAAGAAAATGGTGGACCTGGTCATATAAACAAAGCATGTTTGAAAAGAAAGAGACATCTGTAATTGCTGCACAGCAGTCTAAGAGCACATTCTCTGACTGTGTCTAGAGTTGCAATAACATCCTTCCCCTCATTCATTGTTCATCATCTTCCAGGAAACAAGTGAAGGGTCTGACAACTGTCTTTCACTTGCTCTTTGCTTCCTTCAAAGAAAGAAAAAGTGCTTTTAGGCTGAGCTGTAATGGAATTGGAATCCATCTCTGCTTTGGTCATTTTAGTTAACACCCTTTAACGCTCCCAAATCCAAGCACCGCCTGAGCTCTGGGCTGAGCATTCACATGGTGGGCTTGCAGGGGAGGAGTAAGAAACAGGGGAGATTCAGCTTTATTTCCTCCTGTACACCACATTCCAAGACTTGTAGTACAGCAAATCTCAGCATTAAATTTAAAAGGCCTTTGTCTTCTTTTGCTAAAAATGTGTATTTGTGAGGGCCAGATCTAAAATCTATATGCTGTAATACAATTAAATCATGATTCTTGAAATAAAAAAATCTTTACTCTGCACTTTGCCACTTATTCCTTGTGGGATCTTGGGTAAACAATGAACCTGAGTGAGCTTCAGTTTTACTTCCATAAAAGGAGCACCACATGATATGATCACCAAAACTATTTTAGTATGAACACCTAACTTTGGGAATTGTTCCTCCTTTATTTTTGTTTCATTAACTGTGGCGCAGTTCAATCAAAAGAACAGCACAATCTACTTCTACCCTCACTCCTCTCTATCTCCCCAAGAAGGAAATAAATATTTTTCTTCTCAGAGAGATAAGAAAGGTCTTGGGTTTTTTTAAGACTGAGGGATCCCTCCCAGGTGCTAATGTTTCAGATGTTCGCAGCTATACGAAACTGGGAGACAGAGTGAGTGTGCATTTTCCCTGTTGGAGAATAGTGAAAACTTGGAGGAATGTGGGAGAGGGAACACACTCGGTGTGGGGTGGTTTGCTGTGGTCTGATTCGATACTGGTAAGTTTTCCAAAAAGCATCTCCTCCATTCTTACTACCTACCCCAATACACAAGCAAGGTGTGTGGTCTGAGGGCCCACGGGCCATGCTGGACTGAAGTCTTTGCCAGGTAATTGCCTCACTTTTACTCAACAGAGAATGTCTCGTTGTATACACAAGTCCTACCATCAGAGTGCGTCTCTAAGAAGGAGACCTTTTCTATCCAAGGCAGCCCCTTGCCTAGTGGCCACCCAACAGGAATGATGGATGACCATTTCCACAAGGATTTACTCTGTAAGTGTCTACATATCCTATGAAGGTAGGTGGCTCCCCACAAAGTTCTAATAGAGCCAAATGTATTACGAAGGAAACTTGCCTGAGTTGTGAGAATAGTTAGGAAACATTATTGTTACATGAGGATAATGCAAAATTCCTCACAGGGTCTTTTTAAAATTTAAATAAGTGAGCAGACAATGAGCATCAGATCTATCTGATTGTTCACATCTCCTTCCTTTATCTGCACACTACCTACCATGAATTTTGCCGTGGCCAAGGACACTTAAACTCAAAATAACAACCCCCACCCCCAGATATTGTGATGTCATCTATAAATAAACCAATACCTTTTTCTCTTTTAGTTAAAAAAAAGTCAGCTGCAACAATCTCAGGAATGAAACTCCAGCATAGTTTGTTTACAAAGTTGAAAGTAAATAGATCCAAGAAACTATTTTTTTTCATTTTCTGGTTCTTTTATTAGGATATATTAGCAAGAGTTGAAAAATTGTGTTAGTGTTAGCCCTGACAGCATATTTAAGAAGGAAAAAAATTTAACTATGTTCAAATAATCATTGGAATCTTCCCAATCTACCCTTCACTTTCTTCATGGAGGAGGAAGTGAAGTATAGGAGTTTGGAATGGCTCAAATGACAAAATTGCCCAGTGGACTCTGGACATTCCTGAATTTAATATTTGAGGACAATACAGAAGGTCCAGAAAATGGAATAACTCTTAAGGCCCTTCAGCAGGAATTTGAATCATGGTTACAAAGCTGGTGTTCTAGACCAAGTCATTCAGTGAATGAATTTAATTGATCATCTAGCTTCTGAATCTCAAGGTCACCCCTTCTTCTCTGCATTCAGTAACTCTCATTGAATTATAAAAGAAAAATATTGCTTAGTGACAAGAAAGCCAACTCCTGGTACAGGTGTTGGAAATAGAGAGGCCTAAGAAAGCAATAACAGTCAGAAAATAGTACTTGTGGATAAATTAAAGAGAAGGGAAAGCATAGGGAAGGCTGGTATCAGTTGCAAACCAGAAACTCGGGTATGTTAAAAATCTGATTTTCAACTTAATTTCTATTTCAATCCCCCATTCCAATTAGTGGTAAAAACTTCACTCATAGTATTTTAGATAAATTGGGTTAAATAAAAATATATCATTAAAATTAATTTCCCCTGTCTCATTTTACAGTTTTTAATGTGACTGCTAGAAAATTTTAAATTATACATGTGGCCCACACTGTATTTTCACTGGGTAGTTCTGGTCTGTATTATTTGGAACACTTTGTTGCTGGAGTATTTAAACAAATTACTCAGTGAGCTTTAAAAACTGGTGAATTGTAAGATGTTTTAGTATATGTCAAAGTTAAAAAAATCTTAATCTCAGACAGTTTGGGACCCACTCCCCCTAACCCTTGCCTAACATACACACTTCCTCTTTTCTAGAGATTGTATCTAGCTAGATTCCAGGAAGTTTTTATGGTGCCAAGGCCTTGAAACAAGAGGGTAACCAGTCTTTGTTTATCATACAATCATACAGGCATGCACTGTGACTATCCATCATTCCATGTGGTCCTCAGCCCTTAATCCAGTAAGTTTGGGCTCAATTATAACCCTCTGATGGCTCCCTCAGGCTTCTTCGCATTACATCTATGCCACAGCTAATGTCATAGGAGATATTCCTATGAGATACAGATAAATTATCAGACTAGTCAAAACCCAGCTCTTTTCTAGACAAATAATACACCTATTGCTCCCATGACATGCTGAGGTCTTGCCCTCACTGTCGGTTCTACTCAGAAAAGGAGCATATGACCAGTTGCATGATTATACCAGTTCTTCACATCTCCCTTTAGTCACACCTTTTGCCATGAGACTTGGCATTTCCTCCAGTAAACTATATTTCTCTCTCCCCTGAGGATGGCTTGGTGACATGACTTTCCTTGAATAATTGAATGAGATAAAAGGGACAGAGTGCCAGTTCCAAGTGTAAGCTTTAATGGGCTTTGCAAGTGTCCACTCACTCTCTTTCACCTCTACTAGAGCCCTGAGAAGAATATACCCAGGCTAGACCACTGGCCTGAGGAGGATGAGAAACATGTGGAGCAGAGCCGAGGTCCTCCTGTGAGTCCAGGCTAGAGGGTCTGATCTCCAGCCAACACCCAGCTATGAGTAAACAAGCACAGCTGAAGTCAGCAGAACCCCCAAACTAAGACAAGTCAATTTCAGCCAGTTCTCAGCCAACCCACAGATGCATGAGTTAAGTAAATGCTCATTGTTTGGTGTACTTTGTTAACATTAGTTAACCACCTTAACACCACAGTTCCTCTCTCTGGACAGAGCTCCAAACTTACCTACAGGATTTTTTTGCCCCCAGAGTCCAAAGAAAAAGCTTTTTTTTTAATTTCCTCTCTCCTCCCCAACTCTTTTTCTCTCTCCAGTTCTAGAGGTCTTGCCCAGGCTGAGGCTAGAAGTTTTGCCTTCACTCAGTATTTAATCTCCTCAGACTTAGATTCTTTGTTTTAACTACCTTCTGCTGTATCAGCCCTTCACTAAGGCAGTTAGCGTGAAATGCCTCATCTGAATGAATGGGGTGGGTGGAGCTAGGAATGTAAGGAATGGGAGATGTAGGGGGAAATCTCCCCTAATAGTTCAAGATACTACCAAATCATATTTGTCATGGTAGAATTTGTCAATATGGGACTCTTATACTTAGAACCCTCAAAGTTCCAGTGCATACTCACCCTCTGAAAAGATGGCCCACTTTCACAACAGGCAGATTAAGAGGTTCTCTCATTTTAAAAGATTCCCCCCTCTCTCCTGGAAGAATAAGAGATAGCAGACAGAGTTTAATTTGAGAGATACCAGAGGTCTCAGTCCAGTAATGTCTTCCCTGCTTGTCTATTTGGAGTATGAAATTTCTTGATTATACTTTCATCCTTTTGCATCTCTCTATTTTTTTCTTTGAGAGTCTCAGGAGGGTGATGATGTCTCAAGCCTTTAGCAGAGATAATTCTCGCTCCAGTAGAGCACTGTCTGAGGTCAAGTGACTCAGTCCTGGGTCTGTGATTGAGCAGCTGGGCAATGCACTTGAAGTTACTCCATTCTGGGGTCTCAGATTCCCTGTCTATTAAACAAAGGCTTTGGACTGCTGTTCCTTATAACTCTAAAACACCATTGAGTCTTAAAACACTGTGACTTATAAAACAACTGATGGAGCAATGTCTTTGAGAGAAGAAAAAAGGACAGATGATAGATTGAAAAGAGGATGGGGATGGAGTGAGTATGGGAGCAAGAAAAGGCACGATTCAGGAAGACTTTGTGAGAAGGGAGGCCAGAGGGCCTCCACACCCAAGCTTTGTCTGTTTCCTCCTTTTGTCCCTTAGCTGCTTCACCTCCCCCTCTTCCTCCCCTCAGCTCCAGCTGCAAAAACAGGTGTGCAACCAAGAGACCCAGATGGATGGGTTTACACGTGCCACCTATTCTGATGGCAGCTACAACTCCCCTGCCCCCACCTTTTCACCACACCCTGGCCACTCTCCACCCTCTGTGGGCTGTATATCATCTTTATAGGCTCAGGAACTAAAAACCAGGAAGTTATTAAAGCCCAGGTCTGGCAATTCCACCGAACTTGACAGATCATTAAGAAGATTCATTCTAAATACATTCAGATCAACTCTGGCAGCTTCCCCAGGCCTGAAAGATAGGCCATAGTCCCACAGGGCAGAGGGAAACTAGCTTTGTCATTTCAGCCCCCAACCCCCACCATCACTGCCTCTAGAACTAGCAGAGACTCCTGTTGCGTTTCTTTGGCAGACAATTCACAGAGCAAGAACTGGAATTGTAAATCCTGATAGCCAGTTCTCTCATCATGCATACCTCTTCTGCAAAAAGTAGTAGCATATATTTGCATGGCAGTTTGCTTACTTTTTGCACATAATTGACATAAATTTGTTGTCAGTTCTTTGTCACTTCTCAAACTGATATTTTAGTAATTTTTCCCTTTGAGAGTATGAGCCCTGTTAGTTCTTATAGTCTATATATTCTAAATGACCATAAACCTCTTTACATCAAATTTAAAGAACTGAAATCAAGAAGACAAGCAAAGCTGCTATATTTTTAAAACCACCTATTCCAGTAGTGTTCGCCAGGTATATATATAGGGCACTCACATATTTTTTGAATAAGTGAATGAACAAACCCTTACTCCAAATGAGAATTAGGTGGACATTTGTATCAACCAGTTACTGCTGCACTATAAATAACCACAAACATATCAATGTTGGTATTATTGTATGTACCAAGCATACAATAATAAACTGTTTATTATTAACAGGTGTCAGACTATGCCTCGTAGATCTCCCTCTAGGGATCAGACTGGAGGAGAAGCAGCTACCTGAGGCATGTTCTTCTCATGGCTGAGTTTTGAAGGCTTAGGCTCAGAAATGGCACCTGGTCACTTGTACTCACATTCAGTTGGCAAATCATATAGCCAAGCCCAGAACCACTGTGTGAGTAAGTCTTTCTCTCCCATGGAGACAGAGAAGGGAAGGGAAAGAATATTTGCCTAAAAAATAATCTACTCTATCAGAGATTTAATATCTTTTATATCCAAATATAAAATAGGAGCAATGTATAACTGCCTGGTTGGTAGCTGGGACAAGCCAGCCCAGAATCTTCTCTAGAAACCTGGTTTCTCTCTCCTGCCTTCTGTGAAGGTTGGGGAGGGAATTCTAGACTGAGAGAACAAGATAAATAAAAGAGAGTTGTAGGGGTTTTATTAACATTTTATCCCTAGCACTAAGTACCATCCTTAGCACATTATAGGTGCTTATTAATTAATGTTTGACAAAAATTAATAAAAATCAGAGCAAAGACAGAGACTCAACTCAACTGAACAGAACAGTATGTAAATTTTTTAGCTGGGTTTCCAATTTAAATTTAGCATAAATACCCTTGCCACTTCACCCCAAAGGCTGTCAATGGAGTCAATGTCAGTAGGACCCTCAAGATGCAAGTAGACTGAATCTTGAGCAAGAACCATTACCCTGAAGGCAAACTCACACCTGATTTGTTGTGGAAGCTGGTTTTCAAGGTCCTAAAATGCACTGAGCAATTATTAAAGAGATGATGACACAAGTGAACCTACCCATAACGCATTTCATCCTTATGGAGGAACTGACCCAGATCCAAAACCTTAGTCCAACTATTTGGCTTTTCCATACCTTGCCTTTTGAGCTCAGGGCCCCTGAGCTGGCTGACCCACTTTCCTGCTCAGGAAAGTGTTCATGCAAGCAGACCTAACAACCATAAACTTCATGACCAGCACATTCTTCTTCAGTATAATAACTAGTAGCAATGAGGCTGACTCTATTTATTACTATTGAGATGATTTCCAGGTAAGAGAAGCCATTGGTATAGAATATCCCTCCCAGTTGCCCCAGTACAGCTTTTAAAATGTGGATTATTTCCCTGCATCCAAATGGGGCCACTTATAGTTTATCATCCACTGATAGGAAAAGTTATCTGCACAGCTGTGGATCCACATTAGTTATGCTCTGAGCAGGACAGCACTGTAAATTATCTGCAATATGCTGGAACTCAACACAGACTGAGTTTATAAATATGATATTAAACTCTTAAGAGGGAGTTGCAGACCTTTTATAAAGCCATTAATTTTTAAAGTGGTTTAGAAATCCAAATTAGCAGCCGGATATGGGTGCCAGCTTCCAAAAACAGATGGCATTGGCTTTTATAAAAGCAACAACAAGATCCTGAGATCAAATTGGAAGACCAGGACTCAGATGCCTATATCTATTTCAAAGCCCTGAATAATGAGTAAGATTCAAAGTGTGCCTGGAGGCTTCCCTGACCACTGGGTCCGCAGTCTGATGTTCCCTTTGAACTCCTGTTATGCTTGCTGCCTGCTACACTCATTTTTAACTTAACACAAGCAACTTTGCATTTTATACAGTATTTCATTTCCCTCATTTATATCTTACTATTTTCCCTGACTAAATACTAAAATACTAAATGATTAAGATACTTCTACTTACTATAAAAGCTTCTAGAAACATATAACACAGAAAGAAAAGTCCCACATAATTTGACCCACAAAGGTAACAACAGTAACTATTTGGTGCAGCATTCTTCAGATACTATTTTTGATCCACGTACTGATGGATATGCATTTTTAAACAGATATTATACCATTCATACTATATTACAAAATTTTATGTTTCCCCAACATATACTATAAATTCCTTGAAGGTAGGGATCTTAACTCAATAGACTATTTACTTCACACTTATTAAATATCTACTATATATTAGATGCTAGCAGATATAAAAATAAAAAAAGCAAAAGCCTCAGATTGAAGGAGCTTACTTACCTGGCAAGGAAAAAAAACATGAAAACTAATCATCATGAAACAACGTGGCATGGGCTATTATGCAGGTTTACATAAAGTCCCATGAAGAAGCCTTTCAGTCAGCCTTCAGGAAGAAAGGACACACATCTGTCTGACTTATTCAATCAGCTACAAAGAGTCTCGTTTGGATCAGGACTCGGCTCAGGACTTCTCTCTCCACATTCTCCTACTTCATAAATATTGGGTGTAAATGATTTCTTGGAGCCAGTTGCTATGCAGTGTCTCTTGCTCTCTCCCTCCTAGCTGACCACACTGACATGAAAACGTAACATACTGGTACACACCTAAATCTAACTTTGGAGATCCCTGCACTCTATCTGTAGGATTCCAGGATTCTGAAAGTGAATCTGTTTCAACAAGATGGGTATCAATGAAACCACCTCCTACACTGCCCTGCCACCAGTAACTGCTATCCAGTCCTCCCTTGAGGTGCAGTCTCAAGTTACTTGACATCTCTAAGCCCTCCTTTCCTCCCTGTTAAGGTAAAAATAACCAAACCACTTCAAAAGCTAAGAGAAAAAGATATGCTCTCAATTCTGACGATTAAATGAGATAATATATATGACAGCTTTCCGTTTTTACAGTGATTGTTCAGTAACTACTAAGGTAATGGGTATATAAAACAAGCAGGACCCAGGGAATGTAAGCAGCAACTTTATTTTTCATCCCAATACCCCTTTAGAATGCTCTGGATAAGACTTCAAGTAGATTCCAAGCCATTTCTGCTCACTCCAGGGAGTCTTGGGGTTACATTAAGTTATAAACGTAGTCTCAACTCAATAATTCCAACATGCAGTCCTAACTCCAAACTCCAAATCCGATTCAACAATAAATCTCTCCTTCCTCACCAGAGGCCTACTACAAACTACCCATTTTCAGTGAAAGGGGTTCATGCTCTTTCTCATCAAGTTCTCCACACCACACTTCCATGTGATTATCTTCTTGATAATTAAGGTTTCTGACTCCACTTTCAGGGTGCTGAGGGGTTGAAGGTGGCAGGTGGCAGCGGGGAAGAAGCTAAGAGATGGCAGAGGTCAGGAGTGTGCCTCAGGTGGCTCCATGCTCTCTGAGCCTGGCACACGCTGAGAGCTGACTTTCTCTTACCAATGCTTTTTGGTCATTCTTCAGAGACCCCCAACATCACCTTGACCTAAGCCAGCTTTCTCAACCTTAGCACTTTTGATATTTATTGACAGTTATTGCCAAATAATTATTTGATGAAGAGAACTTTCCTATGCACTGGAAAATGTTAAAGCTTTGTCCTCATATCCTCTACCCACTAGATGCCAGTAGCATGTCCCCCACTTAACCAAAATGTAACCAAAAATGTCTCCAGATGTTGCTAAATGGCTCCTGGAGAGCAAAATTGCCCTGATTGAGAACTACTGACCTAGACAAATATAATCTATTTTAGTCACTTACCCCTATGCTATCCCATGAATCCAGCATCTCCTTCCAGCTCCCTTTCTATTGAGGTACTGTTGTCCTCTAGGGGGACCCTTTAGACTAGACCTAAGGTGACCCTTATGCTGGCTCTCTTGCATGCAAACTCCACATCCAGTCCATTGGGAAAATACACTCCTTTTAAGACTTTGAATTTATATACCAGTCACCAAATACAGCAAGTTTCCAGACTACATTATCAAAGCCCTCACCACTTACCTCTCGCACTCGATTTCCTGGGTAAATCCAAGGCAGACTCCAATCCGCTGTGCCCTCCAACTGTGGAGAACATGCATCAAGTTCTCCAAAATATCCAGTTGATGTCTCTTGTGCTAGACCTGAGGGAATAAGCAGGTAAGCCTCTATAACCTCTCCTTTGGAGAACATGCTTTAAGAAAATAAATCTTGAAAATTACTTCCCCACCTCTATTCGATAGCCTCTTACACCTTCAATCTAGTGATACCTAAATACTACCTGGGACCTCTACTCTGAACTTTTTACTGGTTGGCTTATACCACAACCTGCTTTGGTAACTGAGGAGTATCTTATCTCTTTACTTCACCAAAATTCTCATTTTAACATGGACTTATATTGTTATCAAGTTCTTTATCTTTCCTTTCTAACCAATCCCAGAGGCCATGTAAAGATAGTAGGAAAATAGCGAAAGCTGTATCATTATATATTGCTGAGGTAACAAACCACAGAAATCCAATGGCTTAAACCAGTAAGCATTTATTATTGCTCGTGGGTGTGGGGGTCAGCTGAGTAGCAATTTTGGTCTCAGGTGGACACACTGATGTATCCCATGGTCAGCTAGGGGCTGTGGATCTTGAGTTGACTTTCTTGCACACTTGGGAGTTAACCAGCTATCAGGACTAGTCTAGGATGGCTCTGGTGGTGCACACAGGAGTCCAGAAGAGCACACAGACTCTCCTGCACCCCCAGTCTGGACTAGCACACTGCCACTTCTACCACATTCTGTTGACTAAAGGACAGCACAAGCCCAGCCCAGATTCCAGGGCTGGGAAAACAGACACCACCTCTTGATGAGAGGAGCCTCAACATCACATCACAGAGAGCACGGATGCAGGGGGATATGAAGAGTTGGGGCCATTCTGCAATCAATCTAGCACACGGGGTGTGGAGGAGAGTCTTAGCCACCCATCAGCTCCACCCTCACTTCTTCGGCAGCCACACATCTGCCACCAGCCATGTAAGCTGTGTTGCACAGCTGCCTTTGCAGCTAGATGCAGCTATCCATGACTCAGTTGTCACCAGGGACTAAGTTTCTAACCAGTAGACTGTGAGCAGAAGTGATATGTGTCACTTAAAATATCTAGGAATACCTGCTGGGAGGCTCTCTTCCACCTCCTCACTGGCTGGAATCTCAGTGTAGCAGCAACGTGGCATCACTTATGCAACTAATGGCAGCATTTCAGGAGATAGAGGAGCAATAACCTGTGAGGAACTTGGGATCTCAATGACCAAGATGCAGAGCTTTCTCCTTGACCTGAATTTTTCACATTGGGAATATTATATATTGGGAATGAAATATAAAAAGACTTTTTCATTGTTCTTTAAACTGCTCTGTTTTGGGGTCTATGTTACGGCAGCCTACCCTCTTCTAACCAACACACTGAGGCAACTCAGGGTAGTCTTCACTTATTCAGAAAACGGGGTCAACAGATACTCACTCTGGTATTTTGTAGAAAGAACCCAAAGTCAGTCCTAAGACCCTTCATGACCCAGGGCTTCAGAGGAGAAAATAAAGCTGATCTGAGAACTTTTTAGGTGGATTTGGATTAGGAAGGGAGCAAGGGTAAAAACCTCTCTGCCAACACTGAAAATGTATTCATTCCTCTAGAAGCTGGTATTTGTCTCATCCGATGAATTCACACCATGAAACTTTAACCTGTGCCTAAAGTACTTTTGACTGTGATTGCTAGGGCTTCATAGCCCTGGAACATTGAAAGTCTGATATCATAGGTCACTAATGAACAATCTGCCATCACTATACTTCCCTTCCAGCTGGAATCTCTGAAAATGTTGAGGGATGTTGGAAACTGACTTAATAGGTGATCATATAGAGCTTCTAACTAAGAAGCACATCATTATTGATCTTTAGGGGAACTTGATGACTGAAGAGTAAGATCATACTGCTCCTCAATGTTTAAAACCTTCAAATACCTCCTAACCTAGAATCTTGAACAAGGGCTACCAGGCCGTGAATGATCTGGCATTTGCTGCTGGACAACCTCATCTCATCCACCTGCCCCCTAGCTTGCTTCCTTCCTTTGATCCTGCCTCACTGGCATTTTCCCTCTCTCTTTATTATACAAATTTTTTTTTTTACTTCTCTGCTTGGTTTTCTCTAAATTCTCTGCCTAAGTCCTCCTCATATTTCAGATCAAAGCTGCAATGTCAGTTCCTCAGGGAAATCCTTCTGGAACCCTGATACTGGGAAAGAGACCTCATTTTACCTTCTCATAGGACCCTTCTTAGCACACAGCAGTTAGAACTGAATGAGTTCTCTTTAATGTTGTACACTAGACTAACTGTCCCTTGAGGACAGGAACTCTGCCTACTTTCTTTACTGCTATATTCCAGTACCTAGCACAATATAGTAGGCCCTCAACAAATACTGAATGAATGTACACATAAACAAATGACTAAAGGGGCAGTATCAGGAAGAGAAAGAAATGAGACAGATGTGGAGAAAGGATAGTCAGAGAGGATCAGTCTGACCCCTGATAGTGATTCACATGCCAATGAGATTCTAGGGGCGCACCTTCCACTCCTAGTCCCCAGGAGAGAAGCACAGTGCTTCCTCTCCATGTCTGACTAGTCATTTCAGATGTTAGCCAACTCAATTCATTCTCCATGGAAAGACACAGCCCTGAGGAACTGGAATACACCCCACTACACATTCCCCTGTAATAGCAAACACAGTGAATTGAATCAGCAGCCTGAGCTTAAGGACAAATTACATTTGGAAATCGTATTTATATGTCAAAAAACTAATTACTGCCAAGTTCCACCTCAACAGTACTTGATGATTTCATTATTAGATCTAATTGCACTTCTATTCAGGATAAGAGTTTACTGTCTTTTAATTGATAATGGAAATTGAAAATACAAAATGTGAATAGCCACAAGACATATTCCTTTAGCTGATTTCTGGCCCATGGAAAATAAAAATAGTCTTCACCACTTTCAGGCCAAAAATATAAATATATTTATTTTCTGTTTACCTAATATAATCATATATTAGACATAAATTTAACAGCTTATGTGTAATACAACTAAATGATATAAGCTTTCAGATTTGAGGTACTCAGTTCCACAAAACCACAAATGGCTTATTCCTACAAATATCCACCATTCTTTCTCCGATATAAGAAGTGGGGCAATGGAAAATACATTTCTTTATAACCTTTTGGAGAGCAGGTTGGTGTCATTACTCTAGACTCTGTCTCCAGCTGGGACAGAAGCTGCCGGCTAATCTCATGGAGTCACCAGCAGGAGAGTTGAGGCAGGATATTTTACCCACTTCCCAAAACTGGGAGTAGCAGGGTCTCCCGTCCATTGAGTCCTGCCATGTTTTATCAAATAAAGTACTGGATTTCCCTGTCTGTGTTGTTTCTGATTTGTCATCTTATTAAGTTGCAAAGAAGGCAGTCAATTAGTAACTGAAGCAGAAGAAAGAAACTGAACTCCCAAAATCTAACAGGAATATCCCCATCCCAACCTACATCCAGGAAGAAGGGCCCTCTCTGTCTACCTTAATAATGGGTCTGATTTTAATAAATAAATAGAGACCCAAGGCAACATCACACAGGGCTCTGGGGACACTTTCAAAGTGGTGGCCTTCCTGTCACCTCCCTCAAAGGGACAAAGGTTTGCTAGCTCGCCTGTTTCCCTCTCATGGCCAAGACCCTAGTGCTCACACCTTTACCTCTTCCAAGAGCCTCTGTTTGGCCTGTGTCTCTTTCGCCTGCGGTGTGTGCAGTCAGTCAGGTGGAGAATGAGAGTACGCACAGACCCGAGGGCCACCAGAAGGCTAGAGGACCAGGACACGCTTCTCTTTAGGAAGTGTTCGGCCGGGCTCCTGCTCTTTTATCAAGTTCTTAATAGGGTTCACTTCACCTCCTGGTTCTATCTTGTCCTCTCATCATCAGAGCAACTGAAGTATTCGCCGACCCTCTCTTCGCGTCTGTCTCAGTCACTGTTGTTCTGTGCTCCTCGAGCACTTCCACCTATTCCCATTATCCAGCGTCCCCCCTCACTCCCTTTCCCAGCTCCCTCCATCTCTAGCTCTCTTTTTTGTCTCTCTTGGTCTATGTATCTCCCATCCCTCTTTCTCTCTCCATCCTTCTATGTCTCTCTATTCCTCTCTCTTCACTTCTCCTTCTCATTGGGGAGGCAAAGCCCAGACCTTGCCTCCTGTTCAGGCTGAGCAGCCTTTTCACAGGCCCCCAGCATCTCTACAAGTTAGTGTTTCCTGCCCTCCCCTCTTGTCCTAGGAGTCGCCCAGGATCACTTCCTCTCTTCGTGGGCCACACTAGCTCCTCTTCTCATGCTCCACAGCCTTCAGTTTTCATGATGGCTGCGCCCAGCAGCTTGAGCAGCATTTCCAGACGGCCATTCTCCAGCGTCCCTCTTCCTCCACTCCTCTGGTTCCACAATCACGCCAGAATTTCCTTCTTTCCCCTGCCTCACGGAGTAACTGGTCAGAGCACCCAGTACTTATCCCTTCCCAAGAATTCTGAGTAAACTTTAACAGCAACCTTAAGTTACTCCAGAGTAAAGCAAGCAGGTGTATTTCTAACCTCCATTTTTAGTGAGATTTTTCCATTACTTCTGGTCAATTCAAATAAAGAAATGCCAAAAGCCGAACCCATTTTGAAAATAAGAGATTTTGCAGCAGAATCCCTGCATGTCTTTGATATATCTCCCCTGCAGTTTTGTAAAAAGGATTTATTTACCCATTCTACAAACTTTTAGTGAAGACCTGCTACATGCTTAGATATAGTGCCATTGACACAAAAATGAAAAGCCATGGTCCCAGACTTTAACAGACCGTGATCCAGAACTCCTATGCCTTGTGTAATGACTCAAATACACTTCTGAAAATCCTGCCATTACATGAAAGTCTTTAAATAAAACAATATTTTGATTCATTTTAATGGAAAAAATTAGAATGCACTTCATTCTGACCAATGATACCCAAATAATTTACACAGGATAATATACCAGCTGAACAGGGAGGCCAAGTTTCTATAAATCATAAACAATAATTTAAAAGTAAATACAGTCAGTACATGAAATATGGTACATTTGAGGTTTATTACAAGCCATCACAGGATGAAGAACAGGTGGTGATAAATGGAGAGGAGTGAATGGGAACCAATCTGGGAAAGGTGCATCCTCTTTTCTGCACCATTTGCTTATCAGGATACTCCCCAAATCAAATTGTAGCACAGAATATATTTAGGGTAAAATGAAGTCCAAAGATGAGAAAATGTCTAATCATGGGGAATTAATGTTCTTACTTAACATACTGGAGTCCTAGTTAATGTGACCTCTTCTTCCTTCTCACTGGGTCTCACTGTGCAAAGCAAACCATTTTGGGATCATCCAAACAGGGTGCACAAGTCAAATGGTTCCATATATTCCCTGACCAGAAACTGTTGGGTCCAGTAAACTGGTATATCTTTGCTTGCAAATGCAATGCTAGAATGTCACCCCTTATGGCACTTGTTAGTGTGTTTTGAGGTTTAAAAAAAAGTCATTACACCAAAAACAGGAATCAATGTCCCAAAAAGTAGAATAACTTTTTAAGAGCTGTTGTGGTGAAATCTTTAGCTGATCACTTTTCATGTGAATGATCCTGAAAAACTAGTAGCTCAAAGAAGAGAGGGAAATATGAGAAGAAACAGGGATGAGGATTGTGCAGCAACCAGCTACAACTTGCCTGAAAGTAGATTCACCCCAATGAAGACATGCTGCTTCACAAGGCAAGAACACCATTAGTCCCAGAAAGTTGAGTATTAGACCACAAAGAAATAAAAAATACGGAGGGGGCGGAAGATGGCGGCGTGAGTAGAGCAGCGGAAATCTCCTCCCAAAACAACATATATCTATGAAAATATAACAAAGACAACCCTTCCTAGAATAAAGACCAGAGGACACAGGACAATATCCAGACCACATCCGCACCTGAGAGAACCCAGCGCCTCGCGAAGTGGGTGAGATACAAGCCCCGGCCCCGCGGGAGCCGAGCGCCCCTCCCCCCAGCTCCCGGCGGGAGAAGAGCAGGCAGAGCGGGAGGGAGACGGAGCCCAGGGCTGCCGAGCACCCAGCCCCCGCCATCCGGGCCAGAGTGCAGGGCCCTCGATACTGGGAAAACAGGGCAGCAAGAACAGTGAGCAGGCACTGGAGGCTGGGCGACAGAGGACATAAGAAAAGCGCGCGACCATTTTTTTTTTTTTGTTTTGCTGCTTTGTTTTGGCGAGCGCTTTTTGGAAGTCTTAAAGGGACAGGGACCCCAATATTAGGGAAACAGGGCAGAAAGACCGGTGAGCAGAGGCCTGAGGCTGGCACCGGAGAATAAAGAAAAACGAACGACCACCTTTTTTTTTAATTAAAAAAAATTTTTTTTTTAATTAAAAAAATTTTTTTTCTTGTTTTTTTTTGTGGTCGTTGTTTTGTTTTGGCGGGTGCTTTTTGGAAGTCTTAAAGGGGCAGGGCGGGTCACTTAATCCAGAGGTAGGGAACCCGGGATCTCAGGGCACCCTAACCCCTGGGCTGCAGGGAGCAGGGAGGCCCCTCAGAGAGATAAATAGCCTCCCAGCAGCTCCTGCTCCAACGCGACTCCACCATTTTGGAGTAGCTGCCCGAGCCAGGCCACGCCCACAGCAACAGCGGAGATTAACTCCATAGCAGCCGGGCAGGAAGCAGAAACCCTGTCTGCGCGCAGCTGCGCAGCACAAGCCACTAGAGGCCGCTGTTCTCCCAGGAGAGGAGGGCCACAAACCAACAAGAAAGGAAGTCCTTCCAGCCGTCACTCGTCCCAGTTCGGCAGACTATTCCTATCACCATGAAAAGGCAAAGCTACAGGCAGACAAAGATCACAGAGACACCACCAGAGAAGGAAACAGACCTAACCAGTCTTCCTGACAAAGAATTCAAAATAAGAATCATAAACATGCTGACAGAGATGCAGAGAAATATGCAAGAAAAATGGGATGAAGTCCGGAAAGAGATCACAGATGCCAGAAAGGAGATCGCAGAAATGAAACAAACTCTGGAAGGGTTTATAAGCAGAATGGATAGAATGCAAGAGGCCATTGATGGAATTGAAATCAGAGAACAGGAACGCATAGAAGCTGACATAGAGAGAGACAAAAGGATCTCCAGGAATGAAACAATATTAAGAGAACTGTGTGACCAATCTAAAAGGAGCAATATCCGTATTATAGGGGTCCCAGAAGAAGAAGAGAGAGGCAAAGAGATGGAAAGTATCTTAGAAGAAATAATTGCTGAAAACTTCCCCACACTGGGGGAGGAAGTAATCAAACAGACCACGGAAATACACAGAACCCCCAACAGAAAGGATCCAAGAAGGGCAACACCAAGACACATAATAATTAAAATGGCAAAGATCAAGGACAAGGAAAGAGTGTTAAAGGCAGCTAGAGAGAAAAAGGTCACCTATAAAGGGAAACCCATCAGGCTAACTTCAGATTTCTCAACAGAAACCCTACAGGCCAGAAGAGAATGGCATGATATATTTAATACAATGAAACAGAAGGGCCTTGAACCAAGGATACTGTATCCAGCACGACTATCATTCAAATATGATGGTGGGATTAAACAATTCCCAGACAAACAAAAGCTGAGGGAATTTGCTTTCCACAAACCACCTCTACAGAACATCTTACAGGGACTGCTCTAGATGGGAGCACTCCTAGAAAGAGCACAGCACAAAACACCCAACATATGAAGAATCGAGGAGGAGGAACAAGAAGGGAGAGAAGAAAAGAATCTCCAGACAGTGTATATAACAGCTCAATAAGCGAGCTAAGTTAGGCAGTAAGATACTAAAGAGGCTAACCTTGAACCTTTGGTAACCACGAATTTAAAGCCTGCAATGGCAATAAGTACATATCTTTCAATAGTCACCCTAAATGTTAATGGGTTGAATGCACCAATCAAAAGACACAGAGTAACAGAATGGATAAAAAAGCAAGACCCATCTATATGCTGCTTACAAGAAACTCACCTCAAACCCAAAGACATGTACAGACTAAAAGTCAAGGGATGGAAAAACATATTTCAAGCAAACAACAGTGAGAAGAAAGCAGGGGTTGCAGTACTAATATCAGACAAAATAGACTTCAAAACAAAGAAAGTAACAAGAGATAAAGAAGGACACTACATAATGATAAAGGGCTCAGTCAAACAAGAGGATATAACCATTCTAAATATATATGCACCCAACACAGGAGCACCAGCATATGTGAAACAAATACTAACAGAACTAAAGGGGGATATAGACTGCAATGCATTCATTCTAGGAGACTTCAACACACCACTCACCCCAAAGGATAGATCCACTGGGCAGAAAATAAGTAAGGACACGGAAGCACTGAAAACACAGTAGAGCAGATGGACCTAATAGACATCTATAGAACTCTACATCCAAAAGCAGCGGGATATACATTCTTCTCAAGTGCACATGGAACATTCTCCAGAATAGACCACATACTAGGCCACAAAAAGAGCCTCAGAAAATTCCAAAAGATTGAAATCCTACCAACCAACTTTTCAGACCACAAAGGCATAAAACTAGAAATAAACTGTACAAAGAAAGCAAAGAGGCTCACAAACACATGGAGGCTTAACAACACGCTCCTAAATAATCAATGGATCAATGACCAAATCAAAATGGAGATCCAGCAATATATGGAAACAAATGACAACAACAACACTAAGCCCCAACTTCTGTGGGACACAGCAAAAGCAGTCTTAAGAGGAAAGTATATAGCAATCCAAGCATATTTAAAAAAGGAAGAGCAATCCCAAATGAATGGTCTAATGTCACAATTATCGAAATTGGAAAAAGAAGAACAGATGAGGCCTAAGGTCAGCAGAAGGAGGGACATAATAAAGATCAGAGAAGAAATAAATAAAATTGAGAAGAATAAAACAATAGCAAAAATCAATGAAACCAAGAGCTGGTTCTTCGAGAAAATAAACAAAATAGATAAGCCTCTAGCCAGACTTATTAAGAAGAAAAGAGAATCAACACAAATCAACAGTATCAGAAACGAGAAAGGAAAAATCACGACGGACCCCACGGAAATGCAAAGAATTATTGGAGAATACTATGAAAACCTATATGCTAACAAGCTGGGAAACCTAGGAGAAATGGACAACTTCCTAGAAAAATATAACCTTCCAAGATTGACCCAGGAAGAAACAGAAAATCTAAACAGACCAATTACCAGCAACGAAATTGAAGAGGTAATCAAAAAACTACCAAAGAACAAAATCCCCAGGCCAGATGGATTTACCTCGGAATTTTATCAGACATACAGGGAAGACATAATACCCATTCTCCTTAAAGTTTTCCAAAAAATAGAGGAGGAGGGGATACTCCCAAACTCATTCTATGAAGCTAACATCACCCTAATACCAAAACCAGGCAAAGACCCCACCAAAAAAGAAAACTACAGACCAATATCCCTGATGAACGTAGATGCAAAAATACTCAACAAAATATTAGCAAACCGAATTCAAAAATACATCAAAAGGATCATACACCATGACCAAGTGGGATTCATCCCAGGGATGCAAGGATGGTACAACATTCTAAAGTCCATCAACATCATCCACCACATCAACAAAAAGAAAGACAAAAACCACATGATCATCTCCATAGATGCTGAAAAAGCATTTGACAAAGTTCAACATCCATTCATGTTAAAAACTCTCAGCAAAATGGGAATAGAGGGCAAGTACCTCAACATAATAAAGGCCATCTATGATAAACCCACAGCCAACATTATATTGAACAGCGAGAAGCTGAAAGCATTTCCTCTGAAATCGGGAACTAGACAGGGATGCCCACTCTCTCCACTGTTATTTAACATAGTACTGGAGGTCCTAGCCACGGCAATCAGACAAAATAAAGAAATACAAGGAATCCAGATTGGTAAAGAAGAAGTTAAACTGTCACTATTTGCAGATGACATGATACTGTACATAAAAAACCCTAAAGACTCCACCTCAAAATTACTAGAACTGATATCGGAATACAGCAAAGTTGCAGGATACAAAATCAACACACAGAAATCTGTGGCTTTCCTATATACTAACAATGAACCAACAGAGAGAGAAATCAGGAAAACAACTCCATTCACAATTGCATCAAAAAAAATAAAATACCTAGGAATAAACCTAACCAAAGAAGTGAAAGACTTATACTCTGAAAACTACAAGTCACTCTTAAGAGAAATTAAAGGGGACACTAACAGATGGAAACTCATCCCATGCTCGTGGCTAGGAAGAATTAATATCGTCAAAATGGCCATCCTGCCCAAAGCAATATACAGATTTGATGCAATCCCTATGAAACTACCAGCAACATTCTTCAATGAACTGGAACAAATAATTCAAAAATTCATATGGAAACACCAAAGACCCCGAATAGCCAAAGCAATCCTGAGAAAGAAGAATAAAGTAGGGGGGATCTCACTCCCCAACTTCAAGCTCTACTATAAAGCCATAGTAATCAAGACAATTTGGTACTGGCACAAGAGCAGAGCCACAGATCAATGGAACAGACTAGAGAATCCAGACATTAACCCAGACATATATGGTCAATTAATATTTGATAAAGGAGCCATGGACATACAATGGCGAAATGACAGTCTCTTCAACAGGTGGTGCTGGCAAAACTGGACAGCTACATGTAGGAGAATGAAACTGGACCATTGTCTAACCCCATATACAAAAGTAAACTCAAAATGGATCAAAGACCTGAATGTAAGCCATGAAACCATTAAACTCTTAGAAGAAAACATAGGCGAAAACCTCTTAGACATAAACATGAGTGACCTCTTCTTGAACATATCTCCCCGGGCAAGGAAAACAACAGCAAAAATGAGTAAGTGGGACTATATTAAGCTGAAAAGCTTCTGTACAGCAAAAGACACCATCAATAGAACAAGAAGGATCCCTACAGTATGGGAGAATATATTTGAAAATGACACATCCGATAAAGGCTTGACGTCCAGAATATATAAGGAGCTCTCACGCCTCAACAAACAAAAAACAAATAACCCAATTAAAAAATGGGCAGAGGAACTGAACAGACAGTTCTCCAAAAAAGAAATACAGATGGCCAACAGACACATGAAAAGATGCTCCACATCGCTAATTATCAGAGAAATGCAAATTAAAACTACAATGAGGTATCACCTCACACCAGTAAGGATGGCTGCCATCCAAAAGACAAACAACAACAAATGTTGGCGAGGCTGTGGAGAAAGGGGAACCCTCCTACACTGCTGGTGGGAATGTAAGTTAGTTCAACCATTGTGGAAAGCAGTATGGAGGTACATCAAAATGCTCAAAACAGACTTACCATTTGACCCAGGAATTCCACTCCTAGGAATTTACCCTAAGAATGCAGCAATCAAGTTTGAGAAAGACAGATGCACCCCTATGTTTATTGCAGCACTATTTACAATAGCCAATAATTGGAAGCAACCTAAATGTCCATCAATAGATGAATGGATAAAGAAGATGTGGTACATATACACAATGGAATACTACTCAGCTATAAGAAAAGGGAAAATCCAATCATTTGCAGCAACATGGATGGAGCTGGAGGGTATTATGCTCAGTGAAACAAGCCAAGCGGAGAAAGAGAAATACCAAATGATTTCACTTATCTGTGGACTATAAGAACAAAGGAAAAACTGAAGGAACAAAACAGCAGCAGAATCACAGAACTCAAGAATGGACTAACAGGTACCAAAGGGAAAGGGACTGGGGAGGATGGGTGGGTAGGGAGGGATAAGGGGGGGAGAAGTAGGGGGGTATTAAGATTAACGTGCATGGGGGGGTAGGAGAAAAGGGAGGGCTGTACAACACAGAGAAGGCAAGTAGTGATTCTACAACATTTTGCTATGCTGATGGACAGTGACTGTAAAGGGGTTTATAGGGGAGACCTGGTATAGGGGAGAGCCTAGTAAACATAATATTCGTCATGTAAGTGTAGATTAGTGATAGCAAAAAAAAAAAAAAAAAAAAAAAGGGCAGTTCCTGTGTGGTAACCTCCAACGAGTTCTACACAAAGGTATAAAGGGCATATAAAAGTGTAGGCAAAGGGTCTGTTTGTGTTTATACAGAGGATCAAAGCCTAATTGGGCTACCCCGAAAATGAACTAAGATACGATATGAAAAAGAACTTCCAACATCTGCACTCTCTGGAAGACTCATGCCAGAAGATGATCATCAAAAAACCCCAACAAAGATCCACGCACTGCTACAGCTGTAGATGCACTCATCCCACCAGTTCCTGGACTTGCCATGGGAATGAGGAAGGAGATATCTAAGCTGGCCTGTGCATACAGTAAAACAACAAAATTGGACTGGATCTATACTGTTGGAACTCAACCAAGAATTTGGAGAAGTACAAATTGTAGCGCTCCAAAGTCTTACAACTAAAAACTATTTACTGTTAAAAGAACATATGGCATGTGAACAGTCCCCAGGAATGGGTTGTTTTAATTTGTCTGATTTCTCTCAGACTGTTCTAGTTCAGTTGGACAATATCCACCATATCATAGATAAGTTTTCACAAATGCCTAAGGTGCCTAACTGGTTTTCTTGGTTTCACTGCAGATGGCTGGTAATTACAGATATGCTTTGGTTATGTAACTCTACTCCTATTATGTTAATGTGTGTGTGCAATTTAAGTAGTAGCTTAAAACCTATACATGCTGAAGTTACTCTACAAGAAGATATATCAAAGAAATAATCAATCTTCCCATGTTTTCTTCCGCCTGCTACTTCTATAGCTTTTCTTCTTCCTTCCTAATTACAACCCTTAAATAGAATTCGTGCCTCATATCAAATTTACTGAGTATCATAATTCTTCCAAGTGGTAAAGATACCTCAAGACAAATGCTGGGCATAGAAGCCACAGGGCATAAATATGCAAAGAAATAAAAAGCTAACTTTTTCAAACAATAAGGCTTCTCTCTCACTTACCAACTTCACATTTCCCTGTATGGCCCCGGAAGATGACTGGTTAGCCAGAGACGGGTAAGATTCCTCAAGGGAGGAACAACCGAAGACAGGCACAGTCGCAGGGGGGCCATCAGGTGAGAAATTGGGGATCAACAGAGGTGAGGCTTAGAACCTCACCCCCCCGTTCTGAGAGAAATCTTTGCATACGTGGATGTTTTATTGCCCTGGTCTAGCTTGGATTAACACATAGTCTACAGGCACACACCTGATCATCTACATGTGCTCTCTTACAACACTAAACTATGTTTTCTACCTTAATCTTGTATCTACCTACCACTTCAGCATTTTATTAAAAATAATAATAATAAAGAGAGAAATGTGGTATCCACATATAAATCAAGTATAAAAACCAAATGAGTATTCATATTTGAACTGACTGTTTATAGTTCATAATGCATGAGCAAAACCGAAAGTTTCTGTGATGACTGCCCTTTTACTGTTCACTATGTAACTTATTCACTATGTAAGAATTTGTTCTACATGTAAGAACTTGTTTGTTATGCCTCAGAAGATTGGAGACTGACAAAAATTAGGCTTGGGGTGGAATAATGATTGTGCATTGAGAATTGACTCCCCTATACAGAATTTTATTGTCGTTAACAACCATTTGATCAATAAATATGAGAGATGCCCTCACAAAAAAAAAAAAAAAAAAAAAAAAAGGACAGACTTCCAATGGTAAAATAAATTAGTAACCGGGATGTAATGTAGAGCATAAGGAATATAGTCAAGATATTGTAACAGCCTGGTAGGGTGATAGCTGGAACCTAGAATTATGTATATAAATGTTCTACCACTGTGTTGTACACTTGAAACTCATGTAATGTAATACTGTGTGTCAACTACCCTTCAATAAAAAAAAAAAAAAAAAAAAAAAAAAAAAAAAATACCTTCTGCCCATGAGAGACCTCTCTGTCAGCCACACTTGACTATTAAATGTGTTAAATTACCGAAGACCATATGCTGTAGTCCTAACCCCCATACAGTTGTCTATCAGATGCAAAGTGTCAGTCAATTTTGAGAAAGTATCTGGTTTGGGAAAATTGCTTAGATGCAGCATGAAGGCCCAGCTCAGAGCTTAGCAAGTAGAGTGCACTCTGGATTTCAGCCCTCACTTACCTCTTAGGCTGGGTGCTTTTGTGCAGTGCACAACATGCCCATCTATGTGCAGCAGCCCCCACAGAAAACTGTACAGTGGAAGAATGGCACCCCTGGCCTACAGATTATTTACTTTCAGGAATATTCAATAGTCACTTATATTCAAGTTCCAGAACACAAAAGATTCTGGAGTCAAGAGATCAGGATTATATACATGGCTAAGTCATAATACAATGTACAATGAGAAAGTGACTGAGGAGTCACTTCTTTTCTTTGATCTCAATTTTCTCACCTGCAAATAAAGGAACTTGAACTTGCTGACCTCTAAAGATACTTTCAGCTCTGGTCTTCAGGTTTCTAAAATGGACTGGTACAAAAAGCGTGCAGGGTAGCTCTGTTTGCAATGACAACAATTTTTTTAATGATGAAGAAAAAAGTAACCCTGACCACCACTCAGCTATCCATCAAAATGGCATGCAATTTAACAATGGTACATCCCTGCACAGCAATAATTTGTAATAATTTTTTAATGAACAAGGTAAGTATACAATTAACAATAGAGGACAATGCCCAAGATAGAGTGTTAAGTGAAAAAAAACGAACTGTGGAAATATAAGGCAAGTATGATTTATACACACATAAATATGTGCTTGGTGTGTTTTTACAATGATCTTAGATGGATAAGACAAGAAGCTATTTACAGTTGTTAGTCCTAAATGCTGTGATGAAGGGTTAAGGTATAGGGAGGGAGTCTTCCACTTTTATTTTACATCTCCTGGTACTGCTTGAATTTTATCATAAATACTGATTACTTTTAGGATAAAGAGGAAATAAAAATGTTTTGAACTAAGATCAGAATATAGAGAAAATTCTGTTAACTCTGAAAATTTCACAACACTGTCTGGTTATTCCCGATCCCACAGCAGTGCCCGCAGAGTTCCCACTGGGGTTGTTTTTACGCTTCAGATTTCCCTGAGGTGCTCTCTCCTCCAGGTTCCAGCTCAGCCCTTTCCACCTCGGCTCCTCCTTGTGGAAGACTAGACACCTGCAAACATCCTGACTGATCCTCTCTGAAATCGCTTGAGGGTTTTTCCAAAGTAACAGCTCTCTCTTCTAGATGTTAATTAAGAAGCCTGGTTGCAGTTTCTCTTGCTCTCAGAAGGTCCAAACAGAAAATTCCAACTTGCCTGACCCCACAGAGACCAAGAAAATTCTCTCTGAGGAGACTTACCGTAAGCAAAGGGTATTCGCTCGTGAAGGTAAAACCCATCCGTCAGCAGGAAGCTCCAAAGCCCTCAGCTGGTGCATGTCAGTTGATGACCTTCACTGCAAGAGTGTCTGCTTCTGCTGAGGGTGAACCGTAACTCCATCAGCCTGGGCTCTCAGAGCCTCAGTCCCCAGGGCCATGAACTGCGCTGATGCCTCCGCGGGAGAATATGCTTTTTAATCATCTCGTTCATTCCAGTTTCCCCATCTCTTAAATGGGGGTGCCTATTCTTACCTCTGCTGCCAGAGGGTGAGAAGAAATCAAGCAGGGATGACCAAAACACTACGTGTCTATAAAATACAACAAAATATCATCACAGCTATTATGACTTAAAACCCACCAGGGCCTCCACATCACTTGGGAAAAGCATTTTATATGTGAATACAAATCACACCACCTGTTGTGCTCCTCTAATTTTTAAATCAGATCACTGCCAAATCTAAACATCAAAGAAAGAAAAAAAATGAGACCATTTTTTTAATCTTACCTTTGGGCCCCACCTCACAGCAGCTCAATTTTTCCTTCAAAGACCTGGGTCTTCCCCAAAGATATTCATTCAAATCAACATCCCAATTGATTGACTTTTTCTTTAAATTTGTACATCTCACACACACCAATGCACACAGCACATGCAATACACACCAACCAATCACTGGAAGTCACCCTAAAAAAAAATGGATTTGGATTGTCACATAGGAAGGAAAGGAGAGTTTTTAGAAATTAACCAAACCAGAGATAATTCTGAAGAAACAGATGAAATAGACCAGAAAGTAAAGGACCATCCTGACATGCAAATATGTGTAGCCTCCTCCATTTTCTATCAGTAAGTATTTAATAGTCACCTGCTGGGAAGGAGTGGGAAGAGCACAGGCTTTGGAAGAAGAATGAATCTGGCCCCACTGCTTGTTAGTTCTGTGGCTTTGGGCAAGTTGTCTCATTTCTCTGATCCTCAGTTTTCTCATCTATTCAATGGGGATTTTATACCTGCTTTATAAAGCTGTTTGAGGATTATTAATAAAACATAAGTAAAGTACCTAGCACAGTCCCTGGCGCATGGGAGACACTCATGATATATTAGCTCTTCTTATAGTCTGTCCATGCAATGGCGAGAGAAGAGAGAGCAGGGACAGCTCTAGCCCTGAAAGGGCTCACCACCTATAAGAGAACCTTTCCTTCCAAATCCTTTCTTGTTTAGGAAAATCCTAAGTCACACATAAATGGGGAATGATAATAGCTCATCTACTTCCAGATCACAAACACAACTGAATCACACACACACACACAAGGGAGAATCAGAATGCAAGTTTTCTTGGGGAAAACTGGGGCCAGCCCTGAAACACAAAACTGCATTACACCAATTATGCCTGATCCAGGCAGAGGTGTCTGAGTACAGTGGATAATTAGAGCCTGCCCCAGTCTTTGCACTAACATAACTGGTGCTATTTAATGTAATTACATTACAGTAAAATGATGAGTTTTCCCATAATTGGTAGTTACACCATAATTGTGACTGCACAGAATATTAACACCCAAATTTCCAGAGCTTTCCAAGAACATTAACTAAGTAAATGTTTTCCTTCTCTCTTGGGCAGCAAAATGAGAAAACTGGAACTTTCTAGGATAGCCTCTCACATCTGCCCTTCTTTTTCTTCACTCACCAATCCCCTCAGACCCTTCAAGAGATTCCACTTTTTCCCCAGTGAGGCTACAATGTCATGTACTTACCACCTTCCTTCTCTATTAAAATCTGCTCTGCCAAAGCAGATTCACTGAATTTACAGATATGATAGCAAGCACAAGGTGCATAGTGGGGCAGGCCTGCCCACTTCATTTCCACATGATGTTGGCAAAAATGTAACCTAGCTAACTCCTAGTTTCCTTACCTGCTATATGAAGATTATACCCCCCACCTTGTGGTGTAATGTAGTGAGTAAATGAGAACACACAGAAGGCACTTCATTAAGAAATGTTCATTGAGGGTAACTTACTAATCAAAATTAATAGGATGTTGTTCCCAGGATTATGTCCATTTTTAAAGGTAAAGTGGATATTTTGAATTAAATCAATCAAAGTCATTATTCAACAGGTAGGTAAAGTATTTGAGAAAGTAGAACAGATTTTTCCAAAACTCCCTAAATTCCACAGTAGTTTCTGATCACTTAAGAGGTAGAATAGCATGATGGTTTAATGCACATACCACAGACCCAGATGGCCCAGGTTCAGATACAGACTCGGCCACTTTCTAGCTGTGACCTTTGGTAGGTAATTAAACCTATCAGTATTACTATTTCCATTTACAAAATAAGAATATTAATTGTATGAAACTCCTGGGGTTGTTACAAGGATCAAATAAGTTAAAAATTATAAAGCTAAGAGTAACTGGCACATTGTTAGCACTCAATAAGTGTTGATGTTATTATGGTTATTATTCTATTGATGGCTGATCTAACTGTGCCTTCACCATGAAAGGAATAAAATAATCACTAGAACCAGAAAAATATCCCCTTGCATCAGGAAAGCTACAAATGAAACTTGGAGAAGGAATGGAAGGTTTATAGTTTCACAGCAATGGCAGCTCGTACTCACTTTATGATAAACATTGTACTCTAGGAGTCATCGTGGCAAGGGGAAAAAATAAGCTTCCCAGAAATCCCACCTATGACATAAAGGTGGTGATATCACTTTGAGACCTTAGACTACTCTAGGGTAGATTGATAGAGGGCCTCCTAGCCATAACTGGGGGAATATGGCCACAAATGATGAACAAATGCAATAGTAAAGAATATATTGTTATTTTTAAGACAGCCTCTTCAACAACTGGTGTTGGCAAAACTAGATGGCTACATGTAAGGGAATAAATCTGGATTATTGTCTAATTCCATACACAAAAGTAAACCTGAAATGGATCAAAGACCTGAATGTAAGTCATGAAACCATGAAACTCTTAGATGAAAACATACGCAAAAATCTCTTGAATATAAACATGAGTGACTTTTCCCTGAACACATCTCCTCAGGCAAGGGAAACAAAATAAAAAATGAACAAGTGGAACTACATCAAACTAAAAAACTTCTGTACAGTAAAGGACACCATCCGCAGAACAAAAAGGCACCCTACAGTATGGGAGGATATATTCATAAACAATTCATCCAATAAGGGCTTAACATCCAAAATATATAAAGAACTCATATGCTCCAACACCCAAAAAAACAAATAACCTGATCAAAAAATGGGTTGAGGACCTGAAGAGACACTTTTCCAAAGAAGAAATTCAGATGGCCAATAGGCACATGAAAAGATGCTCTACATCACTTATCATCAGGGAAATACAAATTAAAACCAAATGAAATATTACCTCACACCAGTCAGAATGGCCACTAACCAAAAGACAAGAAACAAAAAATGCTGGCAAGGGTGTGGAAAAATAGGAACCCTCCTACACTGTTGTGGGACTGCAAATTGGTGCAGCCGCTGTGAAAGCAGTGTGGAGGTTCTTCAAAAAACTAAAAATAGAAATACCATTTGACCCAGGAATTCCACTCCTAGGAATTTACCTGAAGAAAACAAAATCCCTAATTTAAAAAGATATTTGCACCCATGTGTTTACTGCTGCACTGTTATGCAGTAGCCGAGATATGGAAGCAACCTAAGTGTCCATCAGTACATGAATGGATAAAGAAGATGTGGTACATATACACAATGGAATATTATTCAGCCATAAAAAGAAAAGAAATCCTGCCATTTGCAACAACATGGATGGATTGAGAGGGTATTTTGCTCAGTGAAATAAGCCAGGTGGAGAAAGACAAATACAGTATAATTTCACTTATTTGCAGAATATAGAAACAAAGCAAAGCAGAGGTAACAGAACAGCAATAGACTCATAGACACCAAGAAGTGACTAATGGTTACCAAGAGGGAGGGGAGTAGGCAGGGGTGGGGGGACGGGAACTATTGAACCACTGTGATGTACATTTGATTTTAAAAAAAAGAACATATTGTTCTTTTCAATTCAAGGATTGGTTTAATTAAGCTGTAGCATAGATAATAAGTCTATGCTGCTCCTTTTCAGATTTGGCCAGTCCAATGAGATGCTTTCAAATGACTTTTTTTTCCTTATATTTTTGCCAACTTCTATTGCCCTATATTTGGAAAGGTGGCTGAAAATACTGAAAAACCAGAAATTTGCCTCTTAAATTAAGTGATATCTCAGAATCTTCTTAGAAAAGCATCAAGGTGACATAGAATTCATTAAATGAGAGGAAACAGGGTTATCCCTTATAATGGGATGGCTATCATTTTATCTATCTAACACCTGCTTTCGGGTGAAAATGTCATTCCCTGCCCACCTACCCCATAAACAAACTCTGGCCATGAGGTTTATGTAGCAGTAGCCACATTCTTACAGGTCCCAATCCCATACTTGGCCTGGATTGGGCTCCAGACTCAAACAGGGCCAACGATAATATCCCATGTGCCTGGCTTCAATTTACTTTTTCAGAGGAGGCCACCTGACTCCTCCCATTCCTCCCCCTGATCAGTTAGACACTTTCCAAGGACTGAGGCCATAGATTGACTGATTAAGTCCTCTCCTATAGTAGGAGCTGTAAGACATAAAACTTAGAGCTCCTAATAAGGATGGTTCGCCTCCACATGAGGAAAAGGAAACAAAAGAAGAGAAGAAGCAGCAGTCTTCCATGAAAAAGAATTCAGGGGACACAGTAAAAAACAACCAAAACCTAGTGATGTCCTGGTCCTCCATTTAGTCTCTCCTGTATCCCAGGTTTCTGGGATTTGGTTAGCCAACCACTCTTACATTCCACGGGCTAATAAATTCTCCTATCTGAGAAGCTGTACTTCTATCTCTTGCAACCAAGACTGACTTCCATGCCCCTAAATCCTGAGAAGAAGCATACTGGCATCTTTAAAAACCTTAAGCAGGTGAGCTTTGACACCTTCACCTGCAGCCCAGTTGTTTTCATAAAGGGAAAGAAGAGACAGACTGTGTGTGGTGTCAGGAATAGTGTCATGTCAGGCTTTGGGCTGGAGAACCTTTCTGGATAGTTCCTGGGACAGACCCTTTGGCCTTTTTAAGTCAGCGTTTCCCCATTTATAAAATAGAAGGATTGGCTATCCCACACCTGAAAAGACTCCTCCAAGCCTGAAAATCATAGATTTCAGTTTCACTTCTCTAAGTCAATTGCATCTGAGCTCTCAGGATTCACTGATACTTGTGTAATAGAAATTGTTTTTCAAAACATCTTCCCATCCTCCTTTTGTTAGCCTGGAAGCTTGGGTTCTAATTTGAGCCATTAATTGTCTCACTCTCATCCTTTCTACAATTAAAGCCAACACTTCTTGGAAACTGGCTAGAAGGGTACATACAGTTGGATGTCAGAGAAAGAGGATTAACAAGAGTGGCTCTTTCGGCATCTGCGGCCATGAAGGTCAAGCTGTGCAGCTTCATGGGTACACGGCCTACCCTGACAAGGCAGGCGCTATGCCAGGATCAACAGGAAGCTTTTCGAATTTCTTAATGCAAAATATGAATCAGCATTCCTTTCCAAGAGGAATCCCTGGCAGATAAACTGGACTGTCCTTTACAGAAAAAAAGCACAAAAAGGGACAGTGGGAAGAAATTCAAAAAAAATCAACCTTGTCATCAAATTCCAGAGGCCCATCACTGGTGCATCTCTTGCTGATATAATAGCCAGGCAGAATTAGAAACCAGAAGTAGGAAGGCTCAGCAAGACCAAGCTAGCAGGGCTGCCTACAAAGCAAAAGAGGCTAAGCAAGCACCTGAGAAGACAGCAATGGCAGCTGCCAAGGCTCCCACAAAAGCAGCACATAAGCAAAAGATCATGAAGCCTATGAAAATTTCCACATTTTATGAATCGGTGGAAAATGTTAAGTTGGCATATCAGATTTTTAAACCAAGATCTGACTATAGAGGGGGAAAAAAAAAAAACAAGAGTGGCTCATTGGTGCAATAAGACCAATGAAGAAACAGCATGTGATGATCACTTCTCTGGAGAGGAGTTGAACCTTGGGAAGGATTTCACCAATGGTGGCTGAAGAGACTGGTTCCTCTGAGAAAGGGTTGCAGAAATTAGCCTAGGGTTGCACTCACTGAGAGAGCCTGAAGTAAAGGCACTTGGAATTTGTTCAGACCAATCTGTGGGATGCAGATGTCACCAGAATCTTGGGGCCGCAATGTGAGCCAAGGTCGAGGAAGAAGTCAGGAAAACTGTAGTGACAGATCTGCAGAGCCAGAGGCCATGTCTGTTATAAAAATGAAACGCTTGCTTCCAACATTCACTGCCAGCTTTGCTGTATCTGAGAAGAGTCGGAAGGAAGATGAAAAGATGAAAAGCTCCTGCCAAGCAGAGAGCAACCTTGCCCACAATGTCTCAGACGGCCTGTTTAATCACTGCCGCGCACTTTCTCTAGCTTACCGATGACAGAAGAAGTTCCTAATGAAGTCATAGCTCTGCTAACCGAATGAATGATTTCCAGTTGCAGTGCTTGTAAACATACCACCCTAAAAGTGCTCAGGTGTTCACTGAGGCACCACTTGGAGATACTGACTCCAGTTAACTCACCACAGGACGCAACGTTTTGGGAGAAAACAGGGCCAACCCAAGGGAACCAGCCGTGGCTGCCAGAACGCTCTGACCCTGGTCAAGTTTTTGCTGATTGGGAAAAGGAGAAAGGGAGAGGAGAGGATGAGAATTGTCTAAGGATAAGAAGAAAGGCACCAGAGGAAGGAGAACGCCATTCATGGCCTTGATCAGCAACCTCCTCCATTTCCTACACCTGGCTTCATACCCTACTCTTGTAGCATTCACCCTTCCCACCTTCAACCCCGCTCTCAGTGTAAATACCAAACTTTGAAGCAACACTGAGTATGTTCACCCAGTGACGAGCCTCATACTGTGATCAAACATATTGGAGAGGCAGAGAAAACCATTTTTTTTCTGAATGTGCTTTTCTTAAAGCCTTCAGACAGGCACACATCTTTAGAGGTGACAAGCTCACCTGTGGCCTCACAGGGTCGACAGTGAGGATGACACACACAAGCCAGGCTCAGTGGCGACAGGCTGCTTCCCACTTCCTGTGGCTGTGGCTGCTGCCATCTGTGCTGGAGTCAGTCAGGGACTGAATGCACAGCAGGCCAGCAAGCAGCGGCTGCCAAATTACAGAGCAAGGAGCACTTAGAGCGCCAGGAGGGGGTGGGAAGGAGGAACTAACTAATAGCTTGCAAGCATGTCTTCTAAAAAGCATGTTAACCAAACAAGCTGCCATCCCTTAATCCCTCCCACTCCTGCCTGAATGTACACTAATTGAAAATTAAGTTTTCAATGTGAAGCCATTTTCTAATTCTGTCTCAATCAGGAGCAGTTAGAGCCCCGGTGTTTTGCTGAATTCCCAATGTGCTTTTCTTGAGCTCCTTGAGGAAGCCAACAAAAGGGCCTTGTCAACACATCAATGACAGCAGCAGGCGGGAAGGTTTGTGTAGGAAGAGAGTCATCCTGGAAGCCAAAGGAAGCAAGACCAAGGCCAGGCTCGACATTCTGTAGAAGTGGGACACATCTCATCCCTTTCTGCATCTCCTCCTTCCTCAGTTAAACCGTACTTGCAACCTGGCAATGGGAATCCTCACCCATCCTTGTCCTGTCGCCAATGTGATAGGAAAGTCTTGCCATTTAAGACCATAAACTCCTTGAAGGCAAGTTCTCTGATCTCCAAGGGTAAATGACCTTGATCTCCAAGGGTAATTGGCCTGGATTTCCAGGGAATGAACCTGCTTAAAGGGAGAGTAAATACTGAAAAACAAGTTAATTGGGGGCTCTCTATTGAAAATTGAAAAGCTATAAAAATTGATTTATTTTTGCTTATAAATTTTAACAAAATTATTCCAGAAAAAAATAAACCATGTATTGATTCCTTTTGTATAATTTTTTCACACAGTTGTATGATTGCACCATAGTGCATTCTTTATTTCATATTTAATGTCCTCAGCAAGAACAAGGAGAGTCATTTTTGAAAAACATTTAAAGTCTTCCTCAGTTTTCTTGAGGGACTCTCCTAAGCATTTGATAATCTAAAAAATCTCTCTTGAAGCAGCTCTGGCATCCTCATCCTTCAACCATTTTTAAGGGTTCTTCCCAGTCCTGTTTTGCCAAACAGCATATATATAATTCAGACATCCTTCCAACATCAATTCCACTGACTTCATGAAATCCTACACCTTTTCCAGTATTTCCAATTTCATTTTGCAACTGACTTACATTGAATTTGTATTGCAGTCGTCAGATGTCCAACCTTCACAAACCATCAAGAGCCTGACACCCACCCACAGACCCTAAATGACACAAGGGGTCAGAGGCTAAGGCTGAGCAAGGAAAGATGTCTAACTGGAAACTGTTTATGTGGTGAGTTCATTAGCAGATAGGTTCATTCACAAAGCCTTTCTTATGCACTTTTATAGGAACCCCGTCACTTGTTAAGTAGTAGCAATCTGCCAAAGGTTGCTACCAAGTGGTGAATTCAAAATAAACCAATTCTGATGAATGGCTGGGCTACAAGGAAAAAGGAGGCTTTTTGGGGGGGGAAAGGAAGTTTAGTGTCTTGCCAATGGGTTTCAGCCCCAGGCAAGTTCACTATGGATTCAATGTGACCAAAGAAATGACAGTAGAATGTTCTTGGGGTGAAAGAGTTAGACCCAACTTTATTTCCACAGTGGCAGGTCAATCACTAAAATCTCATCCACTCAGTGCCAGTCTGCATGCAGTAAGCCAGTCTCTGCCTCTGAGCCTCTACCCACACAGCCGTCCTCTGGGTCTCTGTCCTTGGTGCTGCCACCACTCCATCCTCTGCTCTGCTCTCCTGCAGCCATGCCACTATTGTCACTGTGTCGCACCCAGAGCACTGGGCGGAGCTCCTTATATAGAGTCAACAGCAATGTATTGTCCACAGGTGTGCAGGGAGCTAGTCACCCAGGACCAGGTGAGAATCCTGGCCACAGGAACTCACTTTATCCACACTTAGTTTGTTGGGGAGCTTAATTAATCAAGTCTTCCCAAGGCATCTTTATAAATAAACTCTGATAAAAAGTGATGTGACCACTACATCCACTTCTTCTTATCTATGACGAGTAAGAATCGCATATGCCTTGATTTAAATGTAGGTCTGATAATACAGAATTTTATGATTAATTGGAACTTGGATGACATAAATGGATTGCCAGAAAAACTGAAATCTTCGGGACAGAAGGAAATGAGTAAATAATATGTATAAATTTGCCTGGATCTTGAGGAATGGGGGTGGAGGGGACGCTAGGGCAGAAACTCAAAGAAATATCAGATGGCAGGGGCAAGTAAAAAGATTTGAGGAAACATCAGTCCAGACTGGAGAGGACAGGAAATAAAAATTGAAGGAGTTCAGTTATCAGTCCACCTTTCTAGGAAGGCACTAAGACACCAGCTATTAGAAGTGCAATTCACAAAGAGAAAATCAGTGGTTTGTGGTCTGAGTGCTGTACAGAACATAATTTCAACAAGGAACTTGAAAGTTACACCTGGTTTCTCTCCAGGTGATTGTGGTTCAAAGTCTGACTCAACTGTTGCCTGACCATGAGTAAATGACCTAACTTCTTCGACCTCCTGCACCTTGTTAATAAAATGGGGATGCCACTTTCCATTTCAAGGAATTTTTGAGGGTTTAAACTAATATAAAATGATGTTATATGTGCTGTATGCTGTGTGGCACACATTAGTCACTCCCTAAGTGTTAGCTTTTATGATAATGATAGGGATGGGGTGAATGTGTACCCAGCCAACCTGGGACAGGCAGGTGGAACTTTATTAGGCTGAGGTAGCAACAGTTATTAATCCCCAATCCTGTTACAAAGCAGACTTTGCTCGCTATGCAAATAACTGAGAAGCAAGCACTAAGAAATGGGCTGTCAGAATAAAGCAATGAAGAGCTTGTAGCAATATAGAGCAGAGGTAAAGTGAAAAGAAATACTCCAGGTTGGCACACACTCTCAGAGGTGGCTGGTAACAATGAAGGAGCAGCTTTCTCCAGGTCTGGACTGGACAGTCAACAGAGGAAGTAATCAATGTGTATGGGGAAAAATATTGCCATTCTTGGCATTACAAGATTAACAGCAGGAAAATAATACATAATTACAGTACAAAATCATGGAAAAGGCAGGAAGATTTGGAGGTTAATTCCTGGCTCCCTGAAAGTGATTACAGCATCAGTCTAATGCTTTCATCTTGGACAGTCGTGTCAAGTCAGGTACCCTAGAAGCAGAGCCTGAGTCAGGGATTCACATGCATGTGTGACTTCCTGAGGCCATGCTCTCAAAAACAACCTGTAAGGGAGTGAAGCAGTATGAGAGAGCTGAGCAAGGATGCCATCTCAGATAAAGTCTAGCCTTGGTCAGTAAACCAGGGAAGAGAAGTCAACATCCCAACAAAGTGGCTCCCACAGCCAAGGACAACTCTCCACAGAAGGTCACTGGTACAGGGTGTTATTCGTGGATAGGAATGGAGGCACCAGGTGGTGAAGGGATCTGAGAGAGATACTGCAGTTTCTACTGAACACTGATTTCTAGGTAGGTGCTTTAGGTGTTTTAATTCATGACAATCGTATGAGAGTCTCCTGATGCACAGAGGAGAAAGTGAAGCCCACTTCGTCAAAGTGACTTGCCTTAAGCCACCCAGCTTATGTGACAGAATTAGGATTTAAACTCTGGTTCTGGAACCCACACAACTGGCCACTATTTTACCTTATCAGATACTGTTATAGGTTGAATTGCTTCCCTTCAAAAAGTTCTAACCCCCACCCCCATGCCTCAGAACATGACCTTATTTGGGAATTGTTGCAGATGTAATTGGTTAAGATGAGATCATCCTAGAGTAGTGTGGGCCCTTAATAAAACATGACTGGTGTCCTCATAAGAACAAACACAGACACATGTGGAAAGACTGCCAAGTGAAGATGGAGGATGACATTGGAATTATGCAGCTATAAGCCAAGGATTACCTGCAAAGCACCAGAAGCTAGGAAAAAGTGAAGAAGGACTGTCTTCTACAGGTTTCAGAAGGAACATGGCCCTGCTGATGCCTTGATTTCATACTTCTAGGCTCCAGAACTGAGAGAAAACAGATTTCCATTGTTTTAAGCCATCCAGTTTGTGGTTCTTCATTACTGCCCTAGGAAACCAATGCAGGTACTAAGAGAAGATACTAATTATTGGGGAAGAAACTGTCCTGGTATAGTTATTAATTTCAAATTCAAAATAATGATTTTCTCAAAAGTATATTATAATCATAGGCAAGTGTTCAAAATGACATATTTAAGGAGTTCATATGACCCTCAGGGATATCTTAAGCTGTAGTGTTTCAGCTCTCAGGCTTGGAGTTGAATTGGCTTGCGTTGTAATTCTAGATCAGTCCTTTACTTAACAGCTGTTTGGCCTTGGGCCAGTGTATTGATCTCTCTTCAGTTTCTTCATTTGTGAAATGGTGACAATAATAGTACATTCCCTGTAGTCTTTCAAGGAGGATTATTTGAAATGATACATCCAACATTAAGCATGCGACTTGGCACATAGTGAGCAATGAATGTTAGTACCCCCTCATTTGCAGGGGATATGTCCCAAGACACCCACTGAATACCTGAAGCCAGGGATATTGCCAAACCCTACATATACTGTTTTTTCCTATACATACATACTTATGATAAAGCTTATAAATCAGGCACAGTAAGAGATTAACAATAATAATAATAAAGTAGAACAATTATAACAATATGCTGCAATAAAAGTTAATGCGAATGTGTTTTCTTCTCTTAAAATATCTTACTGTTCTTATGTACTGTACTCACTCTTCTTTCTGCAATGATAAAATGCCTACAAGATGAGATGAAGTGAAAGTCGCAGGCACTGTGACTTGCGATAGGCTGCTATTCTCTTGTGACACTAAGGGAATCCATGGAAAGCGAAAGCACAGATAGGGAGGGCTCTTGTACCGCTTTGGAATCCCTCCACTGTGGACCCAGAAAGCTTGAGCTCCCATCTCTTTTCTACTCTTGGATATTCCCACACCTCTGGACCTCCTTTCCTCAGCTACTAATGGGGCTGAGTAAAGTATTGTTGGAAAAGTAAAGCAACCAAATAGAACAATATACATAAAGGTCCTTTAGGAGTCACAACACTTTGTAAATGATGACAGTGCAGTTAATTATGCTCCCCGAATTAAAGAGAACTAATTACCGGCCAGTAGGAGGAATCATTTCCTTCTGAGATCCAATGGGCCAGAACTTCTCAAATTTTAATGAATATACACATCATCTGTGCTGTTGTTAAAATGCAGATTCTGATTCAGCAGGTCTGGGATGACGCTGTTCTGCATTTCTAAGAAGCTCCCTGGTGATGCCCTGGCTGTGGGTCCAAAATTCACTGAGACATGTAGACACCTTGCAAAATACCATGAGATGTATCAGTCAGATGGGGTTTACCCCTGAACCTGTCAGAACTGTGGCCCCTCTGGAATTTAAGGAGATAATGTATCTTTGTTTCAGAAATAAAACAGGTCTTTTGTTATAAATTGTGTATCTGTGCTTGCTATATTGGGGAGAAACTCCATCAGAAAGGCTCTAGAGAGGTCCTGGTGGAGGTGAATGCCTATTTGTGCCCTGAGGGGTGCTTAATACTCACCAAAAGAAGCTCCTCAATCAGAATTGTTGCAACCATTCCCAACGGCCCCTTCCCACACACAGCCTGTAAATGCTGGATAAAGAAAAATGACGGAGACTTATCGCCACCTACTGGAAGAGGAAAGAAAAGTTAGAATATAGTGAACTATTTCATTGACTCCTGCTCTTAAATCTGAGAAGGGCTAGCAACAAGGAGATTACAGAACTGCAAGAGACCTTGTGGACTGTAGGTTCAAACCTCTGATCATCGAGTTCAGCCACAGGATATAAACCATCTAGGCCTGATGCCATCTCTCCTTATTCTCTGCCATTTCCAAGAATAACAGCTGTAATTCAGTGAGGGCTTACTATGTATACCCAGGACATGTGTGTATTATCTCATTTAACCCTCACAACAAGTGTCAAGTTAAAGAGTATTATTATCACCTCTTTTGCAGAGAAGGAAACTGAGGCTCAGAGTTTGAGGAACTTGAAAGAAGTTGTTTAATGTCACCAGGTAGCAGCCTGGAATATAAACCTGGGTCTCTGTGCAGGCACAGATCCAACCAGCCATCCACCTTCCTGGCTGCATGGCCAAGGTACAATCACTAAAGTGGGAAGCCAGGCTGATGCTCCTGTCCTCTTGCCTGCTCCCCATCACCACCAAAACATGTCCTCAATATTAGTTTTTGGAAAGACTCCAAAGTTTAGCCTTCTTTGTACTGATCAGCAAGCTACAGAATTTCTGGTTCTTTCTCCATCCTAGAATGCATATTTCACTGTATTCTATTCCTAGGGCAGCCATAACAAAGTACCATAAACTGAGTGGCCTAAAACAACAAACTTTTTCTGTCAGTTCTGGAGGCCAGAATTCTGAAATCAAGACATCAGCAGGGCCATGCTCCCTCTAAAGTTCCTAAGGGAGGATCCCTCCTTGCTTTGTCCTAGCTTCTGACCGGTGTTTGCTGACAATCCCTGGCATTTCTTGGTATTCCTTGTAGATAGATCACTCCAATGTCTGCATCTGTTTTCACATGGCATTCTCCCTATGTGTCTGTATCTCCCGTTCTTATAAGGAGAGTTGTCACACTAGATTAAAGGCCTACCCGCCTCCAGCATAACCTCATCTAAACCAAATACATCTGCAACAACTATATCCAAATAAGGTCACATTCTGTGGTTCTGGCAAGGACGTGAATTAGGGGTGTTGAGAGGTGGAGGGATGCTATTCAATCCCGTATATCTGCCCTAGTGGTTTTCAGAGTAACCATTCAAGTCCAGCTGCCTAGGTTCAAATGCTGGCTCCAGCCGAAACAAGCTGTATGATTTGGGACAAGCTACCTAACCGTGTCAAACCTTCGTTTCCTCACCTATAAACTGGGTATGATAATAACTATCTCCAACTAGTAGGGTTGGAGATTATAGAACTGCAAGAGTTATGTATTAAAAGTTAATACATATATGGTAACTCTCCGACCCTGGCAACATGTTGTAATTCCTAGAGCCCAGTCGCCCAGGGCTCAAATCTCAGCTTTGTTGCTTACTGTTGGTATAGTCAGCAGGTCACACATTCCTTCTGGTCCACAGGGCCTTCGTTTGTAAACTGAGGAAGGAAGACGATGATAATTGTCCTTACCCATGGGGAGTGGGATGGTTGTGAACATTTAAAGAGTTAGAGCTAAGAAATGCTCAATAAATGTTACCTAAGATCATCTCCCTCGGCATTCTACTGAACGATTAAATGATAGAATCCATCTAAACCCTGGGTCTCAGTATACACTCAAAAAATGATGATGCTTAATTTATATCAGATTCATAGGAAAGAGAGAGAGCAAAATAGCTGGAGCCTTAGCTAGAGAGACCCCATAAGCAGGAAAATGGAAAGAGCCCATTTTTACCTAAAAATAGAGATTTTGAGGTAACTGAGTTTACACCTGGTAGCCTAATTGAGCCTCTAGACTATTAATTCCCTAGGGTGACATCTCTGTCCCTCCCCTCCCATGCAAACCCAAGAGCCCTGCCATCTTCCGGCCTCCTGGCCTGCTTCTTGGGGTCTCTCTCCATCAGGGTCTACTGTGTGACAAGTGATACGGTCTCTCTTCTTTGGGGTCCAGGCCATCAGGTCTAGTTTCCTTCCCACCTTTAGAATATGATTCCTAATCACTGAATAAAAAATAAAATACAACAAACTGGAGGGGTGACAAGTGTTCCTAAACTCACTACATTATCTCAGACATAGCCCAGGAGCTATTGTTTCAGACTCCCTCTCTTAGGTGATTCCTCTTATGATCTCCTCTTCTCCTTCTTTCCTGAAGATAATACCCACCAAACCTCTGGCTATCTCAGACCCCAAGACTTTCTACATGATAGGCCAGGCCTACTGGTGGCGTTTAGGAAGACTCAAATGAGTAACTTGCAGTCATTCATTTCAAACATATTCATCCAGCCCCTTCCAAGGGCACGCACTATGCCAGGCTCTGGGATACAGCAATGAACACAGCCTTCAAGAGCTTTGCTGTCTCATAGAGTGGCTGTGATATCTGCATGTTTTATAGCCAAGGGAGCAAAAGCTGAGAGCAGTTGTGCTGGAGAGAAGTTGAGCTGAAGTTGCTCAGAGTCAGGAAACAGTGGAATCAGTATTTCAACCTGGATTTGACCCAAAGCCTGGGATGCCTCTGAGCAGGGTAAGCACCCTGCTTAAAAAAAAAGTCATACAGCATTTGTCTTTCACCATTTTTAAATGATAGGGAATAATAATGCTTATCTCATAAGGTCTTATGAGTTTGTTTCAACTGAGGTATAACTGACAAATAAAACTTTAAGATATTTAAGAATCCCACAGAATGATTTGTATATATGTATTTTGTGAAAGGATTCCCATCAAGTTAATTAACACATCCATCACCCCACATATTAACTATATTTTTCTTACTTTTTGGTGAGAAAATTATGAGTTTCAAATGAAACAAACTTTACGAACCCCTTAGCACAATGGCTGGCACATAGTAAGCATTTAACTGTCATCATTACATAATGATTGGTAGAAGGTAAAGGTAGAGGTCAAAGCTCTAAGTCAGACACCCTGGTTTAAATCCTGGCTTGGCCGAGTTAACACTAGCTTCTTTACTGGACGACTTACTTATCTTCATTTGTAAATTATGGGTAATAATACATACTTTAAAGGGTTGTGGTAAGGATTAAATGAGATGAGGTAAGTAAAGCTCTTAGCATAGTAACTTACTAGGCACATAATAACTTCTCAATAACTATTATAAGCTATTCATACTGTTCATACGCGACAGAGGAAAGAAGAGAGCGAGGCTAACCCGTCCCCCTGGCAAACAGGAGCCTCAGGAATGGAGGGTGAGTGCCATCTAGTGGGCCCCGGCTGAAAGCCGCAAGCAGCAAACTGCACAGCCAAAGGCACGGGACTTCATTTGCAATTTAATACTCTCCCGGAAGACCTTCTAGCCTGTCCCCACCATCTCCCTAAAGTCGTGGCCAGGTTCTAAGAACTGATAGAGGATTAAAAGAGGCGGGGCAAGTAAACATAATATTCTTCATGTAATTGTAGATTAATGATAACAAAAAAAAGGTGGGGGGAATTATTCCCTGATAGGATAAAATTAACTGCAAATCAATGATTGATGCATGCTTTACATATCCTTAATTTTGATCTTTTAAAGGGTGTCAGATGATCAGCTATGGAAATACATTTTTCTGATATTTCTTTCTCTTAAAAAAAAAAAAAGCAGTTCCTGTGTGGTGATCTCCAATAGGTTCTTCACAATGGTATAAAGGTCATATCAAAGTGTGGGCAAAGGGTTTGTTTGTGTTTATACAGAGGATCAAAGCCTAATTTGGCTACCCAGAAAACGAATTAAGATACGATATGAAGAAGAACTTCCAACATCAACATCCTCTGGAAGTGTCATTCCAGAAGATGATCATCAAAAAACTTCAACAAAGATCCTGGCACTGTTGCAGTTGTAGCTGCACTCATCCCACCAGTTCCTGGACTTGCCATTGGAATGAAGAAGGAGATATTTAAGCTGGCCTGTGCATACAGTAAAACAACAAATTTGACTGGATCTATATTGTCGGAAGTCAACCAAGAATTAGGAGAAGTACAAGTTGTAGTGCTCCAAAATCGTGCGACGATAGACTATCTACTGTTAAAAGAACATTTGGGATGTGAACAGTTCCCAGGAATGTGTTGTTTTAATTTGTCTGGTTTTTCTCAAACTATTCAAAATCAGTTAGACAATATCCATCATATTATTGATAAGTTTTCACAAATGCCTAGGGTACCTAACTGGTTTTTTTGGTTTCACTGGATATGGCTGGTAATTATAGGTCTGCTTTTGTTATGTATCTGTATCCCTATTCTGTTAATGTGTGTACGCAATTTAATTAGTAGTTTGTTAAAACCTATACATGCTTATGTTACTCTACAAGAAGTTATGTCAAAGAAATAATCAATCTTCCCATGTTTTCTTCCATCTGCTACTTCTATAGCTTTTCTTCTTCCTTCCTAATTACAGCCCTTTAGTAGAATTCATGCCTCATATCGAAAATTACTGAGTATCATAATACTTCCAAGTGGTAAAGATACCTCAAGACAAGTGCTGGGCATAGAAGCCACAGGGCATAAATCTGCAAAGAGGTAAAAAGCTAACCTTTTCAAAGAACATTGCTTCTCTCTCACTTACCAACTTTATATTTCCCTGTATGGCCCCGGAAGATGACTGGTTAGCCAGAGACGGGTAAGATTCCTCAAGGGAGGAACAACCTAAGACAGGCACAGTCGCAGGGGGGCCATCAGGTGAGAAATTGGGGATCAACAGAGGTGAGGCTTAGAACCTCACCCTCCCTGTTTTGAGAGAAATCTCCTGCATCTGTGGATGTTTTATTGCCCTTGTCTAGCTTGGATTAACACATAGTCTACAGGCACACACCTGATCATCTACATTTGCTCTCCTACAACACTAAACTATGTTTTCTACCTTTATCTTGCATCTACCTACCACTTCAGCATTTTATTAAAAACAATAATAATAATAATAATAATAAAGGGAGAAATGTGGTATCAACATATAAATCAAGTATAAAAATCAAACGAATATTCATATTTGACCTGATTGTTTACAGTTCATAATGCATGATCAAAACCGAAAGTTTCTGTGATGACTGCCCTTGAACTGTTCACCATGTAAGAACTTATTCACTATGTAAGAATTTGTTCACCATGTAAGAACTTGTATGTTATGCTTCAGAAGATTGGAGACTGACGAGAATTAGGCTTGGGGTGGATTAATGATTGTGCATTGAGCATTGACTCCTCTATACAGAATTTTATTGCTGTTAACAACCATTTGATCAATAAATATGAGAGATGCCCTCCAAAAAAAAGAAAAAAAGAGGCGGGGCAAAAGTAAAATTCTAAAAGGTCGTTCTAAAGCCTTCTTAGCCAACCCTGATGATCTGCTCAAAGCCCATAAATGGCGGTCAGGAAATATCTTGAAAGCCCTTGAAGCATCAGGGATAAAGTTCACAAAGTTCAGAAGAATTAAGCTGCATCTCAGCTGCCATTTTTTCCCCTCCATGTCACAGTCTTGCATCTCCTTCCTGACGTACAACTTTCCCATTCCTGCAAAGCACCTGTAGACTTGTGCCTGGGAAAGAGCACCTGTAGACTTGAGTTCAAGCCCAAATTGTGCTCTGAACTAGCTCTGAACTTGGGGAAAATAATTTAATTTCACTAAATCTCAAGTTCCTCATCTAGCCAATGGACCAGTATTGCCCAGTGGGAGGGGGTCAGGCTCTGATGTGTGACAGAGACGTGGGTTCATGTCCTGGGCACCAGCTAGATTTGCCTACACTTCCAATTTTTCTTCTACCAGATGCCAACAAATAATTTCAACCTTGATGAGTTGTTAAGAAAGTTTCATGAGCTAAACTTTTAAACCACCAAACATACAGAAGGCACTAAACAAACCAAGCTTTCTGCATTTGTCATTCTGCAGATCTGTTATAAGGTTTGAATTAAATGATGTCCGTGAAGGTTCCTAGCACACAGTAGAAGCTGTATGTGGTAGACATTATGAGATGCCGCCCACGTCCTCCAAAACCTTTAGCACAAAGTGGTGACAGCTGAGAACTCACCGCTGAGCCCCCATAGGCATTGTTCATGAATAAGATGGCAGCCTTACCCAAAGTCACACCCCTTACCAGGGGTGATCCATACCCATGATTGCTCAATTCATGGGTGTAAAGGCCCAAACTGATTGTCTCATCTGGGTCAACTCTGCAGGATCATTCCAACTTCAGAGCTCCTGAAGGGCTGACTGAGGCCTTTGTTGCAGCTGAGTCACACCCCAACTTCTCCCTCTGCCCACTCCTGCTTCCCTCACTTCCCCACAACTACGGGTCTGGAGAGCATTTGCCAATGAACTTGCTTCATGTAAATCTTGATTCTTGAGGAATTAATTGCCTGCAACACTTAAATATTAGTTCTAATTCCACTCCCCAAATGCATGCCTCTTTCTTCCCCACCTGTAAACTGAGGATATGGAACAAGTGTATTTGTCTCTTACCGCCTTCATTGGGCAAGACAAAAGATAACTTGGACAATAAAAAAATCCTAACACCTCAAACTCACTTTCCTCCCTCTTAAATTGACACTAATTATCACCAAGCTACATATTCCCAAAATTTTTTAGGCAAATAAATGAGATAAGGAAGTGGGAACACTTCAGGAAATAATATATTCTATTAAAATCTAAGGAACTCAGAAACTCTAATGAAATTGACTGACAGTGAGTGACTAATTTCTAGAGCCACAATTTACTGAATATTTAGTATGTGCCAGGCACTGTGATAAATAGTTTACATGGATTATGTCATTCAATTGTCACAAAAATAATAAAACTAAATACTAGTATCACCATTTTAGAACTGAGGAAACTTGGGCTTAGAGTATTAAATGAGTTGCCCTAGATCATGTGACTTTTAAGTGGATGGGAGGCAGGATTTGCTTCTAGGCAGCTTGATTCCAGAATCAGCACCCATATCCACTAGATACACTGCCAAAGACTAGACCTGAAATAACAGGAAAGGGTTCTCTGTTTCTTTGAGATTAACCCTTCATTATGCAATAATTCTGATTTTTGCAGACCATTATTTAGAGTTCTAGGAATTCTAGTAGAAATTCCAGGAAATCTGAGGCTCTGGACAGTCTGGGGATTGGTGGGTCAGAAGTCACCATTTTATGGGGACAGCTGAACCTTTCTAATGACATATGGAGACTAGCAGGCTAGGACACTTCATTACACTACCTTCAGCTGCCTCTAAAGCAGCTTGAAGTCATCCTGCTCAGACTTCTTGGAGCCTTGGGGTCCCAGGGGAGGAGGAGAGAGTATCCAGTGCTCATTTGGAACCTAGGAGCTGGCACCTTCCACTCCCAGTGAATGGAGCATTTCCACAGCCATTTCTTCTTCGTCCTACTGGAAACTTATGACAGAAAAGCTAAAAACACATGCTGCTGACTTTCTAATTTTCACAGGGCCAGGCATGAGAAATGAGGGCATCCCATGCCAGGGGTCATCAGGAAGGAAGTCATAGCAGTGGAATGTTCTCAGGAATGAGGACACCTGGAATAATGAGAATGGAGCAGGCTGTTTCTGTTATTTACTGCAGCAGAACAAACCATCTCAAAATTTAGTGGCCTAAAACTGGGCCATAAACTACAGCCTGCAGGCCAAATTCAGCTTGCCACCTATTTGTGAAAAATAACGTTTTCTTGGAAGATACCCACGCTCATTTGTTTATGTATCAGCTAGGGCTGCTTTCACACTATAATGGCTGAGTTGAGACATTGAAGCAGAAAGTATATTACCTTGTCTTGCTGGAGGGTTTCAGCCCCAGGCAAATTCACTCTGGACTCAGTGAAACCAATGATGACAACAGGACATTGTGGGTAAAGGGGTTTATACCAAGTTTATTCTCACAGTGGTGGGTCAAGTGCTAGAATCATGTCTGCCTCTATCAAGCCCACAATCCATCTCTATCTCTGCCTCTAGGTTGAGCACTGGGCAGAGCTCTTTATATAGCAACACAGACAATAATGGCTCATAGTTAACAGGTGTGTAAGCCTGTGCCTACATAGTAGGCCAATTATATCATCAAGTAGATTAGGGTCAGGTGAGGATCCTGGCACAAGAACTTCCATTTTCCCTAGAAATCCCCAAAGCCTAAAATACTGACAAGCCAGCTCTTTCCAGGAAAAGTTTGCTGACTATGGGCCTACAACAATGTTTTTAATCTCAAAATCCCATGGTTCAGCCATGCCATTCTGCTGCAGGTTTCTCCTGGGCTCACTCAGGCAACCTCATTCAGCTGTTAGGTGAGCCAAGTGGGCCCAGCTGAGACAGCTGAGATGACCGACCCTCTGTCTCCCTGTGGTCCTTGATCTTCTAGGAGGCTAGACCACGTTACCCCACATGGTGGTGGCACAAGCCCCAGCACACCAGTGCTTTTCAAGCCTCTGCTTGCCTCATGCAAGTCACATGAGCAAATTCAGGGTTAATGTGGAAGGTCATTATTCAAGGCCTGAATACTGGGAGGAATGGTTCATTGGGAGGTACCAAGTTAACCATGCATTGTATTGGTATTCAATTTTTTTGTTGTTGAATAAATATATGCACAGGCCTGGCTGGAGTTTATTCACTCACTCATTTAACAAAGATTTAATGAAAGCCTACTATATGCCAGGCTTGATCTGAGTGATTGCATTTGCCCAACAATTTGTTTGAAAGTGAGTTGGTGATATATTTTTCAGAAAAGCTAAACTTATGTTGATTCTCTTACAGTGAAGACATAATAAACTTTTGTGTTTTACATAGTATGTATGCATTTTAATGTATTCTATCAATATTCAGTTCAATGCAGAGGAAATTCTCCCCAAAAAGGAACTGAAAATAATTATACATTTTTTGTGTCTGGTGTATAAAATTAAAACACACTTATGTGAATGAAATGGGAGTCTCTCCACTTACTGGCATGCGATGTAGTCTGGGTTGGTGTTGATTTTAGTCTTACTTTAGAGCTCAAGCTCTTGATAGGTTAGTTTCCCTCACGGTAGTGTATCTCCAGTGGGGGATCCTGAATTGAAGGGCCAGAATTGTAGATTCTCATCCTGGCTCTACCAGTACCTCCCTTTGTGTCAATATAATGAGGCCAAGATCAATTTCTCATCAGATATTAGCACAATTTGCCAAAATACTGTTTCTCTCTCTTTTAGGGCCCAAGGAAATTCTGTGCATATCTGCACTTTATAAATAGGCATAGCCATAAAACTTACTCTGACCAATGAAACAGGAGGGGAAGTGACCTGTCACTTCCAGGCGGAAGTATTGAATTGCCAGTGCTTCACTCCACCCCACTCTTATCCCACTGCAGTGATTTTGATGGCACATGCATAGAAACAGTGCAGCATTGAACCACCATATGCAGGATGCCCTAAAAAGTCACCCAAACCCACAAAAGACTTTGTATGGACAAGAAATCAACCTTTCTTAAGCCACTGAGATTTTGGAGATGTCTATTACTGTGGCACAACCAAACCTAGCCCAACAAAACCAGATTTCTTGGTAACAGTACTGTATCTGTTTGGGGAAAGATGTGAGGAAGGAGCCTTTATAACATGCTTAAATAACAAAAGGTAAGTTAAACATCTATGCCTGAGATGGGGAAAAAACTATTTTGCTCCAGAAGGAGATGAAAGAAATCTGTATGCTAACATAACCCCACCTGTCTCTCCAAGTCTTCCACAAAGTGGACTTTAAACATTTAAGAATGCTTAGTAAGAATGGATTTGTTTTTTAGCATTTATTGTTCATTTTCCTGTTTGCATTGTGAGTTTTGATGCTTTGGTTTTTTAAATTTTTGTTTGTTTTGGTGGGAGCTAAGTTTCAAGATACCTGTTGACACAGGGCGGACTAGAGACAGCTCATGCCGCCTCACACTAAGATTGAAGGCAGAGAGGCCAATACAGTAGAAATGCCCCCTGGGAATTCATAGGATTCACCAGCACCACCACCACAATAGCTAACACTTAAAAAGTGTTTACCATATACCAGGCAATGATCTAAGCACTTTACGTTATGAGTACTTAAATCCTCATAACATTACCTTTAAATTCATTACAATTGTTACCCTCATTTCACAGAAGAAGAAATGGAGGCATTGAAAAGTTAAATAAGTTGGCCTTGCAAATAACTCCTCCTTCTGAACAACTCTCCAAATGACTGGCTCCTTCTCATCCTTTAGATCTTAATGCAAATGTTTTGTCTCACTGACACTAACCCCTGTGGAAAAAATGAGAGTTACTGTGGCAGGATTCTCACCTGGCCCTGGTTGACTAACTAACTCACTGCACACCTGTGAGCAATACATGCTGTTGACTCTATTTAAAGAGCTCTGCCCAGTGCTCTGCGTGCCACACGGTGGCAGAGCTGCAAGGCTGCAGGAGAGCAGAGCAGAGGCTGGAGTGGTGGCAGCACCGAGGACAGTGGCCCAGAAGATGGCTGTGCGGAACAACTGTGCACAGAAGCCCGGAGAAGGGCTGTGTGGACAGAGGGGCCCAGAGGCAGAGACCAGCTTGCTGCATGCAGACTCGCTCTGAGTGAATGGGATTTTTAGTGACTGACCTGCCACCTGGAAATGAAGTTGTTCTTTCATCCCAAGAACATTCTATTGTCATTCTGTTGGTCACATTGAATCCATAGCGAACTTGCCTGGGGCTGAAACCCATTGGCAAGACAAGCCCACACATTATATCCACCTCTCTCATTCTGTCACAGAACCTGTCACAATCTATGGCATTTAAAATATTTTTAATTGATGTCTTCCTCCCTTCATTTGATTGTTAGCTTTGTGACCACAGAGTTGAAGCTGCCTTGTCCACTATTTTGTCCCCCTCCCCGTGTCCAGTGCAGCCATGAAATGAATGGACATGGTAGGAAAAGTGAACTGGAGGTAGCAATGGTTGGATCAATTAGAAGGGAAATCAGAATGCTTTCAGCTGCAAGTCACAAACTACCTGATTAAAATTACAGTTAAAAATAGGATGATTTTTTTTCTCTTCACATACCAAATGGTCTGGTGTGGACTATTCCAAGACTCATTTGCCAGCAGTCAGTTGGCTTCTTGGTGATACTCTTGGCCTTCCCTCCATGCTCACAATATGACTTCCACAGCTCCACAGGCCTTTATCACTGTTAATTCACAGACTGTTAAATGTCCTGGTGACCAAGAGTGAACTATATTTATGAAACATTTTGCACAAAGCCTTTTGCAGAAGGTGCATACTTCAGACAAAATGAACTTTCTCTAACTTAGGGAGAAATCTCAATTATTCCTGGAGTTTTACAAACTCCTTAGTTAATTAAGGAATTGAGAGCAAATTTCCAGAACTTTTAAACAAAGTGGCTCTTCAAGTGTAAGACTTTTTCAAAAACATGAAGCATGTGATGCCAGCTGTTAATAACTTAAACAAGGGCCAAAATTCCTTAAAATGAAACAAGTTGATCACCCTCCAATTATTTTACATCATTTGAATCTTCACAATACACTAATGTAGGAACTATCCTGATCTGCAGATAGAAAAAGGAGCCTCTGGGCATAGATTTAATTGAGTGATTGGCTATAAAGTTTTGATAATAACAACTGCTACCATCAACCTCTCTTGGTCTTACTTAACCTGGGCCTTCATTGTTTCATCTGTATAGTGGGGATGCCCAGGGACATGTCACAGAGAAGTATTCACAACATGGTAGCTATTATTATATTATTAGGCAATCACTAAGTGACAGGATCTGGGCAATATGCTCTCATTTTACCCTCACAACAGCCTTACACTGTGGCTGTATTATTCCTATTTTAAGATTCAGAGCTTCAGAGCAGTTTAGTACTTGCTAAAAGTCACAGGGGTAAAAATCTGATTGGTTCCCTTTGTTAGCTTTCCAATCTTGTGCTGTTAACAACAGTGGTGTATCTCTCCCAACTGCTTTTCTGTAGCTGGAACCATATTGGGCAACATCTGGACCTACTGTGTTCCATGGGCAGCAGACAGTGAGAGGGAGTGAGCTGGCTCTCTGGTTGCCCATCTGGAGCTTGTTGCCAGATAACAATTTAACTTTTCCCATAGCCATTACTCTCTCTTGGTTAGTGCATAGGAACCCGGACTGGGCTCCTGAGCTTTGTGACTCAGTGGGTCCTCAACCAACATTCACAGAATCGAGCGGTTACACCCTGTGATGACTACTTCTACATATCGAACTGCCTGGGTGCCCAGATATTTGTCAAATTTATTTTGGGTGTTTCTGCAAGGGTGTTTTTGAATGAGATTAACATTTTAATCAATAGAATAGAGCAGACTGCCCCCATAAATGTAAGTGCACCTCATCCAATCAGCTAAAGTTCTGAATAGAACAAAAGACCAGTCCTCAAGAGTAGGAACAACAAATGCTGGTGAGGATGCAGAGAAAGAGGAACCCTCCCACACTGCTGGTGGGAATGTAAACTAGTTCAACCATTGTGGAAGGCAGTATGGAGATTCCTCAAAAAAACTCAAAATAGAAATACCATTTGACCCAGGAATTCCACTTCTAGGAATTTACCCTAAGAATGCAGGAGCCCAGTTTCAAAAAGACATATGCACACCTATGTTTATGGCAGCACTATTTACAATAGCCAAGAAATGGAAGCAACCTAAGTGTCCATCAGTAGATGAATGGATAAAGAAGATGTGGTACGTATACACAATGGAATGTTATTCAGCCATAAGAAGAAAACAAATCCTACCATTTGCAACAACATAGATGGAGCTAGAGGCATTATGCTCAGTGAAATAAGCCAGGCAGAGAAAGACAAGTATCAAATGATTTCACTCATCTGTGGAGTATAAGAACAAAGAAAAAACTGAAGGAACAAAACAGCATCAGACTCACAGAACCCAAGAATGGAGTAACAGTTACCAAAGGGAAAGGGATTAGGGAGGATGGGTGGGAAGGGAGGGAGAAAGGGAAAAAGGGGCATTACAGTTAGCACACATAACGTGGGGAGGGGGACAGGGAAGGCAGTATAGCACAGAAAAGACAAGTAGTGACTCTACAGCATCTTACTACACTGATGGACAGTGACTGTAATGGGGTATGTGGTGGGGACTTGATAATGGAGGGAATCTACTAAACACAGTGTTGCTCATGTGATTGTACATTAATGATACCAAAATTAAAAAAAAAAAAAGATCAGTCGTCCCCCAACTAAGAAAAAATTCTCCAGCAGACTGCCTTCAGACTGTAGCTGCACCATCAGCTCTCCTGGGTCTCTTCCTGCTGGCCCATACTGCAGATTTAAACTTGCCAGCCTCCATACTCACAGGAGCCAGTTCCTTATAACAAATCTGTTTTTTTGTATAAGTGCATATTCTATTGGTTCTGTATCTCTGAAGAACCCTGACTAATAAAAGCCCATTGCAGCTTTTGGGAAAGGGAGTTATCATTGGTTGATGTCTTCTCAACACTGAGACAGAGAGAAGAGGAACTGCTGCCTTTAATTTGCAGAAAGGAAAAACACTTTTACAAACCATCACCTTAGACTCCTGTAAGTCTGGGGAGAGGAAATCTCGGGGCAAAATACCTCTAAAAACTGAAATCAGTCCAAGGGAGAAATAGTTTAAAACCTGTTTATTGCTTACAAACTGCAGTCCAGAGCTGTCTCTCTCCTCTGTTCCTGAAGAAGCAAGCAAGTAAGCAGGCGCGCCCCTCCCTTTAAATTCCCCCCACCCCCACCCCGGGTTCAGACCCATCATTGGTTGCCCAGGTAATTAACCAAAGACATGGAGATGAACTTCTCTCCACCCCTGAGGATATGCAAATGCACTAAAGCCAGGTGAGATATTCTGGAAATGTTACAATTTTACCCACAATTCTCTTACCCATCAAGTGAGAAGCACAGCCAGAACCAGGGTGATCTGAATCCCAAGCATCTGTTCCTAACCTCTTGTGAGGGGTTGAACAATGATCTCCAAAAGTGTATGTTCACTTCCTAATTCCCAGAAGCTCTGAAAGAAACCTTATTTGGAAAAGAGGGTCTTTGTAGATATAATTACATTTAGGATCTCAAAATGAGATCATCCTGGATTACCTGGGTGGGCCCTAAATCTCATGATGTAACCTTATCAGAGACAGGAGAGATTTGATAGACAACAGAAAGCCATGTCTATTGTTTTTAACCACAAAATTCATGCTAAGATATAAATTTGCTAAGACAATCACAGGAAACTAGTACACCCCTGCCTCCATACTGACGATACAATCAGGTGGAGCAAATTGGCCTCCAGAGAGCAATCTGTGGTGACAATCATTCATTATTTTAATAAAAATGAATAAGATCTTAAAATGGTACATGAGAAGGAAGCTCATGTTGACTGGCACTTACTGTGGACCAGACATTATCCTAGGTACTGACCTCTTTTGTTTAATCCTCACAAGAGCCTATAAAGTAGGTTTCAACAATAAGTATGTAAGTCTTCCCTGGGAAGGCCTAAATTGAATTTGGAGGTTGGATGTGTCTTGATAAAGAACTTCAAGATCCCAGACCTGACTTAATACATGAAATAAGATTTAATAAAATTTAACCAAGAGGCAGTGGTTGGGAGTGAGTGCAACCATCAGAGCTGGACTGCCTGGATATGAACTCTAAAACTTCTACTCACCAGCTGTGTGCCTCTGGGCAGGTACTTAACCTTTCTGTGCCTTGGTTTCTCCATCTCTTAAATGGGGACATTGCTGGTACCCATCTTACATGTAGTTGGTAGTTAAAGCCTGAAAAGAACATTTAGGACAAATCCTGGCAGATAGCAGCCACTCTGTAAGGCTTAGCTGTTACTATAACACACGTGCTACTAAGTACTCAGTAACCACTCAGTGATTTTGCTACTATTATCATCTTTAGTTCAATTAAGACCCAGCTAGAACTTAATATTTCTCTGATTTTTCTAAAGAGTCATGATCATCTTCTGCTAGAATTAAAAAGGTCTCTTTGGAAGACAGAAATTGGATTAAAATAAAAGCTCTCTGAATGCAGGCTCTAGACTGATCCAAAGTACAAGGCATATAAAGTAATGACAGGAGGGGAAAGGAGGATCCTTTAAACCCTTTAACATAAGTTTATTTCATAAATAATTAAACCCAATTTCAAAATCACAAAATAAATAGATTCAAAGATAGTCACAGCACTTGAAATGTCACAATTTACTAGGGCAAAAGCCACTGATTGTTAGGTAGGTGGGGAGAAGGGAGGTAAGGAGAAAGAGGAAATGGCTTTCCTAAAAATAGAAAATAATAAAAACTAAAACAGAGTAGAACATTCCTACTGCCAAGAAATCTGTAGGAGCTTTTGCCATACTATAATAAACTGGTCAGAAAAGTTTGATTTCATTTTTTTATTCCTTAGTTCATTTCTTCTTTCATTTAACATTTATTCCACATTAATAGGTAGTTCCAAGCTTTATTACCTAGTGGTGGTGTTCCAAAACAGCTGCAATAGAGGTGCAAAAGAAGTGAACGTTGCAGAGGAACAGTAAAAGGGGAGAGATGTTCACTGTACATTTCCAGGGAAAGTGTTAAGCCAGATGACTGCCCAGATCTCTTCTAGACCCTGCAAGGCTAATTCCAGATGGTGGCATTTGTCATGTACCACATTGTCAGTATATGAAAACTTTCTATTGGCAGGTTGTACTATACATTGATGTTATTGCTTTCCTTTTGTAAACCAATTATATTATACTTGTGTATTTTGTTTATTGTTTCTCTCCCTCTACCAGAATGTAAGTTTCATGCCTGCTTAGCTTGGTTGCATTGTAAAACAGTTACTGGCTCATAGGAGGTGTACAATAAATGCTTGCTGGTCATGAGCCAAAACAACCTCTACTCAAGCACTCAGCTTGATAGAACAGAGTTCAAGTGGCTGTTATATATAATCCGGAGAATGCTATAGCAACTTCCCCAAAAGAGGATCAACACCCTGCTCACCTCTCCCTTCTCTAGGAATTATGCCAAACTCCTCCATCTGTACACATGGGCCTGTGGAAGGCATGTTTGCTTCCTATGACCTTGCTTTCTTGGTCTTACCTGATTGGACCAAAGCAGGCATGTATGTAATCTAACTTGAGCCAATCCAATTTTCTTTTCTGGGACTTAATTTTACACTACATACCTAACTTGAAGGATGTGATCAAAATACTTAGGACTGTCTTCCACTGTCTCTTCAGGTGGGGTAATTCATTCCAGCCCTAGAGAGAAATTCTGGCAAACCAAGACTTTTCTGCTCACTCTTAGTTAAAAGACAGTCCTCAATTTGGAAATTAAATGTCTATTCCAAACTCCAAACTTGATTTACAATCACATCTTTTCTGCTTGCACTGGGGCCTGCTTCCCATCTTGCCCTTCTGCTTCTTATCCCCACCCAGATTGGCAAGCAGTTTCTTTTTTTAAATATTTTTTATTGAAGCATAGTTGATAAACAATAATACATTGGTTTCAAGTATACAACATACTGATTCTACAGTTATGTACATTAATACATTCTCACCCCTAGTGTAATTACCATCTGTCAACATAGAAAGATGGTAATTACAGAACCATTGACTATATCCTCTATGCTGTACTTTCAACCCTGTGGCTAATTTACATTATAATTGAGATTTTTGTGCCTCCCTTTATCCTCTTCACCAATTTCACCCACCACCTCAACCCCTCCCCAAAAGTAACCACCAGTCACTTCTCAGCATGTATAAGTCAGCAACTGTTTTGTTCATTTTGTATTGTTTTGTGTTTAAATTGCCAAATAAATGAAATCATGTGGTATTTCTCCTTCTCTGCTTGGCTAATTTCACTTAGCATAATACCCTCTAAGTACAACCATGCTGTTGCAAATGACAGAATTATTTTATGGCTGAAAAATATTCTATTGTGTAAGTGTACCACACCTTCTTTATCCATGTATCTAGTGATGGACATTTTGCTTGCTTCCATATCTCGGCTATTGTAAATAATGTGACAATAAATGTAGGGGTGCCTATATCTTTGCAAATCAGGGATTTTGTTTCTTTGAGTAAATTCCTAGTAGTGGAATTACTGGATCATATGGTATTTCCATTTGTAGTTTTTTGAGGAACCTCCTTACTGCTTTCCATAATGACTGGGCCAATTTAGATTCCCATCAACAGTGTAGGAGGGCTCTCTTTTCTTCACATCCTCGCCAACACTTATTTCTTGTCTTTTGGATAGTGGCCATTCTCACAGGGGTGAGGTGATACCTCATTGTTGTTTTGATTTTCATTTCCCTGATGATTAGTGAAGTGAGGCATCTTTTCATGTGTCTATTGACCATCTGTATTTCTTCTTGGAAAAATGTCTGTTCAGGTCCTCTGTCCATTTTTTAATTGGGTTATTTGGTGTTTTGGGTGTTGAGTTGTATGAGTTCTTTATGTGTTTTAGATGTTAACCCCTTATTAGATAAATCACTTATGAATATATTCCCCCATCCTACAGGTTGCCTTATGTTTTGTTGATGTTGTCCTCTGCTGTATAGAAGCTTTTTGGTTTGGTGTAGTCCCACTTGTTGATTTTAGCTTTTGTTTCCCTTGCCTGGGGAGACCTGTCCAGAAAAAAATTGCTTATGCTTATGTTCAAGAGATTTTTGTATTGGTAGTTTCTGAACCCTCTGGGGCATATGCTTTGAGAGGGGGAGTTCGAGCAAGAGAAAAATTAGTAATGGGAAAGGTCTGAACTGTGCACTACTACAGGCCTTCTCTGGTCTTTCACGTGGGCCACTCTGCAGGACCTTCAGAGGTCACCTCCAACTGTGACTAATGTGCTGCTCTTGGTCATCATCTAGTTTCTGCTGCCATCGACTTGTTCATGGGGGTTTTCTCACTCTCATGCAGAAGATCTCCAGAGCAGGTCTCAGAATGGTCTCTTTCTTTTATGTGGTCCATCTGTGGTACAAAAGAATCACTCCAGCATCATCTGGGAATGAAGTAGATCCCAACATTGACACGTCCACTCTGCTGCCACAGGTAACTCAAGCTTTCTCAGGTATGTGTCAGGTAACTGCAGGGAACACATTTCTTTCAACTGTGGGGACCACATTTCAGGTTCCACAGATTAGTCCCAGGATTGAGGGAAGGAGGTAGCAAATTGCCCAAAACTACCCATAAGCTAATCTCTCTCCAAAAAATTTTTTAAAAACCTCACCAATTCCTCTCCCTTCTGTTCTCTAACCGTTTTGAATATCCTTAATCTGATTAAGAAATACAAGAGTCAGGGGAACCATTCTGTGATCATTGCTTGCTTATATTCTGCACAAATGGATCTGGCTTTGAAATTTACCATCTATTAAAACTTAATGTTTCAATTCTGAAATTTCAATTTTAGCATCCTGTTAACACTGGCACATAACTGTTTTGTATGCTTTTTTGTGTTTTTTTATGTAAATGCTACTATCTGTTTTATGACTTCCATTTTTTTCACACAAGCTTATATTTTAGAACCTCTTACTAGTAAGTATATATGGCTTCATTTACTTATTACCATCTTGGATGTTAGACATCATCAAGTGGCCCTAACTCTACTCTGGCAGCAAGCAAAGAAACAGTTTTCCAGCAGGCCAAACTTCGCCCATGGACTTGTTTAGGTTTGTCTATACTTTACATACAATATATTTGTTCGTTTAATGACATTGAATGTTTTTTACTAAAAAAAAAAAAAAAACATAAAACTCTGAACCCTCTGCCCGCTCTTGCTGCAGATATATGTTACATTCCTTTAGTCAGGAGGAAGTAAGAATTTATGACTTCTCATACAGCTTCCACTCCCACCCCTCATTCTATTTTTCTCCCTGTAAGATCACTTTTCTTTTTTCTCCCTTTAAGATCACTTTCTTTTCTGGCCATTGAGAGATCTTCTAAGGACAGAAAGGCAATCATCTTTGTATTTTCCTCCACCCCCATCAAGAGCTTCTAAGCCGGGCACAATTATTCAAAAAAGCGTGAGCTAATTTAATCGTCGTTGCTGCATTTTGCACCTCCAAACGTTAGAGGGCGATAACCCCAGACGGCCCATTGGCGTTCAATAAAGGCCTCTCCCGATGAGCGCGCCTTGTCGCAGACGTTGGGGGCGGAGCCATCCTGTGCGCGGTGACTGGCGGCAGCTGGAGGCATAGTAGTGCGGGTCGCGGGCTCGGAGAACTTCAGGGACGGTCGTGGCGCCGGCAACGACGGCGACGACGAAAGCAGGAGCGGGCCCTGGGCTTGTAGCTCACCATGCCGACCGTGGAGGAGCTTTACCGCAACTATGGCATCCTGGCCGACGCCACGGAGCAAGTGGGCCAGGCAAGTCCCCGAGCGGCCTGCAGGGCCCGACGCCCCGCGGCCTCCCGAAAGCGGTCTCCGGGCCGGGCGGGGGCTGCTGCTTCGCCCTCCCGCGGACTCCCAGCCGCCCCGGCCTTTTCGTCGGCGTGGGCCGCTCTGTGGGGGTGCAGGCTCCGGGGAAAGCGTGGTGTCCAGGTCCAGGCTTCTCTGCCCCTCTCGGTCCGCCTTTCCTCCCCGGGGCGTTTCTTAACTCAGCCTCTTGAGCTCCCCGTTAATTCTCCTCCCAAGCCTTTCCCTCCAGATTTCTCCTAAGTATTTCTCCTTTTCCGTGGAGCTAAGTCCCTTAGAAGATTGAATTGAAAGTTTTTTCAAGAGGACAAAAAATGTTTTTCTCGAGGCGAAAATCTGCTATTTATTTAGGAAAGTGCTTAGAAGACAAGTTTGTGAAGAACAGAAGAGGGACTCTTTGGTCCAGATTTTAGTGAGGGCTCACGATTTCACTTATTCGCTACACTTTTGAGCGCCATACGCACCTGGCGCTCTGCCGGGCGCTAGAGGTACAAGAAGATAGAAAGACCCATGTTCTCCCAGAATGTACGTTTAGAGAGGGAGACGAGTGATAAAGAAAGTAAGAAAGATAAGTGGGTTTTTTTGTTTTCACTGAAACGTATTGTGAAGAAAATACTACGATGGGCCGGTGCAGTGGCTCTGGGGATGCAGGCGGGGAAGAGTGCACCCTTAATAGAGTTCTCTGGCAAGGGCTCTCTGCAGTGTTTGCCCCAGCCACGCAGCTTCAGCAGTGTGGAATAATCCATACATGCCGTTGCTGCTTTATGAGTTTTTAAGTACTGGAGTACAGTGAACTTGAGGAGTTGATAAATGTGAGTGTGTCCTTTCTTGGGGAAAGAACCAGGCTCTCCCGGAGGTAATCGTGATCATTTTTAGAAATCCCATGCTATATCTTTTCAGTACTTAGAACTTCATGTGATCCTTCTGACCCGTGGAGAAGAAAGTGGAAGATCCTAAGAGTCTAACAACATAAGCAAAGTTGTGGCAATACCCTTCCTGGCCCCTATTCTGGGCATGAATAATTCAAGTAGAAACTGTCTGAGCTGAACCAAAAAATTTCTTAAAATGTTTGGACCTTATAGGTCACTCTAGAATTCTGAATATACCAGTTTCAATCAGATGATTTTCCTTACATATTTCTATTTCCGTTAGGAATTTTAACATCAGTGGGAAATATATACTGACAATCTTTGTGTTAGGTCGGTTGTGAGGGAGCAATTTTCTACCCATTAAGACAAGTTAGGAAAACTGGTCAGTCATGGGTTGATATTGTTGTTTTTCCTAAAAAGAACTAGTAGTGAAGATAATCTAATTCATTGTGACTGAGTTGGGGAAGATTGTAGCAAATTGTTCCACCTAAAATTTGCTTCATTGCACATCAACAGAGAGGATGGGGTAGAAGCTAAGAACAGTGATTCTCAGTTTGTAGATGATGCTCTTCCAAAAAGGTGTATCAGAAATCTTACAGGGAAACTTTGAAGCCATATACATAGTGCTGTTGGCATACCTCACTTTTTTGCTGGAATAGAAAAAAAGGTTGATAGCCAACTACTTAGAATATGTTAGGGCAAATAGAAGTCATATATATATATATAAATGTATGCGCCTACCTATGTATGTACATAAATATATATCCCTACATGTGTATATATGTTTATATACCATCAATAATTGAGAATTGCTTGCATTTCTCTCTTATGTTATCTTAATTACAAATACCAGGTTAGATTAAGAGTTCTCCCCCAAGAGGTCAAAAATGTCTTTCTCAAGGAAAGGCACAAAAATCTGTTCTTAATTTAGGAAGAGTGGTTCAGAGACATGCTTGTGAAAAACAGATGAGGGGCCCTTTCATGCAGGCTTTAATGAGGACCCACAGTTTCATTTATTCAGTACAGGTTTTGAGTCCCACCCACATACTAGACACTGTGCTGGGTGCTAAAACTTCAGCACAATTCCTGTAGATGATGGGAGATCATTACCTTCATGACACTGTAATGACAGCTGTCAAGCATCAATTTAAAACAAAAGTTTTAATATTTTCCATAATGAAGTGCATGATGTACTTCCTTTGCATAAAGAAGTACAGTAATTTGCTCAGCCTCAAACAGGAATTCTAGAACTGAGGCTGGACTAAACTGTAATGCCTACTAATTCTGCTCTATTGTGTATTCTTCCCTTTTAGGAAAAATCCTAAAACTGCTCACCAAAAAAGACAGTGAGTTTCAGGATATTGCTCGCAAATTTTAACTAACAAAAGCAAGAGCCAGCTTAATGGAAAAGACACCATTCACGTTTTTTTAAGGCGAGAAAAACGTGTTTAAATTATTCGTGTAGCAAAGGCTGTTTTTCGTGTTAAGAGATTTACAGTCAAGACTTAAGACTACTGACAGGTACCTCTCTGGCCATTTCTGAGGTCATATTTGAGTTTCTTAATCTGGGATTCCTTCTAACTTTTGTTCTAATTTTCACCGTTTGTCAGGCAAGTATCACAGTTGCTCACATTGCTTACCCCTTAGGGGAGTGCCCTCTCCACTATTGTCAATACTCCTTTTAAAGTAGTGCTCTCTAAATACAGGATAAACACAAGCCCTCCAAGATTTTACCAGCTTATTTTCCTCAAGCAGGACAAATATTTCTCTTTTTGAACCTCCTTGGCACTGTGTATGCATTTGTGGTACTTAGGTTTGTGTTTTATTTCACATGAGGACTTTTTCTTATTTCCTTACTAAACTATAAAGTCTTGAGGTTAAGGGTTAAATCTTGTTTGTTTCTCTACCTGCACTGATCCTTACCCTTCAGTAGACACTTCTTCAAAGTTGAAAAAATACATTCAAAGAAGGAACAGAAGTGTGTGGAGGGATGGGGAGCATCTATTTTCTAATAAGCAAACTGCAGGGGATAAATTCTAAGTGAAGCATTATTTAATAGCTCAAAACCTTCCAGTCCTTCTGTCTTTTTTCCTCTTGCAGCTCCTGTGTTCCACCTACTTATTCAGCTACCATTTCCCTGACTCTGCCTCTGCTATTCCTGCTTCAGGTCTCTGTCCTCTGCTGTGTGTTCCTTTATTTGTCTGCTCTGCCCTGGGCTCCCAACTGGCTGTAATTAGAGCAAGCTGTGACCCACAAGTATTTAAAATTTTGTTTCAAATTTTTTTCTTTCTTTATTGCATTTAAGTTGATAGGCAATATTAAGCTGGTTTCAGATGTACAACAGTGACTCGATAATTGTATATATTACTAGATGCTTGCCACAACAGGTGTAGTTACCACATTATCAAAGCAAGGTACTACAGTGATACTGGTTAAATTATCTATGTTGTATTACCATTCCTATGTCTAACTTATTTTACAATTTGCAGTTTGTACCTCTTTATCCCCTTCACCTACTTCACCCATCCTCCAACCCCCTTCCCTATGGTAACCAACAGTCTGTTGTCTTTATTTGTGGGTTGTTTGAAATTTTTATGAATTTACTTAATTTTAAAATGTAGGTAATTTTATATTATGTAGGCAAAATTTTGAAGTTTAAAAAAACAAACACCTGTTACAGAACAGTGGCAGTTAGGCTGATCTAAGATCAATATATTGCCTAAACTCTAATTTCTTCTGTGTTCTCTTAAATGGGAGTACACCAGCTCTTAAGGGTAGAAGAGCATAAGCTTTACTGACTTGTATTTCATGAAATAGTGTTCTTTTGGTACTTTGATGGGGTTTTTTTGGTATGGTGAAGTTAAAGTCACAGACCAACCAAATAATTCCTCAAAAATTTGTAGAACTGTTAACTTATTTTAGTATTAAATCCAAACTAGATTTGTTAATTGAGTCTGAGGAAGAAAGTAGTAATATTTCTTAGCTTTTCCATTTTCTTATTATGTCGTACTTGAGAAATATGTTTATTGAAACTACATGCTTTCTGGAAGCAACCAAAGTGTCCATCAATAAATGAATGGATAAAGAAGATGTGGTACATATACACAATGGAATATTATTCAGCCTTAAAAAAAGAAAGAAATCCTGCCATTTACAACAACATGGATGGACCTAGAGGGTATTATGTAAAGTGAAATACACCAGGTGGAGAAAGACAAATACCATAAGATTCCACTTATTTGTGAAATTAAAAACAAAACAAAATAGTAGTAGACTCACAGACACTGAGAAGTGACTGGTCGTTGCCATCAGGGAGGAGTTGGGATTGGTGGGTGAAGAGGCAAGGGGTATAAAGGGGCACAAAAATTCTCAATCATAATGTAAGTTGGTCATAGGGATGTAGTACAGCATGGAGAATATAACCAATGATTCTGTAACATCTTACTGTGTTGACAGATAGTAACTGCACTAGAGTGGCTGAGGATTTAATAACATGGGTAACTGCTGAACCACTGTCTTGTATATTTGAAACCAATGTAAGATTATATAATCAACTCTACTTCATCCTTTCTTTTCTAAAATAATGCTTTATTTCTTAGAAGCTGTGTCCTGGTCCCAAACATGGCTTTACCTGGCATGTCACTGACCATCTGTATATATTGGTTGTGTTTTATCAATCACTATCACAGATTTTTTTCTTGTAGTATGTATCTGCTGAATGTGGATCAAATTGTAGCTGACTTTTTGTTTGAAAATAAAAATGGATTTCTTTAGAGCTTGCTTTTTCAAGTCAGATATTAAAAGTACACACAAATACACAGTTTTAGAAATACATTTAAAGTATTTAGAATTCAGACTTTTATTAGGATCACAAATGTGTTTAGCTGAAAGGTATAGTTGTGTTGGAAGAGGAAAAAAAAGCAGTGTTCTGTAGTATTTGGAGTATTTTATAGTGGTTACAATCCTACTTGGCACCAAATCACTGTGATCACTGAAAATATCACGTATATCTTTTCCTACTTTGAAACAACTTTGAAGTAATAACTACCTTAGGAAGATTCTGTAAAAAGTCTTATCCCTCTGCTACAGTGAAAACAAATCATTCAAAGAGCTGTCAAGGAAGAATAAAATTCTATTTTTGCAATATATAAAGTGTAATTAGTTGAAGTCACTAGTAACATCTATGAAATTATTTGATAAAACTGATACCTACCAATGGTAGAAACTTTGATTTCTAGTTTGAATATGTGAAAATATCTTAACTTTCCAAAGGGTTTTTGCTGTGTCTGGAATGCTACATCCCATTTTCTGTGTCTGTATAGAGCCTCAAATTTCACCTTTGACTATCCTGGCAAGCTTTTCTTTCTCTCTTCTTGTGTTAAGATCTCAGAACTTTAAGAAGTATCATATTAGGCACAGATACTGACTTTAGAGCCCGTCAGAGCTATGTTCAGGTCCTGGATCTGCTACTTAACTATCTGTGTAGCTCTGGACAAATTACTGTACTTCTCTGAGCCTTGGTTTTCTCATCTGAAAAATAGGATAGTAGTACCACCTAACCCACAGGACTACTGTGAGGCATGTACATAAGGCAACTCAGTCCCTGGTAAGATTACAGGAAGTGTTGCTGATTCCTTTTTTTTCTGATCCAGATTTTTTTTCTCGTTGAAGGGGTCTGAGTGGTTGGTTTCAAGTAGGGATTCTTCAGTTAATTTTAAATGGTGTAAGGAGTTTCTTTTAAAGGTTTTTATAAATAAAGCTTAAGTTTAAGTTAAAGGAAAATTGGATTGTGATACCCTGCAAAAATAAGGATGTCAGAACTGTTCAAAACTTTGATTTAATGAAGTCTGTTAGAAGCTATGAGGTAAACCACAGGAATTTAAAGTGGTAGAGATGTCATACATGATTTTTCAAACTATTGTACTAAAAAATGTATATTTGAAGTAGTAACTCCTAATGACTGATTTTATGTCTGCATTTCATAAGGAAGCTAATGTATTCACAGACATTTTGTTATTTAGTCTTTTGTGTTGTGTTTAAGATGTTAGAAGGAGTTGTCATTAATAAGTTAATGGAATTGACACTTTTTTAGAATTCATATTTTTTAGACAGGTTGGTAGTATAGGAACTTTTAAAGTAACCTGGTAATTACATGGATTATATTAAAATCTGTACCTTAAAAGATCTAATTGTGACCATAGCTTTTTAATACATAGAACACTTTATATCTGATTACTTAAAAAAAAGAATGTCCTTAACTGAGATCCTGCTGTACCTAAGTAACTTGACATCTTGCTTTATTTCTTTCAATTCACATTGTATTGTCCATGAAAAGAATTATTATTAAACTAAATTTTTGGTAATTCTATAATCCATTGGATGTTTATTAGTCATTCCCCTCTTGATGGGGAATGAGCATTGCCTTATACACAGTAAACACTATGGTGTCATTGTCATAATGTTTAAGATTTTCCAGTAATTAAAAGTTTTATCCATATGTTCAAACAAAAGATTTATCTATTAAGTCTTGATATGTGTTACTGTTGTTTGCCGCTTGATCACTGTCATTTAATAAAAGGACTGATTTGGAGACAGGTGTGTAAGAGGGTATTGGGAAATTCTTGACTCTTCACAGTATGAGGGAGAGCACTTCTGCACTTTTTCCAAAAAAAGGAAACAAGTGAGTTTTGAATGTATGATTCTATAAAAACTTAAACATGTGACATTAGAGTCTGTCTTAATTCAAAATTGACTGGCTATATAGAATGAATTACTCCTTTCCTATCCTAAAATACTAAGCAAAATAAAGCCTCCTGACCTTCCTGGTATTAATTTCAGGAATGTATTCCCTCCACCTTCTTCAAGGTGCTAATTAGAAATTGCTAAATGTATTCAAGTAAATTTAACACAATTTTTTTAGAATTCTATAATATTCATTATAATTTTTTTAAGGCATGGTATAGTCACAAGGCTAGGATCAGTAATCACTAGCATGAAGAAGTGTTGTACATCAACAAACTTACTTGTTTTTCCACTTAAAATTAGTCATCCTCTCTCCACCAACTTACAAATAACATGGGGGTGGAAGGGAGTACAGGAGCAGATGGTAAGAACATAGATGTCCAATTTAAGCAATAAAACTCCAAAAAAAAGCCCTATTTTTAGCCTGTGTAAAATTTTAACAAAGGCAGACTCAAAACAAATTTGTTCAGCTTCTTGTCCTTCAAAATTGTGTTCATTTTCTGCTTTATTTCCTTCAGCATAAAGATGCCTATCAAGTGATATTGGATGGTGTAAAAGGTGGTACTAAGGAAAAAAGATTAGCAGCTCAGTTTATTCCAAAATTCTTTAAGCATTTTCCAGAATTAGCTGATTCTGCTATCAATGCACAGTTGGACCTCTGTGAAGATGAAGATGTATCAGTAAGTTTATGACTCCTTTCAACAACCTTTCTGATATTTCATTTTCCATTTTCAGACATTTTTCTGGTATAGTAATGTAATTGAAGTACCAGTCATATCAGTGCACAATAAAATACTACAGTAGGGTCTGGCGTGATGCCATACTGAGGCTTAAATCTACATTTGAGAAAATGCATTCACTCTTTCACCACCTTTCAACTGAAAAATAGAATCACAAAATATTTTGCTTATTGTTTGTCCACTGTTGAAAGTGGATGAGAGCTCACATTTTTTCATAGGTTTTTATATGTTGTGCATATGAAATAAAACTTCTCAATCAATTTTTGCTTGCTCAGATATTTAAAATATTAATAGTATTACATCATAAAACAGAGTTTCAACATTCCCATTTTGCATAGCAGAAAAATAATTCGTCCGTGTAATAATTGTATGTGATTACCAGAATAAGAAGAAATAGTTTTTCCCTGCAACAAAATTAACTGTTAGCATTTCTGGCTGGTGATACAGATTCCTAAGAATTTTCAACTATTAGCTCCTGGCTTTCCAAATGGAATTACTGGATCACCAACATTTCATGCAGAATTTGTTAGGTGTAACTCCTCTACATTTTTATGCTAAACTAAATAAGCCAAGGTCACATATTTGGAATTAAGTACACAGAATAATTCACAAATGTTTTATTAAGTAGTCAATACTGAAAATTCTAAAGTAAATAAAGGACATCACCCCTGTAACCATTCTTAGGATAGTGTATTATATGCCCAAAGGTAGTAAAAACCTAACAGTTGCATATAATCAGTATGTAAACCATTGATTATAACCTCAGATCTGTCTACTCCATCCAGATAATTATATTTAACATCCGTTTCCACCACATTTTGTTTCAGTTATTCTATGAAGTTAGAAAATTGGATGAGAGCAAATAATTTCCAAAACTACTAGAAATCTCATGTTTTATATTTTTGTGACTAATATGCCCCAAATTATAGTTTCTCCATGGTTTCTGTTTTCTTTAAAGGTTGGGGTTGTTCTTTTTATTGTTGATAATATCTGATTAATATGATTTTTGTTTGAAATATTCAGATTCGACGGCAAGCAATTAAAGAGTTGCCTCAATTTGCCACTGGTGAAAATCTTCCCCGAGTGGCAGATATACTAACCCAACTCTTGCAGACAGGTAAGAAATTTTATTATTACCCTTTTATCTAAATATAACTTCTCTCTGAAATAGTGACTGTTTATAGCTTTTTCTTTGGGGGAGGGGGTGGTGGCTCCTTGTAGAAATTAAAAATCTTTTTTTCCTTTAGTAGTTTGAAGCTTAATGACTTGTGACTATGTAATTCCTAGTGTTTTGTTTTTAATTCTGTTTATGAAGGCATAATACCTGGATTCTTCTGGGAATTTTGATGCATCATGATTTTTCACCCCAATTTCTTATAGTTTCTTAATTGTACCATCCTAACATAAAAGCTTCCCAGGTATGTCAGATCAGGTTTTCTACCTTATAAGGAAGATGTATTTTCTTGGTACTTGAGAGAAATGCTTAGTTCTGTGTCTTCTCTAATATAGTGTATGAGAAACTGTTAATTACTAAGTCTGAAAATTAAGCCAGTGTTTTTCACTTATCTTCCACATTGTACCACTTTTTGTCTATCCAGATGACTCTGCAGAATTTAACTTAGTGAACAATGCCCTGTTAAGTATATTTAAGATGGATGCAAAAGGTAAAGCCACTTCTTGTTCTGAATTGTTTGGTGTCTTTAAAAATGGGGTAGCTTGGCATTACTCATTAAGGATAGTCTGGGGTTCACCTAGATATCTATTTCATAAATATTCTAAGTGTTCTAGAAAACTACTTAGCCCAGCGTGGTTGTGACTTAAAAAACCAGCAAAAATAATTTTTTTAACTTTCCATTAGATCAGACTTTCCATTAGAAACCAGTTGGAAAAACTCCTTTTGCCACATTAAAGAAATTCTTCCAAAATTATTATTAATAACGATAAAAAAGGAAAGTAATGCTCAAGCTGATTGTGAATCCATGAATAAGCATATGATTACTATATAATTAGGACTATGGAAATGTCAACCTAATTTAGCCAGTATGAATGCAGTAATATTCAGGATATTTTTGTAGAGAAATTCTATAAATTAAGTTGAAAAACTTACAGAACTGACTTGCTACACATAACTATTTTGTTTTGCAGGGACTTTAGGTGGCTTGTTCAGCCAAATACTCCAAGGAGAGGACATTGTTAGAGAACGAGCAATCAAATTCCTTTCTACAAAACTTAAGGCTCTACCAGATGAAGTCTTAACAAAGGAAGTAGAAGAACTTATACTAACTGAATCCAAGAAGGTAAGTTTCAGTCATCATTTAATAGAACTATTCCAAAGCAAAATAACAATTGAAATAAGCAGTATTCATCAATGCTCAGTATACCCCATTAGAACCACCCAAGAACTTCAAGCTTTTCTTATAGTGTATTTTGCACTTTGGTAGCTCATAATGATGAATCACTGTGTTAATTTAAGGAGTTGTGATCACATTTAAATCTTTTGTGGTATTATCCTCAGAATTATTCATTCTTCAGGACTCTATACAAACCATTTCCTTCAGGAAATATTACCTATTTCCACCCCCTCTCTAGTTTTAGAATATTATCCTGTAGTGTTTCGGATAACTTCAAAATGAAAATGAAATCATGTTGAAATGACCTATCTTTTTATCTTACCCTGTGACTCCATAAGCTCAAGAGACCAAGCTATTTGTCTGTGCTGCCAGCATATAGCATAGTTACAGCTATTAAGATTCACAGTGTGTCACAATTACCTTTTCACTCATAAAGTGCCAAAGTTTGGGAATAATTTCTTATGTATAGAAGAAAATTTTTAATTTTCTCTAATAGCACCACTCACTTGCTTACTGATAAGATTTCTTCAGTGAAAGAGAAAGAAGCGTCTCTCCAACTGGGAATATTAGCATATTTTACCTATACACCAGCTAGTAATCTGGTAGAGTATGTCATGATTTCTTGCTTCTTTGGTCAGTGAACAGAAGGCTTAGACCCATGACATGGAGCATTTAAAATAAGACTTGCATGCCCTTCCTATCTTGTGTACAATTACTATATTAATGTGAATGAGGCTGCTTTTAATATAGGAAACTAAATCTGATTTAACAGTTTACTGCAGAATTTCTCAATCTTTTTTTTTCTTTGCTATTATTCCCTGAAGAACATTTCATAATCTTTTCCATAGCTGCTCTCCCATGACATTTCAATGCTGCAGATACTGTATATGTGTTTATGTACTGTATGTGTATCTTTATTAATAAAAAAGAGTAAAATTTTCCATGAACCAGATTTTGCCTCCCTTGAAGATAATATAGTATCCCATTGAGAATATATGGTTTACTCTGAAGCCTAAATTCAAGCTAGAAGTTGCCCTCTTCTCAGTATTTTAGAAAAATTAATAGCAAACCAACTTTAGTAACTGAAATAAATTTGCCACATTGTGTTAATATTGATCTTTCTTTCCCATTCAAATGATAAAGGTGCTATTATTCTGAATTGTCTCCTACCAGGTCCTTGAAGATGTGACTGGTGAAGAATTTGTCCTGTTTATGAAGATACTCTCTGGGTTAAAAAGCTTACAGACTGTGAGTGGAAGGCAGCAACTTGTGGAGTTGGTGGCTGAACAGGCTGACCTGGAACAAACCTTCAATCCCTCAGATCCCGACTGTGTGGACAGGCTCTTACAGTGCACTCGGCAGGCAGTACCCCTCTTCTCTGTGAGTGCTTTTTTTTAACACAGTTGCTATTAATTACTCTGTTAGCTTACATTTCTATAGATATTCACTTAAGCATTCTCTTCAAACCTTTGCATAAAAGTAGTTACACAGTGGAGTGAATTGTTACTTTATGAAGGCATGGGTGAGAGCCCACAGCAGCAAGAAATTTCTTGAAAGCCTTTGTAAGAGACATTTCAAGACTTAGAAACTTCAGAATTTTGCATCATACTTTATAGTTTGGCTGAGTTTCAAAAACACTTGGTTTAGTAATTTAATTTTTTTCCCCCTTAAATTTTCTAACAGACTGTTCTAAGTATTTATGCTCTTTATCACTGGCTTTGGGCTTTTGCCGGCCATAAATATTCTGGGATGTACATAGCATAGTTTGAAAAGCTCAGTTTAAAGGATCCATCCTTTTTGAGAAATGTGCAGAAATTCAACACTAAAATTGCCCCCAAGATTTGACCTGAGAATCAAGAAAGAGTTCAGAAATGTATAGATGTCCCAATATTCCAGATAACTTTGCAGCAAAGTACATCTACTATTTATAGTTGAGAGAATTTTTTTTTTTTGACATTTCAATGTTCTTTGGGTTTTTACAGAAAAATGTGCATTCCACAAGGTTTGTGACTTATTTCTGTGAGCAGGTTCTCCCTAACCTCAGTTCCTTGACTACCCCAGTGGAGGGTCTCGATATACAGTTGGAGGTAAGAGAAAATTTCTGCTCTTAGCACTAAAAAGCACTCCCATATTTTATCATAAATGTCAACCACTAACTTAGAGATCTGGTGTACAAGGGATAAAGGTCTGGTGATCACTAGCTAGTAACCTATCCCAGGAGTAATTACATAGGAATGCTTTATGAATTTAGTGAAAGTTGGCTGCAATAGGAAAGCACTACCTGTAGTTTTCGTTTTAGTTAGTCTCTACTTGTAGCCTTAATATGTTTGAATAAGGTGTTTAATTCCTGACCATTCCTACCTCTATCCATAAATGATACAGCCAGATTTAACTGGATTAAATAAAATATCCCTTCTCCAAAAGAATTGACTACTCTGTCTCTCCTTTGTATCTCAACTGTAATGTACATACACATTTTTTCCAGCATTTGTGATATTTTACATTTATCTCCCCACATTTAACCTAATTAGTCTCTGTATCCTCAGAATCTAATGCAGAGCCTGATTCTGAAAGGCACTTAATAGTGATTGTTTAACTGAACTCAACTATGGGAATATATGTACCATTTCCCTCATAGCTCTTTGAAATGGAAAAGGAAGTGCACTGACATCGTATTTGCTTCAGATGTCTGGATTTGGTTTGTGAGACTGGGATTGAGAAAAGCAGAGATGAACCTCAAGAACAGTGGCAATTGCTAATACTTTGAACTAGTATCCAAAGACTAAATTTAATAGCAAATGAGGCCCATCCTAAATATTAGTAAATAATTCTTTGCTGTTAAGAGGTCTTCCTCAGTGTCTCTTCACAGTACATCATTACCCTGCAGAAAGTGTCATGTATATTCTTTTAGTTACTTCTCACATATTTTGAGAATCACGAGATACAGGTTCTAGGGTCATCCCTGCCACCCACTCACATTGTGAAGTTGCCAAGTCACATAATCTCTTTGACCTTCATTTTCCTCACTAGTAAAGTATAGGGCTGCACCTCTAAGTTATTTTTCTAGTTCAGAAAATCATAATTACATAATTATGATTCTGTAAAAGCATAACGGAAAAATTAACAGTCTTAAATAGTTATCTACAATCATTTTTATTTTACAGTCCTTGTCTGTTCAAAAAAAGTGGCTAATAACTGAATTATGTGCCTTAGGTATTGAAACTGTTGGCGGAGATGAGTTCATTTTGTGGTGACATGGAAAAGCTAGAAACAAATTTAAGGAAACTGTTCGATAAGTTATTGGTAAGAACTTTTTTCTTTCCTTATGGCACAGTCTGTCTATAGCCCCAAAGTCTAATGGTGTAGTATCATTTCTAGAGAACCAGCTTTTTAAATTTAGATTAGACAATAATTCTAGCAAGTGTTGTTAGCTGCTCAGGACACGTACTGTATACTTGAAAAAAAAAAAGTTTTACGCCTTTCTTCTGTTGTTGGTGCTTTACATAAAATATAATACAGGATTGATGTAGTAGGTCTTTTATCAAGATATTTTTTACATTTGCTCCTGGTCACCATCAGGTTGCTGTCCTAGGCCAATAGCTTTAGCAACCAGGACAAAAAGTTTAGATCATAATTGTGGACAAAGTAGATCATCTGATAAAATCATTAACGGCATCACCAAGTGATTTTCTTGTTGGATGTGAACAGTTGTATAGCTGACACACAATAGCACGAATGGAGTCATCAACATCTGGTGCTCTTCCAGACCTACTAGGGTGTTACATCACTGATACTGAATGCTTTTGGCAGTTGTTTAAATGTGAGAAGAATCAATACTTAAACAATATGCACTAGTGTTCAGAAAAGATTTTTGGAGTTAGCATAATGTAGTGGTTAAGAGCATCGACTTTTGATGTCAATCCTGGAGTGAATCCTGACTTAATTCAGCTTACTTTTTCACCATAGAAGTTATCTAAGAAAAGTTCACCATGGAAAAGTGCCTAATAAATGTTAGCTATTTTCATTGTCATTATTAGTAGTATTACCAGTTGTAACATGGGCTAATATGGAGAGTTGACAAGCTAGATAATTTATCTAATAGGTAAAAGGAATATCTTGCCTGTATTTATGATCTTGGTAGTTTTTAATGCTTTGTGTATTAAGAGCATGCCCAACAATTACTTGAGTGTGTGTTTATAATTAGAGTATTTAGAGCAGATTGCAAATGCCTCTGAAATTTCATCTCTTAGGAATACATGCCTCTCCCTCCAGAAGAAGCAGAAAATGGGGAGAATGCTGGTAATGAAGAACCCAAGCTGCAGTTCAGTTATGTGGAATGTTTGTTGTACAGCTTCCACCAGTTGGGCCGAAAACTTCCAGATTTCTTAACAGCCAAACTGAATGCAGAAAAACTCAAAGATTTCAAAATTAGGTGATGTATGATTGAAGTGGTCCAATCCTTGGCAAAGGTGATGGCTGTCTTCATACTCCCTTGGGTTTTGTTTTCATTTTATAAGAGCATTCTTCCCCCTCTGCCTTACCCCAGTGGAACAAAATGAAAGATCCACAAAACAGGAATATATGTAAACATACAACATCTGTGGCATAACAAATCCATGAAGGAAAATGAACTTCAGAAATGGACCCTGGCTTTCCCAAACTGCTTTATGATCTTGGGCAGGTTCCCTAACCTCCTTAACTCCTCAGCTGTTTTCTTCAGTTGAATATAGCACCTGTCCCATAGAATCATGAGCCTTAAATGAGATAGTGAGCAGAAATCTTTGAGCACATTGCCTGGCACATAGTGAGTACTCAGTGAACTACAGCTGCTATTCTTATTAATGTCTTACACTGTTACTAGAGGAGCGGCACTGGAGAAATCATAAGTACTTTACATAAAGACACTTTGTATTAAGTCATTCCAGTAGCAATTTCACATCTTAAATTTTGAAATGCTTGGCCACTGTTTTATCTTTTACTATCCTCTACTCTTTGCTAAGACAGAGGTTTAATTCTTAGTGAAATACTGATCAGAGGCAGGCAACTTAAGAACTTACTCTAAAAATTTTAAAAAGGTGACACCAGGTTGTTAAGCGGTGTTCCTAGAAGTCAACAGGATGGGGTTAGGGTGCCACCTTTCTCCACATACTATCTGGGAACAAACTTGAACAGATTGGCTTTGGGCCCTCTGAGATTTGTATCCGTTTATAATAAATTCTCAAGTCTACAGTTTTGTTTTATATTCAACTGGACCCTGAGGTATAAACAGATCAAACACTATCTCTTGTCAGCAGATAAACACATAGAGATGAAGTGACTTGTCTAAGGTCCCTTGACCTTCAGTTGGCCAGTGGGAAAGTAGAAAGAACCCAGGCCACCTGCTGCTAGTCCATGCTCCTGGGTGTTTCACTCTGATGCATGCCTTACAGATTAACATAAGCTTCCTTTGCACAGTGCTAACAAATCTTTCCCTTGCCAGGTTGAGTGTAGATTTATTCCATTTTTGATAAAGGAAAACTGCTTTTATTTTATGTATCTCTTATAATTGTAATTGGTAATTTAAAGTATTCTTTATTGGTAAAGATCATTTAGCATAATAGAAGATTCTTTGAGTTTAAAAACAACGTTGAAGTGAAAAAAACAAAAATAAAGTGATGATTTGCTAATTAAATACTCTTTTATTTAGGCTACAATACTTTGCACGGGGCCTGCAGGTTTATATCAGACAACTCCGCTTGGCTCTCCAGGGTAAAACAGGTGATGCCTTAAAAACAGAAGAGGTAAGAGTACAGGGTCACATACTGTAAGGAAATTTTTATAATAGCTACCATTTATTGCAAATTCAGACAATTTATATACTGAAATGTAACATTTGACTTTGAACTGGTGATACAAGTCTATGTTGAACATATGGAATTAGAAGATTGTCTGCATGTTTACTTATTGGCTAAGTTATAATTTTATCATTGTTGAAATGCCTTGAATGTTTCCAGTGTTTGTGGACAGTGTTTATTACCAAACTGAGATACATACCAATCTTTCTCTAGGGTCTCATTAGCAAGTTTTGTTTAAAATATTTGACTGATGGTTGCAGTTTTTTAAGTTTCACCTTTTGAAACCCAATACTAAATTATCAGTTATCTACCTACAGCCTGCTTGACCCAACAGCAGTAAAACTTAGCTTCCTGGCAGGTGGAGGTAGGGTTTCCCAGCCCTCCTTCAGCCCAGTTGGTGGAGCATTGCAGAAGCCAGCTGTTCAAAGTAGAGCAACCATCAACTTAACATAAACTGTTATATATTTAGTAAACTATCTGTGAATCTTATGGTAAACACAAATCAGAAGTTAATAATAGATAACACAAAAATGTTTTAAATGAGGAATCCAAGCATAATATTGAAAAAAAACATCATATCACAGGAGTATATATGAGAGGAAGAAAAGAACTACAAGAACAACCAGAAAACAATAAAATGGCAGTAAATACATACCTATCAATAATTACCTTAAGTGTAAATGGACTAAATGCACCAATCAAAAGACAGGTTGGCAGAATGGATAAGGAAAGAAGACCCATCTATACTGCCTACAAGAGACTCCTTTCATACCGAAAGACATACATAGCCTGAAAGTGAAAGGATGGAAAAAGATACTTCATGCAAATAAAAGGGAGGAAAAAACAGGAGTAGCAGTACTTATATCAGACAAAATAGACTTTAGAATAAAGAAAGTTACATAAGATGAAGAACATTATATAATGATAAAGGAATCAGTCCAACAAGAGGATGAAACAATTGAGAATATCTGTGCACCCAACACAGGAGCACATAAATATATAAAAAACATACTAACAGACTAAAGGGGGAAATAGACAGTAAAACAATCATATTAGGAGATTTTTAGCATCTCGCTTAAATCAACAGATCAAGATTGAAAAAAGTAAGGAAGCAGAGGCATTAAATGACATATTAGACCAGATAGACTTAACAAATGTATACAGAATATTCCACCCAAAAGTAGCAGTATACATATATTTCTCAAATACACATGGCATGTTCTCCAGAATAGATCACATGTGTGGATGCAAAAAGACCCTCAATTCAAAAAGACTGACATTGTATCAAGTATCTTTTCAGATCACAATGGTATGAAACTAGAAATCAATTACATGACAAAAACAAATCAAAAACATGGAAGCTAAAAACATGCTAAATAATTAATAGTTAATAAATCAGAAATCAAGCAGTATATGGAGACAAATGAAAAAACAAATTCAACAGTCCAAAATTTATGGGACACTGCAAAAGTTCTAAGATGGAAGTACATTAGCAATACAGGCCAACCTCAAGAAACAAGAACAAATCCCAATCAAAGTCTAGACTCCCAACTAAAGAAACTAGAAAAAGGAACCCAAACTACTAAATGAAACCCAAAGTTAATGAAAGGAGAGACATTATAAAGACCAGAGCAGAAATAAAATAAAGAATAAAACAATAGAAAAAAAGTCAGTGAAACCAAGAGCTGGTTCTTTGAGAAGATAAACAAAATACACAAACCTGTAGCCAGACTTAACACAGAAAAAAGAGGCCACAAACAAAATCAGAAACAAAAGAGGAATAGTTATAACTGACACCACAGAGGTACAAAGAATTAGAGATTTCCATAAAAAAATTATATGCCAGGAAATTGGACAACCTAGAGGAAATTAACAAATTCCTAGAAAAGCACAACCTTCCAAGACTGACCCAGGGAGAAACAGAAAATTGGAACAGACCAATTACCAATAATGAAATTGAATTGGTAATAAAAGAAACTCCCAACAAACAGAAGTCCAGGACCACATTGCTTCACAGCTGAATTCTACCAAACATTTAAACAAGAGCTAATACCTGTCCTCCTTAAAGTATTCCAAAAAGTACAAGAGGAGGGAATACTTCCAAACTCATTCTGTGAGGCCAGCATCACTCTTCTACCAAAACCAGATAAAGACACCACAAAAAAAATTATGAACCAGTATCCCTGATGAACATAGATGCAAAAATCCTCAACAAAATATTAGTAAATTGAATTCAAAAAACATCAAAAGGATCTTCCATCATGACCAAATGGGATTTATTCCAAGGATGCAACAATGGTACAGTATTCATATATCAACCAGTGTAATACAACATATTAACCAAAGGAAGGATTAAAACCGTATGATCGTCTCAACAGATGCTGACAATTATTTGACAAAATTCTACATCCATTCATGATTAAAACTCTCAAAACAAAATGAGTATAAAGGGAACGTACTGCAACATAATGAAGGGCCATATACAATAAATCAATAGCTAACATCATAATGGTGAAAAGCTGAAAACTTTTCCTCTGAAATCAGGAACAAGACAAGGATGTCCACTCTGACCATTTTTATTCAACATAGTACTGGGGGTCCTAGCCATGGAAATCAGACAAGATAAAGAGATAAAAGGCATCCAGTTTGGTAAGGAAAAATTAAACTGTCACTATTTGCAGATGACATGATACTATATATAGAAAACTCTAAGAACTCCACCAAAAAGTTATTAGATGTGATAACTGGATTCAGCAAATTTGCAAGATACAAAATAAATACACAAATCTCTTGTGTTCCTATATACTAACAACAAACTAACAGAAAGAAATCAGGAAAACAATTCCATTTACAACTGCATCAAAAGGAATAAAATACCTGCAAATAAACCTAACCAAGGAGGTGGAAGACCTGCACTCTGAAAACTATAAGACACTGATGAGAGAAATTAAGACACAAATAAATGGAAATCCACCCTTGTTCATGGATAGGAAGATTTAATATTGTCAAAATAGCCATCCTGCCAAAAGCAATTTACAGATTCAATGCAGTCCCAACCAAAATAACAACAGCATTTTTCAATGAACTATAATATCCTAATAGTCATGTGGAACCACAAAAGACCCCAAATAGCTAAAGCTAAATAGAGAAAGAAGAACAAAGATGGGGTCATTAAAGCACCCTGACTTAAAACTATACTACAAAGCTACAGTAATCAAAACAATATGACACTGGCACAAGAACAGACCCATAGATCAGTGGAACACAATAGAGAGCCCAGATATAAACCCAGGCATAGATGGTAAATTAATATATGATAAAGGAGCCATGAAAATGCAGTGGAAAAAGACAGTTCCTTCAATAACTGGTGTTGGCAAAAGTGGACAGCTATATACAAGAGAATGAAACTGCAGTACTGTCTAACTCCACATACAAAAGCAAGCTCCAAATGGATCAAAGACCTAAATGTAAGTCATGAAACCATAAAACTCATAGAAAAAAACATAGGCAAAAATCTCTTGGACATAACATGAGCAGCTTCTTCATGAAACATATCTCCCCAGACAAGGGAAAGAAAAGCAAAAATGAACAAGTGGGACTATATCAAGCTGAAAAGCTTCTGTACTGCAAAGGACACCATCAGTAGAACAAAAAGGCATCCTACAGTAAGGGAGAATATATTCATAAATGACATGTCCAAAAAGGGGTTGACATCCTAAATATACAAAGAGCTCATGCATCTCAACAAACAAAAAGCAAACAACCCAATTAAAAAATGGGCAGAGGAGCTGAACAGACAGTTCTCCAAAGAAGAAATACAGATGGCCAACAGGCACATGAACAGATGCTCCACATTGCTAATCATCAGGGAAATGCAAATCAAAGCCACAATGAGATACTACCTCATACAAGTGAGAATGACCACTATCCAAGACAAGAAATAATAAGTGTTGGTGAGGATGTGAAGAAAAGGAAACCTCCTATGCTGCTGGTGGGAATGTAAATTGGTGCAGCCACTGAGGAAAGCAGTATAGAGGCTCCTCAAAAAGTTAAAAATAGAAATACCATATGACCCAGTAATTCCACTTCTAGGAATTATCCAAACAAACAAAATCTCTGATTTGAAAATACGTGCACCCCTACGTTTATTGTAGCACTTTTGATAGCCAAATACAGAAGCAAGCAAAATGTCCATTGCTAGATGAATAAAGATGTGGTATATATACACAATGGAATATTAGCCATAAAAAAATAAATCCTGCCATTTGTGACAACATGGGTGGACCTAGAGGGCATTTTACTAAGTGAAATATGCCAGGTGGGGAAGGAGAAATACCATATGATTTCATTTATTTGTGGAATCTTAAACATAAAATAAACAGAACAGCAGTAGACTTATAGACACTGAAAAGTGACTGGTAGTTACAGTGGGGGAGGGAGGGGTGTAGGTGGAGGGGATAAAGAGGCACAACATCTCAGTCATAAGTTGGTCATGGGTGGAAGTGCAGCATGGAGAATATAGTCAGTGGTTGTGTAATATTTCTGTGTTGACAGAAGTAACTACTAGAGTGGGTGAGGATTTAATGTGTATAACTACTGGATCACTGTGTTTTATACTTGAAATCAATATAAAATTGTTTATCAACTATGCTTCAATTAAAAAGTAAAAAATAAATAACCAGTTCTATGTCAAACTATATCTGTATCTTTTGAAATGTTTGGTTTTCCCAGATCTCACCTATTTTGATCAGTTTGCATCACAGTTCTAAAGAAAAGATCTTAAGTTTTCATTATGTCTTCCTACAACCTTAAACTGATTACTTTTAAAACACCTCCTGCATATATATGACCTATTCCTTACTCGTTTTTCTAGTAAATTGTAGATTATACTTTAAGGTTCTAACCTGTCAGGAACATAAATATAATTTGCTTTCTTTTCCATCTCTATACTGTTATAGAGTCATGAAATAGGAATAAGAGAAATTATTCTGAAAGATAATTAGTTCTATATAGGTATGGAATATGCATCATAAAGTTACTGGCATTTTAAGTTCATTTTCCTTTTTCAGAACAAGATTAAAGTTGTTGCGTTGAAAATAACAAATAATATCAATGTTTTAATCAAGGTAAGTCTTTCCTTATCTGGTCCTCCCAGCTGCAGCTAGAATGTTAGTGGAAAAAGTTATCAATGTGTTTTTAGGTCTGAAATGGTAGTGTTTAAGGGGAGATGGCATTGTCTTCCAGACACTGGGCTTTTTAAAGCTTTATGTCTTCTATAATACTGACATTTCTGTAGGTATAAAATCAAACATTGTTTTATTTTATTTTTTTTAAGTTATTGCAGATGACACTGCAAACGAAGGAAGGCATGCAGATTTTCTCTGGCCCAAAGCATTGGAGAAACATTTAGACTCAAATTTCACTGACTTAAGTTCTGGTAGTCTTAATACTGTTGGGTCCTTTGAGACAGTCAGTAAAACCCTGCTTTGCTTACAGTAAGAATGGACAGTCCTATGGGGCCCATGAATGTTCTCCTGTGGTCTTTTCTGTTAACTTGTCTGTGTAATAAATTGAAAGCTTTTTGTATTATAGGCTAAGGTGGACCTTACCGTTAAACCATAAATACCCTTCATTTCTGTTTTTCCTCCCCAAGTATCTATTAGCTTACACAAAAAATTAATACCTAAGAGAACAAAAACAAGAATCAAAACAAAATAATCATCAGTTTTTACTATAAGTTAACAGAATTGCAGACAGATGGGATAAAGAAATGATATTTGTAACACCTAGAGCATAAAGCCTGCCAGTAACAAAATTGAGACTAGTGGTATGCCTTAAAATTAATCTGGTAAAAATCCCATGCAATGGTTACTTTTTCTCAGAAGAAAGAGGGAAGCTTTTCAGACAAAGCAACAGGGAGACATTGAGGGATGAATATCACATTGCCAAGTGAAAAAGTGAAAAGATATTAAAAACAGAAGAGGTAAGAATACTCTCTTCTCCTAAGAAAGCTTTTATAATAGCCACCACTTATTTCAGATATTAAATATATAAAATAATTTCAGTGAATTCATATGTAATGTGAGATTTACTTTATTTGAACTAATGACATAAGTGTAAGTCGAAGATACACTATGTTAAGAACATTTTAAACTTAGCTAATGCATAGACATGAGAAAATTTCCTGTTCAGAAAACCATAGTGATTTAAACATGACTGTAGTAGAAGGATGTAAACAGAAGAGTGATGAATATGGTCAGCAACTAGTGTGTAGGGTGCCTTCCCAAAAATATCTTAAAAGAAATTTTAAATAGGGGTAAGAGTGTCTGATCAGTTATTTTTTTTAGGAAAAACTGGCATGCTGTGGTCCATCATTGATGTTTCTTCACAACCTTTAGCTCCTACCTAAGGCAACTCATCTAATTCCACAAAATTTCTTTCACTTCAGTGTTAATGAATCCACAAACTGTACCCCAGTTTCACATTGCCACCTGAGATTTAATGTATAAAACTGAAGCCTTCCCCTTTCCTCTTCCTCTTGTCCCTTTCTTGTGTGTGAGTATATGTATGTGTTTTGTTGGGGTTTTTTCCTGTTTTATTGAGAAGTAATCGCCATACATCACTGCATAAGTTAATGTACAGCATAATGGTTTAATTTACATATATTGTGAAATTGTTACCCTTTTCTCATACAGATACAATAAAATACAAAAAAATAAAATTATTAAATAAAATTTAACAAAATTATCATATGCTAAATCACTCCAGCTAGAAACCTCAGGTATTTTTGGTTCAAAGAATTTGTATTGGCTAATTGCCTGAATTTCTCTGGTACTCTCGACTTAAGTTTTATATAATAGGAGGTGATTTTGTTAGTGTACTCATTTTAACTATGGAAAAAATTCAGTGTACTTCTATCAGATTTCACCTATATATAAAAATTAGAATACAGCTGATAAATATTAGGTAAAATATTTAAAATAAATATGGTTAGGAGTCCATTCAGAGTTTTGAGGATATTATGAAGTTAGATATTTCAATTCTGAGTTACATTAGTACTTAAATTCAGTAGCCATTTGCATTACCACAATTGATAATTTGGTATTTAAATCTTGTGGGTTTTCCCTTACTGGAAATTTATAGATATTTAAGGGGAAGCCTAAACTTAGCCAACCCTTTACTTTTGTTCTAATTTGAACCACTAAAAAATATGCAAAAGCAAATGGCAGATTGCACCATTTTATTCTCTTTAAAGCACACTGGTGACTGCATCTGTGAAAAAAAAAGTATTCGTTTATTGATTTTGTTTATGAAAATTGATACTGTTATTTTATCCTGGGATTTGACATCTAAAAAAAACTTAGTTGCAGATTCTTAAGTGATGTACACAAAATGATATTAATGAAGTTAGATGTAATTTATAAACAAAATTGTCCTGCTTACTTTTTTAACAGTTTTTTTACATCTTTATTCACCAGCAGAAAAGAACAAAGAATAAATTAAAACTTTCCAAAATTTATCTTGAAAATGTGTTTCACTGTTTCTTACCCTTACCACACCACCAATACATTAGAAATGTCTAATTTTGTCTTTTCAGGATCTCTTCCACATTCCTCCTTCCTATAAGAGCACAGTAACATTATCCTGGAAACCTGTACAGAAGGTTGAGATTGGGTAAGAAATATATTTAAAAGGGATTTAAGTGTTCTAATGGTTATAATTGATAAATATGAAAACTTAAATTCAGGTGTTACATTTACTGTACAGAATGGTATATTATTAGTTGATTGATTCTTAATAAGATGTTAAAATAAGACTGTTACAAACATGACTTACAATATAAAATCTAATGGCAGTATTTATAAAATAAACTTGAATACAACCCTGGAATTTGGGGGCTGTTTGTTCTCCTGTGGCATAATTAAATTTCTGAGAAGTTTTACAACATGAATCACTTTAATATATATAGTCTTTGAAGCTACATATTCCACATTATTTTAAAGCCTTGTAAATGCCCTCTTGACAATGTCTGCATAACTAAGTTGCAGTTAATTCGATGATAACAGAATGTTACTTTTTTTTTCAGATGTGACTATCATCTTTAGAATGTCTTTCATAACTGATAAGCTAAATTTTAAATGTATTGTGTGCCTCTGGTCTAACAATTTTTTTTATTGCTGTTCTTCTACCATTACAGGCAAAAGAGAGCCAGTGAAGATACATCTTCCAGTTCACCACCCAAGAAATCTCCAGCAGGACCAAAAAGGGATGCCAGGCAGATTTATAATCCCCCGAGTGGGAAATATAGCAGCAATTTGGGCAACTTTAATTATGGTGAGCGTTTCTGTTTGGGTACAAGCAGTTGAGGAGTTAGGCAGAAATTGTGTTGTACTTCATTTTGATTTTTAATTATATATATTATCATAGCTCTTTCAGGTGACTTCTGAGTTAACTTGGGGAACTAGAGCTGTTGGGGAAGCAACTTAACCCATTCCTTTCTCACCTTCTATCCCCTTGGGCTGACTGAATGGAACAAAGAACTTAATGGGAGGTTCACAGTAAAGGTGCTAAGAAAGAGAATGTAAGACAGGAAAATAATTAAATGTTTTCGCTAAGCATTCCAGATTGGATTAAAGATGGCGGTGTGAGAGATGAGACAGAAACCTCCTCCCAAAACCACATAGAATATGAAAATATAGCAAATACATCTAATCCTGAAAGAGCAACAGGAAAGAAGGCTGCAGCAGACTGCCTACACTTGGGGAAAACAGCAGACCTCAAGGAAAAGGGCACCAGTGCCACTCACCTGCGACCCCCACCATTGCTCCAGGGGCTGAGCAGCACCAGAGAGTAGAGCTTCTGGGCACTAGAGGGCGCCACCTACAAATATAAAATGTCAAAGAAACCTGGTTCAAACCAAAATCTCACAAAACAAGTGAAACTGAACTCAATCGTCCTGAAAGAGATTTCAAAATAAAAAATCATAAACATGTTCATGGAGCTACAGAAAAATATTCAAGAACTCAGGGAGGAATTTAAGAATGACATACAAACATTGAAGAATACAGTATCTGAAATGAAACATGCAATGGAGGGATTTAAAAGATTAGATGAAGTAGAGGAGATGGTAAATGAAATAGAAATCAGAGAACAGGACTACAAAGAAGCTGAAGCAGAGAGAAAAAATAGGAATGAAAGAATATTAAGAGAACTGTGTAACCAATCCAAACAGAACAATATTTGTGTTATAGGGGTACCAAAAGAAGAAGAGAGAGAAAAAGGGATAGAAAGTATCTTTGAGGAGGTAATTGCTGAGAACTTCCCAATCTGGGGAAGGAGATAGTCTCTCAAGCCATGGAGGTGCACAGATCTCCCAATACAAGGGACCCAAGGAAGACAACACCAAGACATAATTAAAATGGCAAAGATCAAGGATAAGAACAGACTATTAAAAGCAGCCAGAAAGAGAAAAAAGATCACATACAAGGGAAAACCCATCAGGCTCTCAACAGACTTCTCAACAGAAACCTTACAGCCAGAAGGGAGTGGCATGATATATTTAATGCAATAAAGTGGAAGGGCCTTGAACCAAGAATACTCTGAAAGCAAGATTATCATTTAATTTGGAGGGATTAAACAATTTGCAGATAAGCAAAAGCTGAGGGAATTTATCTCCTACAAACCATCTCTATAGTGTATTTTGGAGGGACTGCTATGGATGGAAGTGTTCCTAAGGCTAAATAGCTATCAGTGGAGGAAATAAAACCACAGTAAAAAAAGTAGACCAATTAATTACTAAGCAGATGCAAAATCAAGTCAACTACCCTCAAAGTCAAGGGATAGACAAAGAGAGTACAAAATATGATACCTAGTATATAAAGAATGGAGGAGGAAGATAAAGGAGGAAAAAAGAAAAAACCCTATATATTGTAATAGCACACTAAGTAAGTTAAGTTAGACTGTTAAGATAGTAAGGAAGTTACCCTTGAACCTTTGGTAAACACAAATCTAAAGCCTGCAGTGACAATAAGTACATACCTATTGATAATCACCCTAAATGTAAATGGTCTGAGTGCACCAGGCAAAAGACATAGAGTCACTGAATGGATAAGAAGCATACACCTCTGTTAATCAGAGTTGCCAGTAGAAAAAAAGAAAAAGAAAAAAGAAGTTGGCATGAATCATCCACTTCTGGTTTTCCCTGTTGTAGCTTCAAGGCAAGACATTCTGTGCATCCTTGCTCAAGCATGGCTACAGCTTCTGGCAGATCTTGTCCTCCCATTTTCTTGCTATTTCAAAAGGAGAAGCCATAGATTCAGATGGTAAAACATTGTCTGGCAAGAAATATGTGTCCCATTGCAATCTCCTTCAGCTGCCCACAGTGTAGTCTTGTCAACTTGAGCCATTAGTGTCGCAAGAACTTCCCACTAGAACATTCTCTCCCAGTGCTGTTGAATGAGAAGTGAAGTTTGTTTCTCGCTGACTAAATCCTCATAGATCCTTTCAAAGAAGAATGGATGGAAATACCACTCAGCTGGTCTTACTAGTAAGAATTCATTCAAAGTAATTATTCCCAGAGAAAGCACATTCTGATCTTACACTCTCTGTAATTGTTTCTGAGATAAGATAATTGCAACATTAATTCCTCTAATATCTGAGTAACAAATTATATAGAAGCAATTTTAGATTATGAAATGAAAAGTTCTCAGACTCTTTGACGCAACTTCAGTATTGGAAAGATCACTGAACTCTTTTACTTATATAATAATATGTAAATGTGCATGTCTTAACCTCTTATCTTACCTGAAAAATAAGGATAACACAGAGCTCCTAAAAACTTCAAATAAGAGGGGGTGGGGGGGACTTCAAGTAATAATTGTTGAAACATTTTGTAAATGGAAAGGATTCTGTGTTACTTCATTGCATCAAATACTGTCCTCTGTCACTTGTATGATTTAATGTGTCTATCAGAACCATTCTTAAATTCTCTTCAATGTGATTAATTAAGAGCTATGGCAATACAAAAAGAATTGTATTCTTTTTTACTTGGGCAAATCAGTTACTTTTGAGTTTCCATGAAGATTCTGCCCTGTGAAACTCACTGCCTGCATGATAATGGGAATATAATGCATGTAGAAAAAGAGATGTGAAAATGCTAGGCCTTAGATTTTATGTGATAATTTTTTTTGTCACTGAAAAAATAAGCAGGTTTACTCAAGACAGAAATCCAGGAGCCACTGAACTTCACTTGTTCTGTAGTCATCAAAGTAACAAAAGGGCAAATGAACCTGCCTGTTGTCTTTTATGTATGGTGTTACAGCACTTTAATATTCCCATAGGGGTCATCCTTATCATTGGGGTGCTTGTCATAAATTGAATTACAAAGCAAACTAAACTGATTCTTACTGCAAAACAGGAGCAAAATTTCTGCTAGTATTTTATGTTTGGGAGTTGCATGTCAACAGTGGATATTCTCACAATAACAATTTGAAGACTGTTCTTGGCTTTCTTTCACCAATTCAATTGAAAAGAGTTCTTGGCACTATAGATGAGAATTGGTGGACTTATTTCTCTCAAATTTTGTTCTCCTTTTTTTATATCCTTTACTGAGGGAACTGACTGTGTCAGGAAGAAAGAAGCACATTGCATTTTTTTTCTAGGATGTCAGTGTTGCCTCAAAATTTGAGGGGGAAAATGTTTTGTGTTGTACAAGTATTTAATACTTGTTAGCCCACATTTGCCAAAAATCATCATAATTCCACTTTTCTGTGTCAGCTAAGTTCATCCTCTGTTTTATTTTTCCTGAGAAGGCTGGTTGGATTTTTTTTTTTTAAGTCATGTATACCGAGGGGTTGGGAAATTTACTCCTTTCTTGTCAATAGGGAACCAGGTAGTATTAATGTTACCACCCTACTACAGTGAACAGGTCTATTGCAGATAAAATAGTGCCAATGTCATGGGCCTGAACTTCTTCACCATAGAAAAGGAGCCAGAATTTGTGATTGTTCTGTGAGTCCAGGCAGGCATGTATAGACTTTTTTTTTCTCTCATCTGAGTTTGTCACTTTACAAACCAATGTCTCTGTTACTGGCTTTATAAACATAGTACTGGTTCCCATAACTCATTTCAACTTCCTGATGCATTTTCACTCAAATTATTCACAAACACATACCCATGTTTAGTTTTCCTTCCTGCCCAGAGTTCCCCAGTAACACATAAATACTCAACATTCTATATTTTGACTTGTGTTCTTTACCCTTTACCTTTTTAGAATATAAAAATAATTTTTAAGGTGTAATTTTAGAAGTGAGGGCAATGGTTTTTTAAATTAGTAATGTAAGCTTGAAACCATTGAAAAGATAATGAAAGTGTAACATGGTCCCTTAGGAGGAAGCCCTTCAAAAAGAAGAAAATTTGGAGACTCCTTGTACTATAGAAATGGCTACATCTGTTGCAGATCAGAAAAAAGTAGCCAATAGAGATAAGATAACTGCATCAAATAACCTTCATACAGAGTATATAATATACTAATTAGATACAGCTGAACATTTGAGGGTAACCTAGTTCTGCATATTAAGACTGAAATACAATTCAAAGGGTAGATTTTAGTAGTCTGTTATAGCTTATAGCTAATAATGATATCTATGAGAATGTTAATTTGTTAAGTGTGTTGATGTTAAATTAACTAAGAAATGAAGGTTTTATAATGAGTATGGTACGGGGAAAATGCACAGACATCTACATAGATGAGACTAAGTCTTCACTGGCCCAAGATGCAGGTGTTAATTTGCAGACGACATGATATTATACATAGAAAAGACTGTACCAAAAAACTACTAAAATAACCGAATTCAGCAAAGTTGTAGGATACAAAATGAATACACAGAAATCTGTCGCATTCCTATATACTAACAATGAACTTGCAGAAAGAGAAATCAGGAAAAAACTGCATTTAGGGTTGCATCAAAAAATAAAATACCTGGGAATAAACCTAACCAAGGAGGTGAAAAACCTTTACTCTGAAACTATAAGACACTCGTGAGAGAAATTAGACACCAATAAATGGAAATACTTCCGTGGTCATGGATAGGAAGAATTAATATTGTCAAAATGGCTATGCTACCCAAAGCAATTTGCAGATCCAGTGCAATCCCTATCAAAATACCAAGAATGTTCTTCAGTGAACTAGATCAAATAGTTCTGAAATTAATATGGAACCATAAAAGACAAATAGCCAAAGCATTCCTGAGAAAGAAGAACAAAGCTGGGGGTATTATGCTCCCAGACTTCAAGCTACACTACAAAGATAGAGTATTCAAAACAATATGGTACTGGCAGAAGAACAAACCCATAGATCGAAGGAACAGAATAGACAGCCCAGATATAAACAACACATATATGGTCAATTAATATGCGATAAAGGAGCCATGGATATACAATGGGAAAAAGCCTCTTGAGCAACTGATGTTGGCAAAACTGGACAACTACATGTAAGAGAATGAAACTGGATTATTGTCTAATTCCATGCACAAAATTAAACACAAAATGGATCAAAGACCTGAATGTAAGTCATGAAACCATAAAACTCTTAGAAGAAAACAGGCAAAAATCTCTTCAATATAAGCATGAGGAACTTTCTCCTGGACCCATCTCCTCAAGCAAGGGAAAAAAAATCAAAAATGAACAAATGGGACTACATCAAACTAAAAAGTTCCTGTACAGCAAAGGACACCATCAGCAGAACAAAAAGGTACCCTACAGTATGGGAGAATATATTCATAAATGACTCATGTGATAAGGGGTTACTATCCAAAATACATAAAGAACTCATATGCCTCACACCTGAAAACCAAATAACCCAGTTGAGAAATGGGCAGATGACCTGAACAGTTAACACAACACAGTGGTTCAACAGTTGCCCATATTAAATCCTCACCCCTTCCAGTGCGGTCCCAGTGAACATAGTAAGATGTCACAGAATCATTAACTGTGTTCTCCATGTTTTACCACCACCCCTGTGACCAATTTATATTGATTACAAATTATTGTGCCCCTTTATCCCCTTTCTCTCCCCCACCACCCGCCCCACCTATTTTGTAATTCCTCTCCAAAAAAAAAAAATACAAATGGCCAACAGGCACATGAAAAGATGCTACACATTGCTAATCATCAGGGAAATGCAAATTAAAATCACAATGAGCTATCACCTCACACCAGTTAGGATGGCCACTAACCAAAAGACAAGAAACAACAAATGCTGGCAAGGGTGTGGAGAAAAAGGAACCCTCCTACACTGTTGGTGGGACTGCAAATTGGTGTAACTGTTGTGGAAAGCAGTATGGAGATGCCTCAAAAAACAAAAATAGAAATACCATTTGACCCAGTAATTCTACTCCTAGGAATTTACCAAAAAAAAAAAAAAAAAAAAAATACCTAATCTGAAAAGACATATACACTGCAATGTTTATTGCTGCACTGTTTGTAATAGCAAAGATATGGAAGCAACCTAAGTGTCCCATCAGTAGGTGAATGGATAAAGAAAATATGGTATATACACACAGTGGAATACTATTCAGCCATAAAAAGAAAAATTCTCCCATTTGCAACAACATGGATGGATCTAGAGGGTATTATGCTCAGTGAAATCAACCAGGCAGAGAAAGAAAATGCCAAATGATCTCACTTATTTGTGGAGTATAAAAACAAAGCAAACCGAAGGAAACAAAATAGCAGTAGACTCACAGACACCAAGAAGGGACTAGTGGTGAACAAGTGGAAAGGGATGGGTGGGTAATAGGGTAGAGGAAGGGGATGACGTGCACAGTAATTCGCAATCACAATATAAGTTGGTCACCAGGATGGTAGTACGGCATGGATACACAGTTAATGATTCTGTAACATCTTACTATGTTGATCAGGACCTCACTGGAAAGGGTGAGGATTTAATATGGGTAACCGTTGAATTACTGTGCTTTGTAACTGAAACCAACATAAGATTGTATATCAATGATATGTTAATTTTTAAAAATTCAGGAGTTACAGCCTACATAAACATTACTACATTCCCTGAATTCATCCACAGTCCCTGCATCTATCACTGGGAGCATCTTGCCCTCTGGTGACCACCTCTGATTTTCTGAATGTGTTCACTGGGGTAGTAAACATAATGGTTTCATTTAAATGGTTTGCATACTGATAAACTTAGGGAAATGTGTCATAACATGAGAGATGACTTGGAATGAGACCCCATTCTATTACACAGATAAATGTTGGCTAAGGCTGGGAGAGGTCTACTTAGTTTTCTAACTCAGAGTTTCTGGAGAAAAAGCGCACAAAAATATCACCCAAATAAGGTAATGGTATTACTAGCCATAATGGCAAAGAATGGATTACAATAATGACTTCATAGGAATGTTTCAGGCTTCCAATATTATGGATCAAAAATGACAACACCAGGTGGTTTTTATTGCTCCTAACAAGATTGCTGCAATGAGGAAGTGTGAAAGTTCAATAAACAGATTTGATCTCTGGGATTATAAACTTGAGACTCTTAATTAATTTATGTATGATGAAAAGTCCAGCCTTGCTGATAAGTTTTCTTCACTGGAAAGACTCCTTTGAGGAATATTTCTCTAGAGCTACAAAAGAGACTGACCAATGAATGAAAGACTCATTCTACTATATGACACAAGTGACTTGGTTTTTTAGCAAAAGATATGCTTAATTTATATCAGTAATCCAAATGTTATGAAGGCATATCAGCTTTTTGGCAACACTGAGCAGCTCATGTAGCTATCTGATAAAGTAGTAAGAAAAGCTGTCAGCATTTATATCTACATTTTTGTGAGTCCAGGTGCTTGAAATATTGTGATCAAAACAAATTGTCAATTCGTTGAATTTGAAAGGTACATTATTCAGTCTAGCCTAATTTTTCAAAATTGATCATTGACAATTTCAGATATTTTAATATATGGCATTAACTCTTCAACGCCAGTGGCTCTTTTTGTTAACTCCATATTAAGTATAAAAATGATTATCATTTCATTAACTATCTTTGGTAGTGACAGGCACCAAAATAAAGTGTTACCATAATATTGTCACCTTGAAACATCTTGTTTTAATAGGATATCTTTGAGTAACTACTATGAATACATTTGGCACCTTGCCATATGTCCCATGATATATAATGTTGCCCTTGTTTTGTGAGCAGATTGAATTTGTAGACAGACTAGCAAATGCCAGTGTTGCTTTTGTAGAGCCTAATGCTACATTCAGAAGTACAAGCTACATTTCTTCTGTGTTTGCTGTACCATGAAGTCCCGAGCAAGACCTAAACCCTTGTTCGCTTTTTCGTAGAGCAGAGAGGAGCCTTCAGGGGAAGTAGAGGTGGCCGAGGTTGGGGAACACGAGGAAATCGTAGTCGGGGAAGACTCTACTGAATAAGACACCACATTCTTCAACATTGTCACAAGCTTAATATGCTTAAATTCTACTACTCATTGGATTGCCGGGGATATCCCTTTAAAAGGACTGCTGCCTTCAGCTAAAAACTTAAATGTTCTTTATACCTTTGTATGTATGATCTACTTTTGTAACAGACCATGGTTGTGTCCAAGGTAAAACCACAGCGATATTTTTGGATGCTTTGTCCACAGTCTTGACTTGTTTTTGCAGTATCATCATTATTCAGACTTCATATTGTGAATCTTTTAAACATCTTACTGATTTGTAATTGAGAGCTATTCAAGTCTAAAATGTAATGAAAATCAGTCTGTTTCTGATAACTGGTAAAGAGCATCAGTGTTGAAAGGTTAATGATTTTCCTCTCCCCTCTTATTTTTTTGCCCAATATATGGAGAAGAGTAATGTCAATCTTAACATTTTATTTTTATTGTTTTTTAATAAAGCTGCTAGGCAATGGTGCATCATTCCTACCTAGTGCTATAAAAGCAGAATACTTATCACCTTTCTTAAAATGGAGAAATGACATTACATTATTAGGAGAAAGTAAGTTGCTTTGCACTGCTTAACTCTTCTCCATATGTTGTGATGTAAACTTTTGAATATGGGGTCTTACTATTTGAATAGAAATGTGTATGTATAATATGCATACATACATACTCATATATATGTGTGTGTGTGTGTATATATATATATATATATATATGCATGCTGTGAAACTTGACTACACAACATAAATCATTCTTTAAAATTCCAGGAGCGGGTAGTCTTTGACACAGTGATTATCCTTTTGAGGCTGAACCCATTATTAACTTGCTATCTAGGTTTTCCTCCCAGTAGTGAGAGATTTTGAGTCAGTTGCACTTACATGATTATTATTAAAACTAAAACAAAGCGTGCATTTTCAAAGATGAATCTGGAGATCCCTGTTGGAGAAATACAGCCAAAATATTGAATCTGATGTACATGTAGGTTTCTACAGGATGAGATAGATAATTTAGAATTTGGGGATTTAATAACCGGGGCAACCCAAGAAAAGTGACTTGAAAACATGGTGTGCCGCTAAGTAAGGGATGCTCTCTCAGTTTGCTTATGCCACTTTCAAGACTTTAACATCTCAGGTTATTAATCAAAATTGTTGTATGAGTTAGCCAATAGAATCCTTAGGTTAAAACAGATGGGGGGTTTGTGGAGTGTTTAATGTCATGGGCATTTTTAGTAGCATAGGCCCTTTGCTCTGCATTTGAATGTTTCTCATATATTTTTGTTCCACAGTTAATCTTCGCTCCCCAAGTTTCCTATTCAGATCCAATGCCTAAAGGACATTTTCTAGTAGTTTGACATACTTTTTGAGGAATAGTTTGTGATTCCAGTGCAGGTATCTTCATTACCATTACCTCTACCTTGGGGCAAAAGCAGAAACCCTTTTTTAGAATTACTGCACATGTTGATGGAAAAAATATTTTTTAAAGACTAGAATGAAACAAATGAGCAAAGAAGTTGGTCAGCTTGACTATGGAGTGGTGGCAATAATCTCTAAACATTCCAAAAGACTGAGCTGAACCTAAGTTCCCTTGGAATCCGAACAAATATAGGAACATAGAACTGCTATTTGAAAACTGTGACCAGTAGGTAACCTCACATGCAGGTCAGCCAGTGGCCTAAAGCCATTTCAAGTACAGAAATTGTATTGGGACTATGGTTACGTAAATTTGAACGTTAAGTGTAACTTTTTCTCTTTTTCTTTAAGCATATTGTGAACACAGATCTGAGCAGAAGTGACTTTACTTTATCAAGTTTGATACTGAGTTGACTGTGTTCCTTCCTTTACACTTCATTGTTCCACTTCCGTTTTCATAAGGCAATAGTACACACAACGTAGCTTATTGTTGCTTCAGAAATTTGAATGAAAAACTTCATGCCATGGATTTTTTTTTCTTTTGCAAGACACCTGTTTATCACCTTGTTCAAATGTAAATGTTCCCTTATGCTTTTGAAATAAATTTCCTTTTGTAATTTTGTCTTATGTCTTGATGTGTTATGATTAGATTCTTGGGTATTCATTAACATTTATTGATTGCTATTTAGAGATACGCTGCAACACATGTTAAATCTGTAAAAGAATTTATGGTGCCAAGCAACCATAAAAATATAAAAATGGATAAGTTAGGGGGCGGGGCCAAGATGGCGGCGTGAGTAGAGCAACGGAAATCTGCTCCCAAAACCACATATATCTATGAAAATAGACAACTCTTCCTAGAATAAAGACCAGAGGACACAGGACAACATCCAGACCACATCCACACCTGCAAGAACCCAGTGCCTCGCAAAGGGGGTAAGATACAAGCCCCGGCCAGGCAGGACTGGAGCGCCCCTCCCCCCAGCTCCCGGCGGGAGAAGAGCAGGCAGAGCGGGAGGGAGACGGAGCCCAGGACTGCCGAACACCCAGCCCCAGCCATCCGGGCCAGAGCGCAGACACAGTGCGTGCGCGGGGGACCCTGGATACTAGGGAAGCAGGGCAGCAAGAACAGTGAGCGGGTACCAGAGGCCTGGCGCCAGAGGACATAAGAAAAGTGAGCGGCCATTTTTTTTTTTTTTTTTTTTGGCAAGCGCTTTTTGGAAGTCTTAAAGGGATAGGGACCCCAATACTAGGGAAACAGGGCAGCAAGACCGGTGAGCACATGCCTGAGGCTGGCGCTGTAGAATAAAGAAAAACGAGCGGCCATTTTTTATTTTTATTTTTTTAATTAAAAAAAATTTTTTCTTTTGTGCTCGTTGTTTTGTTTTGGCCGGTACTTTTTGGAAGTCTTAAAGGGGCAGGGTGGGACACTTAATCCAGAGGTAGAGAATCAGGGGATCTCTGAGCACCCTAATCCCCTGGGCTGCAGGGAGCTCCAAGGCCCCTTACAGAGATAAATAGCCTCCAGGGCACTTCCCCTCCAACGCGACTCCACCATTTTGGAGGAGCAGCCCGAGCCAGGCCACGCCCACAGCAACAGCGGAGATAAACTCCATAGCAGCCGGGCAGGAAGCAGAAACCCTGTCTGCGCGCAGCTGCCCAGAACAAGCCACTAGAGGTCGCTGTTCTCCCAGGAGAGGAAGGCCACAAACCAACAAGAAGGGAAGTTCTTCCAGCCGTCACTCGTCCCAGCTCTGCGAACTATTCCTAATACCATGAAAAGGCAAAACTACAGGCAGACAAAGATCACAGAGACAACACCAGAGAAGGAGACAGACCTAACCAGTCTTCCTGACAAAGAATTCAAAATAAGAATCATAAACATGCTGACAGAGATGCAGAGAAATACGCAAGAGATATGGGATGAAGTCCGGAGGGAGATCACAGATGCCAGAAAGGAGATTACAGAAATGAAACAAACTCTGGAAGGGTTTATAAGCAGAATGGATAGGATGCAAGAGGAAATTGATGGAATTGAAACCAGAGAACAGGAACGCATACAAGCTGACATAGAGATAAAAGGATCTACAGGAATGAAACAATGTTAAGAGAACTGTGTGACCAATCGAAAAGGAACAATATCCGTATTATAGGGGTCCCAGAAGAAGAGACAGGAAAAGAGATGGAAAGTATCTTAGAAGAAAAAATTGCTGAAAACTTCCCCAAACTGGGGGAGGAAATAATCGAACAGACCATGGAAATACACAGAACCCCCAACAGAAAGGATCCAAGAAGGACAACACCAAGACACATAATAATTAAAATGGCAAAGACCAAGGACAAGGAAAGAGTTTTAAAGGCAGCTAGAGAGAAAAAGCTCACCTATAAAGGAAAACCCATCAGGCTAACATCAGACTTCTCGACAGAAACCCTACAGGCCAGAAGAGAATGGCATGATATATTAAATGCAATGAAACAGAAGGGCCTTGAACCAAGGATACTGTATCCAGCACGACTATCATTCAAATATGATGGTGGGATTAAACAATTCCCAGACTAACAAAAGCTGAGGGAATTTGCTTCCCACAAACCACCTCTACAGGGCATCTTACAGGGACTGCTCCAGATGGGAGCACTCCTAGAAAGAGCACAGCACAAAACACCCAACATATGAAGAATCGAGGAGGAAGAATAAGAACGGAGAGAAGAAAAGAATCTCCAGACAGTGTATATAACCGCTCAATAAGCGAGCTAAGTTAGGCAGTAAGATACAAAAGAGGCTAACCTTGAACCTCTGGTAACCACGAATTTAAAGCCTGCAATGGCAATAAGTACATATCTTTCAATAGTAACCCGAAATGTTAATGGACTGAATGCTCCAATCAAAAGACACAGAGTAACAGAATGGATAAAAAAGCAAGACCCATCTATATGCTGCTTACAAGAAACTCACCTCAAACCCAAAGACATGTACAGACTAAAAGTCAAGGGATGGAAAAACATATTTCAGACAAAAAACAGCAAGAAGAAAGCAGGGGTTGCAGTACTAATATCAGATAAAATAGATTTCAAAACAAAGAAAGTAACGAGATAAAGAAGGACACTACATAATGATAAAGGGCTCAGTCCAACAAGAGGATATAACCATTCTAAATATATATGCACCCAACACAGGAGCACCAGCATACATGAAACAAATACTAACAGAACTAAAGGGGGAAATAGACTGCAATGCATTCATTCTAGGAGACTTCAACACACCACTCACCCCAAAGGATAGATCCACTGGGCAGAAAATAAGTAAGGACACGGAAGCACTGAACAACACAGTAGAGCAGATGGACCTAATAGACATCTATACAACTCTACATCCAAAAGCAGCGGGATATACATTCTTCTCAAGTGCACATGGAACATTCTCCAGAATAGACCACATACTAGGCCACAAAAAGAGCCTCAGAAAATTCCAAAAGATTGAAATCCTACCAACCAACTTTTCAGACCACAAAGGCATAAAACTAGAAATAAACTGTACAAAGAAAGAAAAAGGCTCACAAACACATGGAGGCTTAACAACACGCTCCTAAATAATCAATGGATTAACGACCAAATCAAAATGGAGATCCAGCAATATATGGAAAAATGACAACAACACAAAGCCCCAACTTCTGTGGGACACAGCAAAAGCAGTCTTAAGAGGAAAGTATATACCAATCCAAGCATATTTAAAAAAGGAAGAACAATCCCAAATGAATGGTCTAATGTCACAATTATCGAAATTGGAAAAAGAAGAACAAATGAGGCCTAAGGTCAGCAGAAGGAGGGACATAATAAAGATCAGAGAAGAAATAAATAAAATTGAGAAGAATAAAACAATAGCAAAAATCAATGAAACCAAGAGCTGGTTCTTCGAGAAAATAAACAAAATAGATAAGCCTCTAGCCAGACTTATTAACAGGAAAGGAGAGTCAACACAAATCAACAGTATCAGAAACGAGAAAGGAAAAATCACGACAGACCCCACAGAAATACAAAGAATTATTAGAGAATACTATGAAAACCTATATGCTAACAAGCTGGAAAACCTAGGCGAAATGGACAACTTCCTAGAAAAATACAACCTTCCAAGACTGACCCAGAAAGAAACAGAAAATCTAAACAGACCAATTACCAGCAACAAAATTGAAGCAGTAATCAAAAAACTACCAAAGAACAAAACCCCCGGGCCAGATGGATTTACCTCGGAATTTTATCAGACATACATACAGGGAAGACATAATACCCATTCTCCTTAAAGTTTTCCAAAAAATAGAGGAGGAGGGGATACTCCCAAACTCATTCTATGAAGCTAACATGACCCTAATACCAAAACCAGGCAAAGACCCCACCAAAAAAGAAAACTACAGACCAATATCCCTGATGAACGCAGATGCAAAAATACTCAACAAAATATTAGCAAACCAAATTCAAAAATATATCAAAAGGATCATACACCATGACCAAGTGGGATTCATCCCAGGGATGCAAGGATGGTACAACATTCGAAAGTCCATCAACATCATCCACCACATCAACAAAAAGGACAAAAACCACATGATCATATCCATAGATGCTGAAAAAGCATTTGACAAAGTTCAACATCCATTCATGATAAAAACTCTCAGCAAAATGGGAATAGAGGGCAAGTACCTCAACATAATAAAGGCCATCTATGATAAACCCACAGCCAACATTATACGGAACAGCGAGAAGCTGAAAGTATTTCCTCTCAGATCGGGAACTAGACAGGGATGCCCACTCTCCCCACTGTTATTTAAGAGAGTACTGGAGGTCCTAGCCACGACAATGAGACAAAACAAAAACATACAAGGAATCCAGATTGGTAAAGAAGAAGTTAAACTGTCACTATTTGCAAATGACATGATACTGTACATAAAAAACCCTAAAGACTCCACCCCAAAACTACTAGAACTGATATCGGAATACAGCAAAGTTGCAGGATACAAAATCAACACACAGAAATCTGTGGCTTTCCTATACACTAACAATGAACCAACAGAAAGAGAAATCAGGAAAACAACTCCATTCACACTTGCATCAAAGAAAACAAAATACCTAGGAATACCTAACCAAAGAAGTGAAAGACTTATACTCTGAAAACTACACTCACTCTTAAGAGAAATTAAAGGGGATACTAACAGATGGAAACTCATCCCATGCTCGTGGCTAGGAAGAATTAATATCGTCAAAATGGCCATCCTGCCCAAAGCAATATACAGATTTGATGCAATCCCTATGAAACTACCAGCAACATTCTTCAATGAACTGGAACAAATAATTCAAAAATTCATATGGAAACACCAAAGACCCCGAATAGCGAAAGCAATCCTGAGAAAGAAGAATAAAGTAGGGGGGATCTCACTCCCCAACTTCAAGCTCTACTATAAAGCCATAGTAATCAAGACAATTTGGCACTGGCACGAGAACAGAGCCACAGTAAATGGAACAGACTAGAGAATCCAGACATTGACCCAAACATATATGGTCAATTAATATTTGATAAAGGAGCCATGGACATACAATGGCGAAATGGCAGTCTCTTCAACAGATGGTGCTGGCAAAACTGGACAGCTACATGTAGGAGAATGAAACTGGACCATTGTCTAACCCCATATACAAAAGTAAATTCAAAATGGATCAAAGACCTGAATGTAAGTCATGAAACCATTAAACTCTTGGAAGAAAACATAGGCAAAATCCTCTTAGACATAAACATGAGTGACCTCTTCTTGAACATATCTCCCCGGGCAAGGAAAACAACAGCAAAAATGAACAAGTGGGACTATATTAAGCTGAAAAGCTTCTGTACAACAAAAGACACCATCAATAGAACAAAAAGGAACCCTACAGTATGGGAGAATATATTTGAAAATGACACATCCGATAAAGGCTTAACGTCCAGAATATATAAAGAGCTCACATGCCTCAACAAACAAAAAACAAATAACCCAATTAAAAATTGGGCAGAGGAACTGAACAGACAGTTCTCCAAAACAGAAATACAGATGGCCAACAGACACATGAAAAGATGCTCCACATTGCTAATTATCAGAGAAATGCAAATTAAAACTACAATGAGGTATCACCTCACACCAGTAAGGATGGCTGCCATCCAAAAGACAAACAACAACAAATGTTGGCGAGGCTGTGGAGAAAGGGGAACCCTCCTACAGTGCTGTTGGGAATGTAAGTTAGTTCAACCATTGTGGAAAGCAGTATGGAGGTACATCAAAATGCTCAAAACAGACTTACCATTTGACCCAGGAATTGCACTCCTAGGAATTTACCCTAAGAATACAGCAATCAAGTATCAGAAAGACCAATGCACCCCTATGTTTATCGCAGCACTATTTACAATAGCCAAGAATTGGAAGCAACCTAAATGTCCATCGATAGATGAATGGATAAAGAAGATGTGGTACATATACACAATGGAATACTACTCAACCATAAGAAAAGGGCAAATCCTACCATTTGCAGCAACATGGATGGAGCTGGAGGGTATTATGCTCAGTGAAACAAGCCAAGCGGAGAAAGAGAAATACCAAATGATTTCACTCATCTGTGGAATATAAGAACAAAGGAAAAACTGAAGGAACAAAACAGCAGCAGAATCACAGAACTCAAGAATGGACTAACAGGTACCAAAGGGAAAGGGACTGGGGAGGATGGGTGGGTAGGGAGGGATAAGGGGGGGAGAAGTAGGGGGGTATTAAGATTAACATACATGGGGGGGTAGGAGAAAAGGGAGGGCTGTACAACTCAGAGAAGGCAAGTAGTGATTCTACAACATTTGCTATGCTGATGGACAGTGACTGTAAAGGGGTTTATAGGGGGTACCTGGTATAGGGGAGAGCCTAGTAAACATCATATTCGTCATGTAAGTGTAGATTAATGATACCAAAAAAAAAAAAAAGGCAGTTTCTGTGTGGAGACCTCCAATGAGTCCTACACAAGGGTAAAAAGGGCATATAAAAGGGTAGGCAAAGGGTCTGTTTGTGTTTATACAGAGGATCAAAGCCTAATTGGGCTACCCCGAAAATGAACTAAGATACGATGTGAAAAAGAACTTCCAACATCAGCACTCTCTGGAAGACTCATGCCAGATGATCATCAAAAAACCCCAACAAAGATCCACGCACTGCTACAGCTGTAGATGCACTCATCCAACCAGTTCCTGGACTTGCCATGGGAATGAAGAAGGAGATATCTAAGCTGGCCTGTGCATTCAGTAAAACAAAAAATTTGACTGGATCTATACTGTTGGAACTCAATCAAGAATTAGGAGAAGTGCAAATTGTAGCGCTCCAAAATCTTACAACTACAGACTATTTACTGTTAAAAGAACATATGGGATGTGAACAGTCCCCAGGAATGGGTTGTTTTAATTTGTCTGATTTCTCTCAGACTGTTCAAGCTCAGTTGGACAATATCCACCATATCATAGATAAGTTTTCACAAATGCCTAAGGTGCCTAACTGGTTTTCTTGGTTTCACTGGAGATGGCTGGTAATTACAGGTATGCTTAGGTTATGTAACTATACTCCTATTATGTTAATGTGTGTGCACAATTTAATTAGTAGTTTAAAACCTATACATGCTGAAGTTACTCTACAAGAAGATATGTCAAAGAAATAATCTTCCCATGTTTTCTTCCGCCTGCTACTTCTATAGCTTTTCTTCTTCCTTCCTAATTACAACCCTTAAATAGAATTCGTGCCTCATATCAAATTTACCGAGTATCATAATTCTTCCAAGTGGTAAAGATACCTCAAGACAAATGCTGGGCATAGAAGCCACAGGGCATAAATATGCAAAGAAGTAAAAAGCTAACCATTTCAAACAATAAGGCTTCTCTCTCACTTACCAACTTTACATTTCCCTGTATGGCCCCAGAAGATGACTGGTTAGCCAGAGACGGATAAGATTCCTCAAGGGAGGAACAACCTAAGACAGGCACAGTCGCAGGGGGGCCATCAGGTGAGAAATTGGGGATCAACAGAGTTCAGGCTTAGAACCTCACCCCCCCCTTGTTCTGAGAGAAATCTTCTGCATACATGAATGTTTTATTGCCCTTCTCTAGCTTGGATTACCACATAGTCTACAGGCACACACCTGATCATCTACATTTGCTCTCTCACAACACTAAACTATGTTTTCTACCTTTATCTTGTATCTACTTACCACTTCAGCATTTTATTAATAATAATAATAATAAAGAGAGAAATGTGGTATCCACATATAAATCAAGTATAAAAATCAAATGAGTATTCATATTTGAACTGACTGTTTACAGTTCATAATGCATGAGCAAAACCAAAAGTTTCTGTGATGACTGCCCTTGTACTGTTCACCATGTAACTTATTCACTATGTAAGAATTTGTTCTCCATGTAAGAACTTGTTTGTTATGCTTCAGAAGATTGGAGACTGATGAAAATTAAGCTTGGGGTGGATTAATGATTGTGCATTGAGCATTGACTCCCCTATACAGAATTTTATTGTTGTTAATAACCATTTGATCAATAAATATGAGAGATGCCCTCACAAAAAAAAAAAAAAGTACACACTTCCAATTGTAAAATAAATAACAGGGATTTAATGTATAGCATAAGGAATATAGTCAAAATATTGTAACAACTTGGTATGGTGATAGCTGGTACCTAGAATTATCATGTATATAAATGTTGAATCACTGTGTTGTACACCTGAAACTAATGTAATGTAATACTGCGTGTCAACTACCCTTCAATAAAAAATAATTATCTACAAAAAAAAAAAAAAGGATAAATTACTGCTATGCCTTCCAGGAGTTTAGTCCTGCAAGTTGTCTTTAATTTTCATCCTCTTGGACTTATTTTTTTTTTTTTTAAATAATTATTTTTTATTGAAGGGTAGTTGATGCACAGTATTACATTACATTAGATTCAAGTGTACAACACAGTGGTAGAACATTTATATACATAATTCGAGGTTCCAGCTATCACCCTACCAAGCTGTTACAATATCTTGACTATATTCCTTATGCTATACATTACATCCCGGTTACTTATTTATTTTACCATTGGAAGTCTGTCCTTTTTTTTTTTTTTTTTTTTTTGTGAGGGCATCTCTCATATTTATTGATCAAATGGTTGTTAACGACAATAAAATTCTGTATAGGGGAGTCAATGCTCAATGCACAATCATTAATCCACCCCAAGCCTAATTTTCGTCAGTCTCCAATCTTCTGAGGCATAACAAACAAGTTCTTACATGTAGAACAAATTCTTACATAATGAATAAGTTACATGGTGAACAGTACAAGGGCAGTCATCACAGAAACTTTCGGTTTTGCTCATGCATTATGAACTCTAAACAGTCAGTTCAAATATGAATACTCATTTGGTTTTTATACTTGATTTATATGTGGATACCACATTTCTCTCTTTATTATTATTATTTTTAATAAAATGCTGAAGTGGTAGGTAGATACAAGATAAAGGTAGAAAACATAGTTTAGTGTTGTAAGAGAGCAAATGTAGATGATCAGGTGTGTGCCTGTAGACTATGTGTTAATCCAAGCTAGACCAGGGCAATAAAACATCCACGTATGCAGAAGATTTCTCTCAGAACAGGGGGGGTGAGGTTCTAAGCCTCACCTCTGTTGATCCCCAATTTCTCACCTGATGGCCCCCCTGCGACTGTGCCTGTCTTAGGTTGTTCCTCCCTTGAGGAATCTTACCCGTCTCTGGCTAACCAGTCATCTTCCGGGGCCATACAGGGAAATGTAGAGTTGGTAAGTGAGAGAGAAGCCTTATTGTTTGAAAAGGTTAGCTTTTTACTTCTTTGCATATTTATGCCCTGTGGCTTCTATGCCCAGCATTTGTCTTGAGGTATCTTTACCACTTGGAGGAGTTATGATACTCGGTAAATTTGATATGAGGCACGAATTCTATTTAAGGGTTGTAATTAGGAAGGAATCCTCTTGGACTTATTTTTGAAAGCTAATACAGTCTTCTGAAAATAGTATTTGGTTTTTTTATCAAAACATCAGAAACTTGCCAAATCATATGATTGGACACTTCTCATCCATAGAAACCTTATGCTTCAGACTGCCTGATGTATTTGGCAAACTATTTCTAAGTGAAATTACTGTATTTAGGTATCCTCTGCCTCACCTTTGAATATCCTCTTCACTTTGCATGTAGCTATTAGGGAGATACACCTGTACAGCCCTTCCTGCCATAACCAGCTTCCCTCCCTATCCACCCTCTCAGCCTCCATTCAATTCAAAAAAAGGAATTAACTATACATAGCAGGCTGCCCATAACTCCTTCCATTCCTGCTTGAACATACTGCTTCACTTAACAAGATGAGTACATTTCCATTTCCCTTGAATCTGGACTAGCCTTGTCACTTCCTTTGATCAACTGAATTCAGAAGTGACACTGCCAGTTCTGGGGCTAGCCCTCAAAGAGCCTGGCAGCTTCGACTTCCACTCTCTTGGAGCCTTGAGCCACCATGTAAGAAGCCTCTGTAACTACCCTGAGGGCCAGCCACTCCTAGCCATTTCAGGCACTCCAGTTAAAGCACAAGACGTGTATGGAGCCACTTGGGACATTCCAGCCCCAGCCAAGGTGCCAGCTGAACACACCCTTGTGAGCAACCCCAGCCAACAGCAGAGGGGAAGAATCATCAAGCTGAGTCTATCCAACAAACTATAAAATATAATAAATCATGTTTTAAAGCTTAACATCTAAGCCACTAAGATTTAGGTTGGTTTACTATGAAGCAAAAGATAACAATTTATACCAGAGTGTTACTGTCTTGCCAATGGGTTTCAGCCCTGGGCAAGTTCACTAAAGATTCAATGTGACCAAAGAAATTGACAGTAAATGTTCTTGGGGTGAAAGGGTTATACCCAACTTTATTTCCAGGTGGCAGGTCAGTCACTAAAATCCTATCCACTCAGAGCAAGTCTGCATGCAGCAAGCCAGTCTCTGCCTCTGGGCCCCTCTGCACAGCCATCCCATCCAGCCGTCCTCGGCTTCTCCGCACAGTCGTCCCACACAGCCGTCCTCCGGACCTCTGTCCTCCGCGCTGCCACCACTCCAGCCTCTGCTCTGCTCTCCTGCAGCCTTGCAGCCCTGCCACCATGTCGCGCCCAGAGCACTGGGTGGAGCTCTTTATAGAGTCAACAGCCATGTAATGCCCACAGGTGTGCCGTGAACTAGTCAACCATGGCCAGGTGAGAATTCTGGCCACAGGAACTCTCATTTTATCCACACTCCACCCCTCCAGGATTCTCTTCTCTCAATCTATGTGCTCTTAGTCGTCTGCAGTGGTCCCTGTGCAAGGAAGCTTGAACATTGTTCTCCAGCCTCTCCAGCAAAAAGTCTTGCAGACACACAGGCCAGACTCATGGCTTTGTCTCTGACCTCTGCCTCTTTGGTCTTAATGGCTGGAACTGCTGCTCTGGTTTCAGTTGTTGCCATAGCTCCACTAAGATCCTATTTGCCTTCCCATCTAATTTCCTTCCATCTACTCCTGCCCGTATCAAATCAACCCACATCTGGGTCCTGGTAACCCTCACAGGGCACCTCAAATTCCTCCTGTGAGTAATAGGTCTTATTTCTTTCCAGGTTCTCATTGCTTCAGCTACCGTACATGTCACCTCACATTTTGTAATCGCTGCCTCAATGCGAGATGCACTATCAGGGAAGACAGCTTTCCCATCTCTGATCCCAACAGAACAATTCCATCCACCCCTAAATCCCACAGCCACCAGCTCAGCCTGAGTATAGGGGTGAACCATAGAGTCCTCCATGACCTGGGGAGGGGGCTGCTCCTCTCCTTGGGGAACTCTCAGCTGCTGGGTCTTTATTTTCTTTACAACCACTGGGTGTGCTTTCAATACAGGAGGGACCAGTGCCTCCAGCACCACCCCTTCATCCTTCCCCAGCTCCTCCATTTCTGGGGTTGATGGCACCTTTCTCTCCACTCCCCCAAGTGCCTCCTCTGCTACCGTGCCTTGCAACAATGCCAGCTCTGTCTTCAGAAGGTCTCTTACCTTCAGCTCAATGCTTCGCAGCTGATGTTCTTGTGCCATGTCCGCCTGTGCTTCCCCCTCAGGAGTTCGTCCTTTTCCTTGATGGCCTCTTCCTCCTTCAGAACACCTAGCAGCGCTGCCGTCTCGTCTCCAATGGCACCTTGCTGCCGGCGTTCTCATGCCGCCTTCTCTTGCATCAATGCCATCTCCCTCCTCAGGGAATCCACAGAAGTTTGCAGCTCGCGTTCTCGCACCGCCATTTCTTGGGTCTCCTCTGTAGACTTTATTAATACTGTGAGAAGCAGCCAACCCACACTCCCCGCTGCCTCACGGGCACTCTGCTTCTCAAAGGATCTACTTAATATACCAAGGGCCACCCCTACAGCCTCAAGTGTTACCTCCACTTGCCTCCAGTCCTGGGGTGGGGCCCAGTCCTCTAGGAGGCAAGCCACCTCAGACCACATACCCATTGGGGGATGATCCACTGTCTTCCCATTCACAGGGGCAGCCCGCTGAAGCACCCCTCCCATAAGGGCAGCTTGTCTTTTTCCTTGGTCAACAACGAACCCTGCCAACTTTCGCCAATTGTCTTGCCAATGGGTTTCAGCCCCAGGCAAGTTCGCTATGGATTCAGTGTGACCAAAGAAATTGACAGCAAAACATTCTTTGGGGTGAAAGGGTTATACCCAACTTTATTTCCAGGTGGCAGGTCAGTCACTAGAATGCCATTCACTCAGAGCGAGTCTCTATGCAGCAAGACAGTCTCTGCTTCTGGGCCCCACTGTCTGCACAGCCATCCCACACAGCTCTCCTCTGCGCCTCTCTGCACAGTCATCCCTTACAGCCGTCCTCCGGGCCTCCATCCTCGGCACTGCCACCACTCCAGCCTCTGCTCTGCTCTCCTGCAGCCTTGCAGCCCTGCCACCATGTCATGCCCAGAGCACTGGGCGGAGCTCTTTTTATAGAGTCAACAGCCATGTAATGCCCACAGATGTGCAGTGAGCTAGTCAGCCATGGCCAGGTGAGAATCCTGGCCACAGGAACTCTCATTTTATCCACAGGATCCCAAATGGCAAGGGTTACACACAGGGAAAAGAGGTGGGTGGTACATTGAAACTACAGAAGCCATGATTCTTCTGCTCCTTTACAGGTTAATATGTCCATATCAAATAAATTGCTGAGCGAAAACCGATGATGTTGGGGTTTCCCTCAAGCTCCTCACCATCCTTTATCCAGGCTCACTGTAAGGAAAATGGACATTCCATCAGCAGGATTCTCACCTGACCCCAGTCTGCTTGCCCACTGTGCACGTGCAATGCTCACAGGTGTAGGCTTGCACACATGTGGGCCATAAGTTATTACTGACTCTGTATAAAGTGCTCCACCCAGTGTTCTGGGGCTTCAGGGCAGCAGAGAGGTCTAGAGGCAGAGATTAGCTTGCTGCATGCAGACATGCCCTGAGGTGGGCAAGAGTCTAGTGCTTGACATGCCACCATGAAAATAAAGCTGGGTATAAACCCTTTCACACCAAGAATGTTCCATTATCATTTTTCGGTCTCATCGAACCCAGAGTGAACTTGCCCAGCGATGAAACCCTCAAGTGAGACTCAGGCTCTAGAGTCAAGTAGATCTGAATAGAAATTTAGCTCTGCCATTTATTAGCTGTATGATCTGAAACAAATGTTAGATGATGATTGCCATTTATTTAGCAGCTTTATACAGAGTTAATAACAAAGTCAACTTCCACCCTTTAAAATAAAATGCTGAGAGCAAGGGGACTCCGTCACTTGCCACAGTTCTATTTCAAAACTTTGGAACACTTCCCATTGTCTATGTTTAAATTCCTTGGTAAGACATACAAGAAATCCTCACAACCTGCCACTGATTTCACCTTTTCACACTTGGTATGCTGCCTAAATCAGCACCTTTGCTCCAAACCTTTCACCTGGTTGATTGCTCGCTTTTCTACACATACGCCCTTACACACCCTGATTATTCTGTATTTCAGTTGTTAACCTGCTAGCGTCCCGCTGAACTGCACATTACTCTGTGGTAAGATTTCCATACCCAGTGTCCAGCAGGGTACTAGACAAAGAGCACATATGCCACACATTTTTTAATGAAATGAATGTTCATTATTTCACTCCAAGAAAAGCTGTTCTCAGAAGGAAAAAAAAAAAAAGATGCTGCAGTCATTGCTTCCATAGCACCAAGTGGTGTTTAAACACCTGACAATTATTTTTGTTTTCCCGCAGTACATCATGTAGGGAAGCGGTCGGGTAAAATTCGCATCATCCTTTTCCCAAAAAGAAAACCAAAAGTATAATGAACCTAAATAGAAAATGACACACAAAGCTAGAAAGCAGCCCTGAAATACCTAAAACAACATATCTAACTAGAAGCCAGAAGTCAGGCTAGTCACTTGGCCTGCATGTTGATTCATTAAAAGTGCTTCTCAGATTGTAATGTACATACCGGTCACTGGGGACTCTTGTTAAAAGACAGTATCTGACGAGTGGGAAAGAATAGCGAGAATGCGTTTCTTTCCTATAACAATCTATTTTTTTATTTTTGAGAATGTGCATTTCTAATAAACTCCTAGACGATGCCCCTAGGCCTCCAGTCTAGACCTACACTGCCCAGAAAGGCAGCCACTACCCACATGTGGCTACTAAACCCTGCAATCTGGCTAGTCACAATTTAGACGAGCCTAAGTGTAAAAATACATACCGATTTATTTCGAAGACTTACTAAAAAAAAGTAAAATATCTCAATAACTTTGATAGTTTATATTTAATACTATGTTGCATGTAGTGGGTTAAGTAAAATGTGTTATTTTAATCTCTATTTTTTAAAGTTACACCCGTGGCTCGGGGCTCGCTGACAGACAGCGCCGCCCCGGGCTAGCAAGCCTCCCAATCTGAAGCTTCCACTACGGGAAGAAGAGGGAATAAAAGAACCCACTTTTCTGGTAGATGTTTCAAAAACGTACCTTTTATTTCCCAACTATTCTAAACAAACAAAAATAAAAATAAAAACCAAACTTTATTTTTAAAATACATATCTATGTGTGTATATACTCGGAGTCCTCTCATTTAGGCTTAGGCTCCGCCTAGAACACTACTTTTATCTCCCTCCGGTTCCCACAATACGAAATCGTATCGCGCACAGGAAAATTAAAAAGCGGCCTCCGACCTGAAGCCAGGATCAGCCCGCAGCCCGAGGCCACGCGGCCCCGCCGCCCAAACCGACGCTAAGGCGGGCAGAGCCCCGCGGCTCCTCCTCCACCAGCGCCGACCTCCCCAAGATGGCGGGCTTATGGGCCCCGCTTCCGCTTCCGGTGTGAGCGGCCCGGCCGGGGGGGCAAGATGGCGGCGGCGGTGGGGGTCCGCGGCCGGTGTGAGCTGCCACCTTGCTCCGGCCCAGGCTGGCTCCTCAGCCTTTCTGCCTTGCTGAGTGTGGCGGCTCGAGGGGCCTTCGCCACCACGCACTGGGTCGTCACGGAGGACGGGAAGATCCAGCAGCAGGTAGTGGTCAGAGCGTCCCTCTCCACCCGCACCCGCTCTCAGCTTAGCCCCGAGGAATTCCTGGGTCTAGCTCCTGGCTTTTGGCTACGTGCGGCCCTGCCCCAAGCTTTTCTTCCCATGGTCCCGGCGCGGAGGTCCGGGCGACCCCGGTGCACAGACCCGGCGCCGACCCCTCCCCATTTGTGCCTGGCCCTCGCCTGGGTCTCCTGCAAGTTCTCAGCCTTCCACCCTTGCGGCTGCTCGCCGCGTGCGAAGAGTCGCCCGGCGGTGAGGTGTCGGGCCCCGGGGACTTTTCTTGTGCTTGTGCTTTAGAAACCACAGATTTATTACCCCTGCCTTTGGGTTCTCTCGGGCCCACGCGTCACCAGCCCTCCCCGAGGAACTAGAAAGCAGGTGGCGGCGCCGGGTGTGCGCGAGCTCCAGGGCGGCCGGTGACAGCTCGGCCCCCCTAGTCAGTGGTTCATGTAATGCTACTTCGCCCAGTCTCCTCTTCCACATGCTGGAATTCGTGTCAGGCCGTGGTGATTCCAGCTTGTACCGTTACTCAGGTCAAAAGTGGCTCATTAGAGCAAACTCTCTTTCCGAAGGAACGCTTGAAGACGCCTCTGGTGGCGTTGCCTGCATCTTTTCAGCCCATGTTTCCCAGTGTACTTTGCATTGTTTCTTTACCTAGTTCCTGTGACCCAGCGGGGGCAAGGAGGATATGCAATTTCCTGGATTCTTGTATGCCTGAACTAATTTCTCAAAGGAACGACTTTTCTTACAGAACTTTTATTTCTTACAGAACACACTACGTTTTGTGAATGAACCTCATGCCCAGAATAAGTGTGTGGGTTCTGCTGCATAATCTTGTTAAACTTAATGACATCCAGCTCTTGAGAGCATTTCTGAAAAGTCCAGCTAAACATTTACAAAGTGAAGTGTGTGCCATGCAGTTTGGCCCGGTGATCTCATGTATTGATCATTATCACGTGAAAGTACTGGACCTTTGGGTTGTGTGTAATGGATGCTCATAGGAACACAGTGCAAGGTTTACTATTGTATAAAGTGAGGTTCACGTTTAGATCTGTCATATGATGGCACATTTTATCTTGAGTATGAGTTAAACATAATTTAAAACTCAGCATTGGTATTGGTGAGTGGTTTTCGGTATACCTGAAAAAAGACTGATTTCTTATAGGGTGGCATTTTCTTTATACCGAACTTCCATTATAACAAAATCTTTTCATGGCTGTACCAGTTGAGATTTATATATGTGTGTTTCAGAAACCCTAGAAAACACTGCACGTTCATCTCTTTAACAAAATATTGGCAGTCTTAGGTGAGTCTTGGTTGCTTCCACCTTTCTTTTGTTTTCTAATGATGGTTTTCCCTGAGGTCTTTATGGAAGGAGAGGGAATTAAGTCACTCCTGCTGCAATTGGGGGAACCCTTTTCCTATTGGCTCTTCTGCAGTATTGTTTTTGGCCACAGCTATTTTTTCTCTCTGACATTGACTTCTCCTTCCCGTTTTGGTGTCCTGCCACTCAGCTGAAAAGTGAAAAATGAAAGCTGGTAGAAATGTATTGCTTATATGCTGAACATTGCAATGGAAAAGCAGACTCTGATTTCATTCATTCTGGTCTTTTAACAAATTCCTTCTTTCTGTACATCTGATACTTAACTTTTAGTGGGGAAAAGTAGGGGTTACTTGGTAATTAGCTTCAGAAAGGGAGAAATCTGAAGAATCTTCTGGATCTCTGCTAAATCACCCCTGCAGTGGGCTAAAAGTAAGGAAAGCAAGATTTTTTTTTTTTTTTTACTATATGCCTTTTTTAATGATCCTTTGCAGTGAATTTTCCAGTGCTTTGCTACATAACATTCACAGTATTAAGTTCAGGCAACCACACAGTTTTACACCAGCAAAAATAGAGTTGGTGCTACAGTGTAACACAAAGAGGCCAACTGAGGGAAGTTGGATTTAATCTGAGGAAAAAATAACACATAGACAAAGAAAGAGAGTTGAATACCATAGTCAGCTTCTGAGTTCCACTCTGAGAGCTGTGAGTGCATTACCCGGACTGCCCTTCCAGGCAATAATTTGAATACAGGCTGAGTCCAAACCTCAGTTAGATCGTGGTTAATTATCACATGTGGATATATTTATTAAAGAATTGAAAGATCCTGTTAGTACATGGATTTGGGCATACTGCATATCTATTCCTATGTTCAGAAACATAATTAACTAAAAGCTTTATATGTACTGTGTTCTTACTGACACACTAAAGTCGTTGCTACTTGTCCCTGGTTATAATATCTGAATGAGAGCAGAAGTATGATTTCAGTTTTAAAGTGGCTCAATATCAGGGAGAGGGCTAAGGGCAAACTGTAAGGGCAGATCTTAGAAAATTAGAGTGGCTAATGCCTTTTGAAAGTCTCTGCCTGATATTCAAACTTGTCCAAATTAGATAAAATAGGTCATTGTTTCCCATAGTGAATGTGGAGAAGTACTTATGAATTAAAAATCTGAATTGTCCCAAATAATAGACTTAAATAGGGACATTTTCCATCATTATATTTAAAGTTTTTTAAGTACAGTAAGCTGTCCTTCCCAGGATAAGAGAACATTCATTTGGTTTTTCTATTTCAGGCCTTAGCAGGTGATAAAGATAGGCATCCACAAGTTACAGGCTGCAGACGTGTGAACATCCATATATGTTGGAAGACCTAGATCCATAACGGGATTCAAATGGGGCATCAGTCAGAGCAAGTAAGTGGACACTCCTCCAGGCAGCCTCCTCACAATCAAAATAGGAGTTGCTTCTGGCAGTAACAAGTGTCCAGTACTTGGCATGGCAGCTGAGGGAATTGTTCCTTTCCACAGTCCCTGCCTCAGGTAGGAAACATACCTTCCATGTTTTTAGGTTCCGTGTTTACTGAGCTGCCACTAAATTCCCAGGAATGTTGTCTGGGGAATCCTGGAGCTGGGATGTGACGAGAATGGTCTAATCTCTAAATTCATTTTCCTACTGCAGTCAGGGGACAGCTAAGAGGCCATTCCTCCTCTTTTCCCCTTCAACTCTGCTTTTTTCTCCCAGCTTTGGAGTACCTCTGATCCTGTTTGACGTTCCTCTGATACACAGCTCCCCTGTACCTGAAAACCTGTAAGACTTTGCTTTATTTAAGCACGAGTTCTTAACTTGGGGTCTATGGACTTAAGGCATGGGCTGTTATAACCTGGTTACTACGAGGCTCTACACTGTAATGAGGCCAGTGGACCTTTTGGTTAATGTCACTGTGAAGAATAGTCCTTAAGATAAATTGTGTTTCATTTTGATGTTTTTTATGATTAATTGCTAGTGCAGCAGCATCTATTTTCTATTTTTCTCAAAAGTATCTGGAAATTCACTTGCATTGAAGGTTAAATAAATTCTTGTGAATTAGCCTAAAGAACCTAACTACGATATCACATCATTTCTGTGGAAAAATTTACGTTCCCCCTTCTAAATTGCCAGCTAACAGGTGAACTCTTGAAGGGTTACCAGTTTGTTGCAGACTTATTTAATCAGGACATTGTACTTGTAGCACTGGGTTTATTGCCTCTGAATATTCTCATTCTTCGTAAGTGGAGGTCTAACAATTTAAGTAAATTGAGAGTATAATTTTATCAGCTCTTTCACAGCATTTCACACTTACTTTCTTGGCTGGTGTTTTCCTCTTCTCCATTCTTAGAACCATAGAATTTTAGATGTGGAAAAAATGCTTTAAAAATATATAGTACAACTAATAGGACAGAAAATCACCCAAAGACACACAACTAATGAGTGGCCATTAGTGATAGCAATAATTAAAATTGCATTAATCTGCAGTAACGTACAAGTGAGCAGTTTGTACTCAGTAAGTTTGAAGTGCTTTTTTCCCTTTCATAACACCTACAAATGAAAGAATAGAATTAAACACAAAATGGGAATAATTCAGTAAAAGTCCTGTCTTTTCCAGTTTGCTTTATCTCTGCAATATGTTTTGTGCTAACTTCAAACTGAAAGTAGGTGGGGGACAATTCCAAATAGGTGTGAGTTAATTTGGGAGTTATTTAATCATGTTGCCTCCTATCAAACAAATGTCTTTGGAGTACAGATGCTTCTAACTGCTGAGAACAAATGAGGTTTCTGACAAAACTGATGCTCTGCAGCCTAGCAACCTTGGCAAAGAAGAACTTGATAAGCAGTATTTCACCGACTACGATCCGAGAAAGAGCTATCAGATTTAGTTGGACAAACTGGCTGAATCTTTATTTATTGGTTTCAGTAGTTTGTAAGTGAAGGAGTGGTTTAATTTTTTGGTCTTATATTAAGTAATTTGGTTAATCTGGGAGAGAACATCCATATGGTACTGTGAAGCTAACAGCTTTATTTCAGTGCTTTCAAACTGAACTCATCTTTTTGTCACATCACTGTTTCTACATTTATACACTTTACTTGGACCTAAGAGGTCATGGTGGTTTATTCACTAACTGGGTAAGCACCCACTAAACCTTTGCAGTTTGTCCTAGACGTTGGCATTAAACTGATTTTCATTCGATCCATTATTTTAGATTTCCCACTGTTCTTTTTCTTCTTATAAATTACCTAGGTATTAATTTGTTTACACTAGAATATGTAATATAGCAGCTTATAAATATACAGAGGTAAATTAAAATTTTAAATTTTTTCCCAATTATTTATTGAACAAATATTTACTGATGAAGGCTTACTTTTCACCAACCCATTGTGCTTTGATGGATATGTTCTTTTCCGCTGGCTATTGTGGAAATTCCCATTTTTCTTTTGGGGTGAGCATAGCTCCTTCTTATCCTTTCTTTTGGTGGGGAAAGGTCGTCTTCCTCCACTCAATCTTCTGTATCAGTTGTTCTCAAACTTTACTTTGCACAAAATTAATCTGGGGTGCTTGCTTAAAATACAGATTCCCAAGCCACTTAGAGTAGTCTGATTCAGTAGGGGTTGTGGAGCCAAGTATTCTACATTTTTATCAAACTTCTCAGGAGACTAATGCAGATGGACCATAGATCATTCTGAGAAATTCAGTTTTATATATTACTTTTTTCTCCAACCTCTGTTCTAACCTTCTCTTTTTCTTCTCTCTGTATGCGTGGGCAATCTCATCCTTTGTCAGGTTTTAAGTTACCATATATATGTTGAGAATATCCATATTTCTCTCTATTAACTCATTTTTTAATTCCAGATTCATTCAAGATAGACTCAGGACCTCTGTATTAACTTCTAATTCTATGTGAATGTCCTCTAAGTACTTGAAGCTTAAAATGACCAGATCTAAGCTCATTTTTACCCCTACCTATGTCATGCCCAGTTTTCCCAGATTGAATGAATGACACCACCATTTGCCTTCCACCCATTTGCCCATGTCAGAAATCTAGTTGTCATCTTTATTTCCTCCCTCTCCCTTACTCTTTACCAAGATCTTTCATTTCACTTTCTAATTTATCTGAACAACTTCTCATAGCCACTATCCTTACTCTAACTCAGACCATCTAATTATTTCCACAGCTTCCAAACTTCTCACCCTGCCTCTAATCTTGTCCTGCTTCCAGTCCCATTTTCCACAGTGCAATTAGAATAACCTTTTGAAACCTTTGTTTTGTTTAATTAAAAATTTGAATTATGAAAGTAATGCAGGGCATTGTAAAACTAAATAGCTAACATTATGGGGGTTAAATTCCTAAAGTGAAGTCCTCCCACCACTACCCAGTCTCACTCCCCAAAGAAAACTGCCTTTAACAGTTTGGTGCTTATCCCAGGGTATGGTGCAAATTTTTTAACATGGCTTCTGATCTGGCCCTTCCTTCTTTGTAGCCTTATCTCTGCTTATCCTTGAGTGCCCTAACCTCACCCCAGAATATATACACATACTCACTTAGCCATTCTTAACTTTTGTCAGTGTCTCCAAATATGCTCTGTTCTCACTTACTTCTGGGCCTTTGCACAAGTTCTTCCCCTGAAATGTCCCAGTCTAGCTAACTCAGTATTCTTAAAAACACCACTTTCTCAAGGAAGCTTCTATGATCCCTGAATTTGGATAAATTCCCTTCTTTCTGTGTGCTGTCGTGGCATCTGCATTCCCTTTGGAGAGCACTGACCATACCATGTTGTGTCTATTTACTTATGTAAATGTCCTACTAGATTACTAAGGGCTGGTTCACTGATGGATTACTCAGAACTTTAAAACTTTAAAGCTCCATGAAGGGAGCAACTGTATCCATTTTCTCTGCAACTGCATCATCTCTCACACTGTTTAATCACATAGGCCACAATAATATCTGTTGAGTGAATGATATAAGGAAGTGTGAGAAGTAGTTCTTGCCTTTTAAATTCACCATTGTCTGAATGAAGCCTTGCAGTATTCACTAAGGTGACAGTCATCTGTAGACTAGCCTAAAGGAAGCTTCAGACTTCTGAGTAACCCATCAATGAACCAGCCCTTAGGCCTTCAGAAAAGGTGCTGTACACAGGTGAGAACGGCCATACTTTCAGAGATTACTCTTGCCTGCCTACTGTGGTCAGGTTGGGTATGCAAAGGAAACCATCCTCTTTGTCACTGATGTTATATCAAAAAAGTCAACCTCATTGCTCAGACATCAGAAAACATGGAGAGGCAGCAAGAGACAAGAAAGCAATGTTAAACAAGAAAAGGAGAAAAAAAAAATCAGAGCAGGGATGAGGTCGATGAGAAATGGCAGCTGCATTGTTGAGGAGGGATTAGGATCAGCTGTAGGTTCAGTAATTGTTGCATTTGGAAGCAGCACTGGTGGAAGTGAACAGAAGGCACACTGACAGGGAGGAATAGGAGGGCTTGCTGGCAGGTCAGGTTGAAAATTAGAACAGCTTTGCACTCCAAAATACAGGGAGCAGGGTATGAGCAGCACATGCATCTCAGCTATATTTCATGATGGCAAAGAAAGGGAATTCCTCTGCTGAGCGACTTCTCTGTAGCCAGACACTTCAAAAGACTTGTTTGTGCTCACACACTCTCTTTCCTCTCCTTGTTTAGGTCTCTTTCAAGCCCACTCCACTCAGTCCTTCATCCCCACAACTCTTTTCAAGAGACCTGGGGCCTTTCCTATTGCTAAATTCGGTGCTCAGTTCTCAATCTGAAATGAGGAGGTCATGACTTCTCCTTCTCTTCTGCTGAATTTTTCTTTTCCTCATGATTCTTAAATACCGGTGTGTCCCTTTTCTTCCCTCTGTATGTGTGCTTGCCAGATGATCATATGCACTCTCTTGGCATAAAATACCACATATATTCTGAGGACTCCCAGATCGTATCTGCAATCTCTCCCTAACCCCAGACTCATATGTCCAGCTGCTGACCCACCATCTCCACTAAGCTGTCTGTGGGGAAAATGGAAATTCCTGTGGCCAGGATCCTCACCTGACCCAAAACTACTAGATGATGTAATTGGCCTGCTGGTTGGCTACTGCTTCCACACCCATAGGCAGTAAGCTGTTATTGACTGAGTCACTACATAAAGAGCTCTGGGAGGAGGCAGAGACAAAGGTGGATTACAGGCCTGCAGACTGCTGGATGCAGACATGATTCTAGTGCTTGACCTACCACCATGAGAAGAAAGCTGGGTATAAACGTTTTACCCCAAGAACATTCTGTTGTCATTTCTAGGTCTCTCTAAATTCATACTGAGCTTGCCCGGGGCTGGAACCCTCAGGCAATGCACTGTCTAATAGACAGGATATCCTAAGTACATCATGTCCAAATTGAATTCTTGATTTCTTACTCCACACCAATTACCAGATTGCTTAAAATCTTGGTATCCTCCTTGGCCCTTCTTTCTCTCATGTCTCATACCCAATCATCACCTTTCAACTTTACTTCCAAAATGTATCCTTGAAACAAGCCATGTCTTTCTACCTCTGCTTCTACAACCCCAGTTCAGACTGTCTTCACTTCTGTCCTGATCTGTGTGTGCAGTAGCCTCCTGACTGGTCTCCTTGCTTCCACTTTTGTCCCATGGAGTCTACTCTCCCCAGAGCAGCTAGTGTTCTTTTAGAAAGTGTGTCTGGTCGTATCACTCCTCTAGGGGTTGTGTAGGTAGAGAAACAAAGAACATTAGAAAACTTTCAGTGGTTTCCCCTACACTTAAAGAATATAAAACCTGGAGTTTTCACCATGGCTTATAAGGCCCTGCAAAATCTGGGACTGGCCCCTGACCACCTCTCTGCCTCAGATACCACTTTTCTTGTCTTCTATGCTTCAGCCACACCAGGGTTTGGGGTGGTCTTCAAAGCACTGAGTTCATTTGTTCTTGCTCCTTGCACTGCCTGAAACGCTGTTCTGCAGATGTCATTATGGCTCATTCCTTTTTTCTCTCAGGTGTACGTTACATGTCCCTTGTTTTCTCACCATGCTATCTAAAACAGCATCTCCTTCCATCATTCTGTCTTCTTACTCTGCTTTTTAATAGCATTTACTACTGGCACTATATTTTATTGCCTGTCTTTCTACAAGAACATAAGCTCTATGAAGGCAACAACTTTGTAGTGTCCATCAAGTAACCCCAGTTCTTAAAATAGTGCCTGACACATATTACACACTCAGGAACTATTGAACATGTGCTAGAAAGGGAGAGTGCCTGCGTGTTGGCATGTGCAAGCAGTTCTTTACATTTGTGATAGTGCGTGCTGTTACATCATCGTGTGATGTAAAATCATCTCAGCACAGTGAAGGTCCACCATCATTTTAGTGGTGTGTAGGAGGGACAGTGCATACTTTAAAGGGGCCAAGCCAGTTCATTCTCCCTATTAAAAATAAAAGGCCTAAACAACCTGAGAATCTCTAAGAACTTGGTATCTCTGAACCAGAGTTGTAAGACAGTGCCTCAGATAATCCACTTTTCTATTGGCTATTTGGATATATTACCTCTCCAACATACTTTCTGTGTTATGCTTCAAAGAATCTTGTGTTTGAGATTGTGGTATTATTTAAATTAATTGGATATTATGGAAATTTAGTTAAGTCACTTAACATTAAGAAATTTCATTAATATAAATATGCACAAGAGCATTTATTAAAAATTTGTAAGGTTATGACAGTTTTATATAAGCCAAAGTATATATTTGCTTTCCAGACATACTGTTAGGAATTCACTCTGGACAGGTCATATTGTGCCTCCCACATTTGTTTAGTCAGTAGTAACTACTTCATAAGTCTAACTTTTGAAAATAACTCATTTATGTATTTTTTACTTCAGTCCTCACTTTGCTCTGAGGCACTGGGTTAATTAAAATTGGTGATTGGCAAGAGGGAACCCAGTGGTCATTTGTTTACACTTTCAGCCTAATTGCTTGGTGGGAAGTTGAGATGGGTAATAAATCTTTAGCAAAACTCAAGAGTGTAGTACACACCAAAGTGGTCAAATGGAGTCAGGAACATTTTTACTTTAGCAAGTATTTCCTGAGTGCTTTTAGTATGGCCATTACTACAATTGGCAGGCTTATAGCTCACTCATTTAACACATATTTGAATGCCTTCTGTGTTATGTACTTGGAGTACAGCTGTGAGGGACATACAGTCTCGGCCTTCTTAGAGTTTGCATTTTATACAGTCATACATGGAGATGACTCTAATTTAGGATGATATCAACAGGTAACTTTTATTGTAATAAAAGCAATTTAATATCTATTTCACTGAACATTTTACCAAGCATTTTCATATTCATTATCTCATTTTATTGACTCAGTAAGAAGTGGGTATTGATCCTCTATTAAATAAAGACATTTAGACTGAGTGGTTAAATTGCTTGCCCAAGGCCTTGCAAGTAGTATGTGGCAGAGTATGACCTCAAGCTTAGATCTGAATCTAAACTGTATTATTTTCTGTATTATTAAACATTGCTACCAACATAAAGAAAAGTATTTCTATCTTTTTATCTGTGAAACAGATACCAAAATTAAAATTTTTTTCAAATTTATAATTGAATTTAAAACTATAAAATACATGATCATTGTTCAAAAAATTGTTTTTAAGGTACTTAGTATGCTATTTTTAAAAAATGGAAGTCTCATAACTACCCACAAACCTTCTTCCTGGAAGCTATCACAGAATTTTTTGTGTATTCTTCCAAAAAGTTGCTATGCATTTGAAAACACAGAGATCTGGGACCTTTCCTATTGCTAAATTCGGTGCTCAGTTCTCAAGTCTGAAATGAGGAGGTCATGACTTCTGCATTTTTTAAACACACAACTGGAAACATTTTGTATCACAACTAGCTTAATTGTTAGAAATCTGTCCGTGTCAGAAATAAAAAAGGTACCCTCCTCTCTCTTAAAGATGCACTGTATTCAGTCATATGGATCTTCTGTAATTTATTTAACCAGTCCCCTAATGACAGACATTGAGATTGTTTTCAGGTTTTTACTTTAATAAATAATGCTGCAGTGAATGAACATGCTCATTCATCTATCTATGCATGCTTCTGGGAGTACTTTGAGTATATCAGTAAGATGAATGGTTTGAAATGGAATTTCTTGGTTCTAAGAATGCATTATATTTAATTTTCGTAGATATTGCCAAACTGTCCTCCTAAAAGACTGCTTGGAATGTTTGAAATGCCCAACATTGTTTGGGATATGTCATATCTTTGTTCATAATCCTATTCTATTAAAAGATGAATTAATCCATCCTTTGCCATTAGCTAAACAGCGGTGTGGCCATCCCTGGAAGAACAAAAAGAAACCTTCAGCTTCTTTTGTTATCTTTATTAAACCTTTGTCGTTAATGAATGCTTATTTCACACGTGTTGGGATTGCAGTCAAAGAAATTAGTCAAACTGATAAAACTACTTGTGTTTTAATACTACTAGTTAGTACTTCTATTACTACACTTAATACTAATATTTTGATGAGTAATCAACTGGAACTTCATTCAGTTGTCTCTTTTAGAGCAGTGATTTCTAGCATGAAATAGCAAAGTAATCTCCTGACTATTTGAATTTGCCGTCACTTGAGTAATGGTAAAGTTATTAAGGTTCAGTGTCTGGCACTGATTTTAGTGTCCCTTTTTCAACATTTCATTAACATGTCTGTCTGAGCAAGGGCTGACCTACCAAAATACCATAAACTGGGTGGCTTAAGCTACATAAGTTTATTTGTACAGTTTTGGAGGCTGAAAGTCCAAGATCAGATACCAGCGTGGTCAGGTTCTGGTGAGCGCTCTCCCTGGCTTGCAGACAGCAGCATTTTTAGAGTGTTCTCACATGGGAGAGAGAGAAAGTGTCTGGTGTCTTCTCTTGTAAGAGCACCAGTCCCATCATGAGGGCTTCATCAAAACCTAAGTACCTTCTAAAGGCCCAGTCCCCAGTTACCATCACATTAGGGATTAGGGCTTCAACATAAGAATTTTGGGAGACAGTCCAGTCCATAGCACCCATCTAAGAATTTTCAAGCTCACACCTATTTTATTCATCACCATGAAGCCTGGCATTATGTCTGAAACTTAGTGGGTGCTCATATTAGTTTTCTGTCACTGCTGTAAAAAATTACCACAAACTTAGTTGCTTAAAACAACATTATCATACAGTTCTGTAGATTAGAAGGAACCCGTATGTCATGGGCTAAAGTCAAGGAAACAGTAGTGCTGCATATATCTTTCTGGAGGTTCTAGGGGGAGAGTCCATTTCCTTGCCTTTTCCAATTCCTAGAAACCACCCACATTCCTGGCTCTTGGGCACCTTTTATTGCATCTTTAAAGCCAACAACATTGTATCTCTCTGACCATTCCTCCTTAGTCACATCTCTCATTGACCTTCCTATCCCATTTTTGATGACCCTTGTGATTACTTTGGGCCTGCCTGAATAATCCAGGTTATAGTCTCTGTCTTCTTTAAAGTAATCTGAATTGCAACCTTAACTCTAACGACTTTAATCCCCTTGTGCCATATAACCTAACATAATTTCTGGGGATTAGGACATGGACATCTTTGTTGGGCCATTATTCTATGTTCAGTGAATATTGGTTGCTAGAGTAAGAGTCACTTCTGAGTCAAATAGCTCTAACTGTACAGTTACATTGTTTCTGTACATGTTAACAATAATATCATAAATATATAAGAAATCCATCACTCTTTTATGTCCTGATTCAGCATTTCATTTTCTTTACTTGCAGAATTGCAGAAGATCCATCCTGTGACATAAGTCAGAAAAGTAGATGATGATACTCTTATAAGAAGTTATTCATTGGTGGTTCATGTTGAAAACGGTTACTAACTTGTTTGTTTATCAGTTAGGAAAATGGTGATTGTTGGCATGAATGTTCTTATAAAATAGCTGTAACACTACATATTCAAATCTAGATTATAGCTGTTTAATATACTTTAAATACCCAGATTATTTTGTGTGAGTTTCAGTATTTACAACTGTGTTTTCCAAGAACTGTGAAAATAAGGAGAAATCTAATTGAGGGTAAAATGTTAGAAAATAGGGACATAAGGCTATAAAAATTCATGTGATGGTCAAGATTCAGTATTTTTGTTTAAAGTTTAGTTTTGATAACCTGATATCCATCAAAATAGGAACTTTTTAATTAACATTAAAATACTGTACAGCAAAAAAACTCATCTTTAACAAAAATATTTCTAACTCCTTACAGTTCATAATAATAGTGTTTTATTGATCTGATACAGTTAAATGTCTCTAGTAAAGAATCTGTTTATATTACATATTAAATTTTTGAAAAGTATTATAGCCAGGAGCCCGTGTCAGTCCTTCTTAAGAGGCAGACTGGTGTTTTGTGCACTTGCCCTTTTCTAGACATGGAAGAACATGCAAGTCCACGGTGGATAGACTTGAATCCTGAAGAGAGAGTTACCTGCAACCGACATCAGTATCCCTCATTCCATACCTATAAAAAACTCATCTTGCCTGACACTGTGTTAGCCTAGCAGGGATCACAAAGGTAAGGGTTCCTTGGGCAGTCATTTGAAAATGGCAGTGAACTAGATTTGAGGTAAGGGTGAAATTCTAAGGGAAGAAAGAAAAGGAGACAGGATGTTGGCTTTTCAAAGTGTTTTGCCTGGCCCCACATCTGTAAGAGGAACTGTTTCTCTGTGAAGATGTAAGGAAAAACTACAGGACTGTTCCTCAGGCCTGAGATTATACTTGTCATTACAGCTCTTTTTTTTTTAGTAAAACATGTTGCATAGTACTCTGCACGTTTCATTTTAACAAAATGATCTGCAGGTAGAACTTTATAAAAATACTTATAAATTTAAGTAATACATGTTCGCTGTAGAAAAAGTCAGAAAACACAAACAAAAAGAGAATAATATAGTGATTACCAGAGAGAAATCATCATTCATAAAATATGATATAAATTTTAACTTATATCATAGATATATTTTAAGAGATGAATTTTAAGAGAGGCAATGAGAGATATTTTTTGTAAGTACACAAGAGAAGAAATACATGTGGCCAACAGTGATTAAGGTGTATTCACTCTTATTCCAGTGTTCCTAAGAGTATATAGAAACTCAGTGACTGTTGTTTGGGATTTAAGTTGGTTCAACTATTATGGAAAAAAGCTAGCAAAAAATATAAATTTAAAAGTACAGTCTCTTTAACCTAGCAATTCTTTTTCTAGGACATAAATAGACAGCTATGCAAAAAAGTATAAGGATATTCATCACAATATTCTTAAAAAAATAACCAAAACCCCAAATTTTAATTAGTAGGAACCTAGATAAATAACTTTACTATAATATTAACCATTAAATATGATCATGTAGATTTATAATTACTGGCAAGGAAATCTGATCAAATTTAGGGAAGAGTAAGGAAGGGAAGGATACAATATAGTAAATATATAATGATTCCATTTTTATAAAAATACTTACCTGCATAGCTGTGTGTGTGTGTGTGTGTGTGTGTGTGTGTGTGTGTGTGTATGCAGAGACATTATCCTGACAAGACACATATATCTGTCAGCAGATATCTTAGGTGAGATGTCAATGCTTTTAATTTTCTTCTTTATATTGTCTATAAATGTGTTTTAGCAGTAACATGTATATTTATCTTATAATCAGAAAAATATTTTTTAAGATGAACTTTGTTAGAATTAAGTAGCATAAAGACAGAACTATCTTTGTAAATGATACAGTGAGCAACTTAACTGCTCAGAAATAGAGAGTCACTGCTAATTGGAGCCTTGGTTTAATTTGACAAATTAACAGTTTAAAAGAAGCTTTTAACTGCAGCTTTGGAAATAGTCCCTGCCTAGAGCAAGTACAAATTAATATGGGCAAATTGAAAGAATGATCATTTTCTTCATTTGAATATCAGATTACTTCAGTAGTGTGTGAGGCTTGTAAAAATGTGACTGTTATGATAGTGTTAAATCTTTTATAGAGGTAGGATTTTAAAAGTATAAGGAACTTTAAAAGTTATCAGTTTGGGTCCCCTCATTTGACAAAAGAGGAAATGGAAGCTCACATAAGGAAGGTGATTTCCTTTAGGTCACACAACTAGTCATAGACCTGTCAAAGACTTACTTTTTCATGATTCCTGGTGGCTTAGCCACTTTACCTATTTTCCTGGTGGTCATCAGTGAATGGCACTGCCTTAGGAAATGAAGATAGAGTATCTAACAAATTTGACATTAGACCCTTCATCAAACCATCAGCAACATATTAAGTGCCTAACATGTACCTTAAAGAGTTAAGTACTGAAGATAGAAAGAGGAATACAAAAGGAAACTTTGGAGAGACAGGCATACAGTAACTAAACAGAGTAAAAAATGCTATTAAAGAAGTGTGTAAAATAGGAGCTCAAGAGAAGGATGGCTTCACAAAAGAAATGTCATTTAGACCAAGTTATCTGACCTTCACCAAAAGTATGAGGAGAGAAGTGCAGTGGAGGAATTAGTTCATGCAAAGGCATGGAAGCTCTTAAAAGAGCCAAAGGATTGATTATAAGATACCCTAGGCAAAGGGCCTTAACAAAATTATGCAGATGTTTAGAAATAGCTTCAAGACTTTCTGTGTTGAAAATTTTCGTTGAAATATTTGGACAAATTCCAACTGCCTCAGATACAGTTTGGTCCAGGGCTCAAACCAGTATAACCAGTATAGATTTTTCTCTGTCTTCATTTCTCTGCTGCTTTAATCCCATTCTCAGGCCCCCTGTGAATGCAAGATGGCTAGTCCCCAGTAGCTCAAATAAGTTCTGAGTTGGAGTCTCTTTAAGTACCAACTCACCACTTCGTTAATGTCCCATCTCAGAAATAACCACCGTGACCAAGGGAAAGGAATACAATGACCAGGGCTTCAAATGCAGGGAGGATGCTTCCAGCCAGGCGAGGGAGGTGCTTTTTCCACAAGGGGGGATTGCAGATGCTGGATAGCAAGAACTACAGATACCCACTGAGTAGGATCATTTAAGGTAGACAGTCTTCTTTGCTTTGAAGATTTTTATTTGTTTTCCATCATATTCTCAATATTTTAGTTAAAATTCTGAATAAAAGACTTAAAATTTCTACTTTCCAATGTAAGGAAATTTTTAAAAATGAGTATGGTACAGTATAAAATTTCATTCAGCAGTTTCAAACTACTATTGGGAGAAAAATGAGTTTCCCATTAATGCTGCTGTCATGTACTCATTTGAATGCCATTAAAAAAATAGGTAAGACTATTCAGCATATGTAAAGAATAAATTGTATATGAAGGCTGGAATTTATGTTAAAATAGAAATGTTCCATTTCTTGTCATAAAGGACCAGTGGAAAGTGGTGGACTCAAACTTCTGTAGAACTCAAAAATATTTATACCCTTAGATTGCTTATTTTAAGTTTAAAATGGTCATCCTCTATCCGATTTGCCAGTGAAGTAATTACCTTATATATTGACATTTCCATCTGTTACCATGTGAATTCAGTGAATTCACAGAGATACGGCTCTGGATTAGAAGTGCAGATAATGATATCTTGGTTAATTAGAGACTGCAGCAAATGAAATATATGAAAATCATCATGATATGAATAAGATATTTACTGCTGTTATATTAATTGGAATCATGTACTTTTACAATGTATTCAAGGGAAAATAAAATTGAATTGTTTCATAAGGTTTGTTATTTCCTTTATTAAAATAAATTGCTACAATAATAATGAAACTTGTTTGTTTTAGAAGATGAATCATTCTGGATAATAATCCATTTTCCCCTGCAGTATAAGTTTTGTTCTAAAATGTATTTCATACTTTCTCACCTACTTAAGTAGAACAAATTGAAAATAATTCCACTTTTCTTTCATGATTCAGGTCATTACGAGCACCAATTTTTGTGCTGTACATAATGAAAGTTTGTAGGGTTCTTTGTCCCCTGTGAGAAAGCCATAAAATCTATGAGGTCTTGTGTATGTCTTATGTCCTTTTAAACCTTTCTCTCATTCCTGTCACTTTTTCCTCCTGGGCTTATAACAGCCTCTTCCAAATGCTAAAGATTTTGAAGGTATTCGCATTGTATATAAAATAGGAGTACATAGGTTCTGAATATTGACTCCCTGTGGGCCTGGTTCATAGAGGCTTATAAATCTTTGTTGGTTAGATGGATGTTGTAGTCTTTACAAGGTTAAAGTTGTCATACATACTTCCTTTTGTAATCTTCTAAGGATGAGAGGTACTCTCAAGGAGAGAAATTCAAGCAGATTGGCATTTGCCAAAGATAATTATCATAATGTCTTAAAATTTAAAAGCTTGAAGCTGTCTCAATAAAAATATATGTCAGGCTATAAATCTTCTGCAACCAGCCCGTATCTGGCAAAGATCCATGCCATTTGTGGCCACATCAAAAAGAGAATCACAGCTGTTAGTGGGCTCCCTTCCTTCCTTCTGCTGATAATTTCATCTTGATACCTCCTGTAGCAGCTGTATCTTTGCTGAACTAAAAGCTTCAAGGAAATGAAAAGTACTTCCTTACAATTGAATGTTGGCCAAACCCATGCTATTCAAATATGGCAAAGCCCTGGTTATCTAGTATTTTTAAATTCTAAAACTAAAATTATATTTTGAATATTTATTTAAATCATTATTTGGCTCATTCTTTTATTCCTGTAGTAGTTCGCCATGTTGGGTAAACAGATTAGTTAGGTATTTTGGAATGGCAATGTCATACTTCCACATCCTTCCCCCCCACCACACACAGGTTTTTTTTCTTAAAACCTTTTTTTAAAAATACTTATAAAATTTTGTACTAATAGCTATTTCTTGAGGTCTGGACAAAATTGTAGAGTATGCTGATTTTCTTTGGCCTCTTTATGTAAACTTCTTTTGCACTCTGGCCACTAGCGGTAGCTTTTACATTTCCTCCTGTAAAATTTTGGTGTGCTATATAATATATCACATTGCTGTAAAAAATATTGATGGGCTTTGAAATTAAATCAATCCATTATAGTAGCTCTCCCTGCCTTACTTGCATGTGATTGTTGGGCTTATGTTCAAATACTGTGAAAAGAGAAGCAAAGTTTTCCACCTCCTATTGAGATAAACCTAAGGCAGCAGGGTTTTACTTTACTTTTGCTTGTAGGCTTTTGCTAGGTTTGATCTTTTTGAAGAAATTTAAGCTCAGGTGATCAGGTATAGGCATTGCTATTACATGTTTAGTGCTTTTTAAATTCAGAGTCCAGTTTTAATGTAAATTCCAATATAGTGGGAAGGCCAGGAGTAGTGAAAGGATCTCTCGCCTTAAAAGCGAGACTGTGGGAAGTGATAATTGTCCATAACTACATAATAATAGTTATGTAGTTTAGATAATTGCAATGGCAGTATGAATGGAAGTTACTCTGGACTAGCATCTCTTTTTTCCTCTGGCATTTTTGAAATGATAGAATGAGCAAAGGAAGATGAGTTTTATCTAGTCACCTAGCATTATCCAATTTAATGTGTATTATTAACCATCCAACTTATTCTTATTCCCTTTTTTTTAAGATCATGCTTTAAAAATAGGCTCTCATATTTACCAAGGTCTAAGCAAGACTATCTTCTGCACTTCAGAAACTAGCTCTAAATTCAGTTAATTGAGCTGAGGTCAATTTCTAGACTATAAATAGACAGTTTCTTCTCAAAGTGGAGCTAAAGAGCTGGTATATAATTTGACAGCTCCAGTCTAGCACTATGGAATAATAAGAACTTTATCTCATCCCTTAGGTACCAAGGCCACCACTGTCTTAGCTCTTTGTGAAATTCAAAAACCCTGTGTGTGTGTTTGTGTGCGTGCATGTGTGAATTATTTTTTCCTTATTATACATGTATTAGTATACATTATAAACAATTAAAAAAATATACATGTATATAAAGTAAACATGGGTGTGGCTCTCCTCTTAATCCTACTTTACAAAAGAAACCACTGTAAACCAACTTTGTTTTGTGAATATACAAACATGTACATTTTTATCTAAAAAAATATATATGTGTAGTTTCTTGAACCAAAAAATAAGTCATTGTGTACTTACTATTCTTAATTTTTATTGGCTATGTATTGTGAGCATCTTCCCATGACATAGATGTAGTTTTTCTGTATCTCATTCCATTGGACAACAGCTTTCCCTTTCCCTTATTGATGGCTTTAGGCTGTTTCTATTTTTTTTTCCTGCAGCTAAAACTATTGTAGTGAACATCCTTGCATATATTGTTGCCTGGTTTAAGAATGGCTATAGGATAGTTTCCTAGAGTTTGTATTGCCAGTCAAAGGAGATGCACTCTTAACATTTTGATACATATTGTCAGTAACCCTCCAAACTACATCAGCGAATTTATAAGCCTGCTACCAGTATATGAGTGTTCATTTTTCCTATATCTTCAAAAGCATAGTCGCTTGTTTATGTGAATTATAAATAATCTCAAGATTATTTTATATTATCTTTGATTCATGGCTTCTATGAATAGCCTTCAAAAATGGGTACTTTTAGTATTTGCTTCCAAACCTGTTCAGCTATGAAATGTGCTATGAAGACCACACAATCCCTCTTTTATTATTACAGGTATGAAATATTTTTTAAGGAATTTATTTTGTCATTCACTGCCAAATACTTTTCTTCTTAAATATTTCTTATATGACCAGCCAAATTAGAATATTCATTTCCAAAGCTTGCTTTTTCAAGTTGGAGTTCAAGGGACAGCTACAGAACCTATCATTCTCTTTGCTGAAATATTTACATGGGATCACTTTTGAAATAACCCCTATAGTTTTACTGAGCACCTACCACTGACTATAATGGTGGTTGAAAATAATTTAAAGCCTATTAAAGGAAACTATTAATCCAAACAAATGTTGATGAAATCTGAGCTTTGTTTATTTATTTATTTATTGCATGCTTGCTTGTAGGTGGATTCACCAATGAACTTGAAGCATCCCCATGACTTAGTCATATTAATGAGACAAGAAACAACAGTTAACTACCTCAGAGAACTAGAGGTGAGGCAACGGGGTATGTGATATGAAACTTGTTGCATTTCACAGGAACTAATGTATGCAAAGAAAAATTAAAGCATATTACTTATTAAGCCTGAATCTTCCAACTTTTACAGGAATATACTACTTTTAGGTCATGTTTTTAAAAATAACATCTAATTAGATTGACACTGAGCAGTAGTAAGGAAACGGACTTTCCTAGTCTGGGTTTTATGGCTGATTCTTGACTCACTATATCCTTGAATAGAGTTTCCATATATAAGTTTTTCCATCAGTTAAGAAGAAAAAAAATCTCTGAGCATATTCTTGGAAGGAGAGTTAGGTGAAATAAGAAAAAGAAGAAGGATTTTAGTATCCTAAAAAATGTAATTTTTTTTTTTAATTCCCATGTAGTAAAAACTAGGGTCCTGCTACTGTGTGTTCGTATAATCAAGGTGAAAAGCTACTTTGTACCTTGAAAACTTGAAATTTATTAGTGCTAATAAACCCTGACGCTTTTGTTTCTATCATTGATTGCCATAAACTGATTTCACTTAATAGCAAGTAGTAGTAGTTATTTGAAAAACAAGGGTCTTTTTCTCATAAAGTCTTTGATTAAAAGTTACAGTAAATTGAATCCAAATTTTAAGGAAATACAAATTGTAGAAAAAGTAAACCAGTTTGCAAAATGAGGTTTAGAAAATTACTGAGAATAATAAGAGTAGAATCAGATCTTTGAGAATTAGGAGGAATCATAAAGGTCATCCTTATTTTAGAGGCAAAGAAACAATTAGACCCAAAGACAGCGAACTGCCTGATTTCAAGAACCAAGTATGGCAGAACCAGAGGCAAATGCCATTATCTCTTGGCTGAAAAGTTGGCATACCTGTTAAACCAGGTAGCCATTTGTTTTCCAGTTATATAAAAATCCTGAATTTCACTTCTGTAAATTCAAACTGGCACATCTATCAACAGAAATAGAGATCATTATATATATTTTTAATTTCTGTGAATTAAGAAGGAAGAGCTTTTAGCACATGCGAATCTGCTCTGCATAGGTAGTAGTATTTTTAGAATATTTATAAAACTAGAACATCCCATCATTTTTTAAATAGTCTCTTACATTGTACCTACCAGTTTTATCTATGTAAATTCGGAAATGTTGATTTTTATGAATACTAGGAATGAGACAACAGGTGTATTTATAGGGCTTCAGACTTGGAAGATTGATCTGTCTTTATTTAAACACAGATCAAAATAAAACACAGTATTCAAAATAAGAGCAATGGTGCAGAAAACAAGTATTTTCAGATACAAAGGCATACTGTATATGTTTATTGCTCTCGCTTATTTTAAGAGACAGTATGATATAATACAAAGAGAAGGAGTCTTAAATTAGAGTAATGTAGGGGAAAATACCATTCACTAAGTCAGTGAAAATGGAAATGAAAAATGTTGATTCCACCAGTTTTTGGTTAATCTGTGATAACTTTATACTTAGCATACTTCTGCTTCATATACATAGCAAGTGACACATAAAATACAAAAATTAAAATAAAATGTACCCAGGCCTAAAAAAAACATAAATATCAACATGGACCAGAAATGGAATAAAACACTAAGTTAGGAATGTGGTAAAGCTACAAATTTGCTCCTCCAAAGCCAGGAGCAGGCTCAATGACATATGATAGTTCAGCTCTGTGGAGTATAGGGGACTGACAGTATTCCATGTAAGATAAACACATAATGAATTTTGCGGGGACACAAACATTCAGACCATAGCATTAAGTATGAAAAATAGAACTTTAAAACTTAAAAAAATAGGAGAATATATTGATATATTAAACGTTAAGATAGGGAAGGATTTCTTAAATAACAGAAATCACAAACAATTAAGAAAACAATTGGTAAAGTTGACCATCTTACAACTAAAAGCTTCTCATTAGCAAATGACACCATGAGCAAAAATAAAAGATAAGCTACAGGCTGGGAGAAGATGTATGTAATCCATGTAATTTATGAAGAGTCTGTTTATAAAGAATAAACTTGTGAAGAGTTACTCTTTTCATAAGTTTCTACAAATCAATTTTTAAAAACTTACTGGGAAAAAAATTGGTAGACTTGGACATTCAATTCACAAAATATAAACATAAGAAAATATGTTCAGTCCCATTCATAATCACATTAGTTAAGATAGTCTGCCGTCTGTTGCCGTGTTTGTTAGCCTTTGCACTGGCAACAGACAGTCCTGAATCTCAGTTGCTGTTCTCATGAAAGAAGGCGGAGCTCAAGGAGGGAAAAGCAAACATAAAGCCTGTTTAAAGTTTCTACTTACAAGTGACGTACATCATCTCTACTTACATTTCATTGGCAAAGCCTGAGCTCCATAGGGCAGTGTGTATCGTCTACCTACAGGAAGAGACTTGGGAGGGAATGAGTAAGTGGAAACAGATCATTCAGTAACATCTCAATGATCTTAATGGCTTAAGACAATAAGGTTGTACTAAATGTCACTCTGTTCATATGCCGGGATCCAGGCTGACAGTATCCACTTTCTAGAATATTGCCATTCCTAGGTACCTGAGGGAAAAGAAAGAACATGGTGAAGCATACATTGGCTCTAAAATGTTACACTGGCTAAAGCAAGTCACACTGGCCACATCTGAATCCAGCAGAACAGTAATGTAGAACCTCTTGTAAGGAGGGGCAGCAAATTCATTAGTAGTAGTACAGTCTGTTATAGCACTTATAGCAAGATAACATTTCATGCCTGTCAGATTGACATAAATTAAAATTATGACAAAACCGAACATTGGTAAGTTTGTGGGGATATGGTTATTATCTTAATCTGTTGGTAGAATTCTGGTTGTTATAGTCACATTGAAGAGCAGATTGATAGTGTCTAAATGAAACTGAAAATGTGTATTCCATGTGACCCCATATTTTTGCCCCTTCTGGAACTCTTATACATGTGCACAAGGAAACTTTTATAATAATATCATAGCACTTTTAATAGCAAAAAAATGTAAAAGAAGCAATCTAAAGGTTTCTATGAAATTGATAAATATATTTTTATACATTCATTTAAATGAAAAATTTAGAGATATATCCTGACCGATGTAGATAAATATTGAACAAAAAACAAGTTAAAAAAAGAAAGTTGTAGAATGATGCATATGGTATACTATTTATATAAAATTTTTAAACTTGCAAAGTAATGCTGTATGTTGATTTTAAACATTATATGGATATATATAATATTTTAAGAGAATAAGTAATACAGCAATATTTTCTAAAAATACACATGGAAATGATGGCATAAAACAAATTCAGGATAGTGGTGACTTTGGGAAGGGAGAGAATGTCAAAGGCAGTAAAGAGGGGCTTCAACTATTTTTTTTTCCTTAGAAAAAGATCTGAAATGAATATGGCAAAATATTGTAATAGATATGGTTGGTGGAAACATGGGTGTTTGTATAATTCCTCTGTATGTTTGAAAAAAAAAAATGGAAGAATTTATCTGGAAGAACACAGGGCATTAGACAAAGATATTCCAGGTAGCCATATCAACATGCTGGATATCTTGAAGTACTGACACATGACATCTTTGGATGATTGAAGGTAGTTCTAATTGCTGAACCATTCTGTTCCAGGGAAATTAAGTTGATAGATGCATCTTTATAAGTAGTTTGCAATCATATTATGAAGGTACTCATGTGCTAATATTATAAATCTCACGTTCTATTACTTTCTGTATATGGACACCTGTTTAGAGAAGCATATTTATGTCAACTAAGTTAACTAAGGGGATACAGCTGTCCCCCTTTCCACAGTGTCCTTTTCCATTAAAGCATGGTTGACCACATGTTACCCCTGCTCAACCATGATCCAGGAGCAGATGATCCTCCTCCTGACATATGGTCAGAAGGTCAGTAGTAGCCTAATGCTCCATCACAGTGCCTACATCATTCATCTCATCATACAAGCATTTTGTCACTTAACATCATCACCAAATGAGGGGTGAATACAATACAAAAAGATGTTTTGAGAGAGAAAGGGAAAGAGACCACATTGACTAATTTTTATTACAGTATATTGCAATTGTTCTATTTTATTATTGGTCATTGTTGTTAATCCCTTACTGTGCCTAATTTATAAATTAAATTTTTTCAAAGGTAGGGTTCAGTACTACCCATGGTTTCAAGCATTCACTGGGAGTCTTGGAACATATCCCTTGTGGACAAGGGAAGACTACAGTATTCAGAATCCTTGTCTTCCTTCATAGAGGGTTCTCTGACATCGTCAACACAGTAAATTCTTATTTCTCTTATGGGGTAGCAAGACTGAAATACTGAAAAATCCATTGTGTTCTTATGTTCTTATGTTCTTAACAGAAACAATTAGTTGCTCAAAAAATTCACATAGAAGAGAATGAGGACAGAGATACAGGACTGGAACAGAGACATAATAAAGAGGACCCCGATTGCATCAAAGCCAAGGTTCCGTTAGGGGACCTGGATCTGTATGATGGCACATACATAACTTTGGAAAGCAAAGACATCAGGTAAGTAAATTGTCTTTCCAAAAATAAAACTGTTTTTCCTGAGCAGACCTTTCTCAAATTAATAATAAATTGTTTCTCTCATGAGAATAAGCTTCAATCACAGATGAATTTATTGAAGTTTGAAAGTTCAAAATACATACTACATGTAGAATTCTTACAAATCAATTAAAAATATTTAATTCCACAGTAGAAAATGGAACATTTTATAGTAAAAGAAATACAAATGGCCAATAAATATATTTCTCATTAATGAACAAATAAGTACAAATTTAAAAAATTTAAAGATTTTATCAAATTGGAAAAAGTATTTAAAAATCAGTAACTGGTAAAAATGTGGAGAGGCTATCAGTGGAAGTGTAAATTGGTTTAAAATTTCTAGAATTTTTAAAAGCTTTTAAAAAATCCGTGATCCAACACTGTGACGTACCTAGTATTTTCACTCTTTATCTCCTTTAACTCAAACTTTCAAAATATTTGACTCTAACCACATCTATGTGAAAAAGTTATGTATGTTGACTAATGTTGGTTGTAAAGTTGAGATATGGTATATTAGGAAAAAGTTAGACATTTCTTTACCTTTGATCTCTTGCTTCTTGATTTTAGCCCTGAAGATTATATAGACACAGAATCTCCTGTCCCTCCAGACCCTGAGCAACCTGATTGTACTAAAATTCTAGAACTTCCATATAGTATACATGCTTTTCAGCACTTGCGAGTAAGTAGAGATTTGGGTTCTTTTTTGGGGTTTTTATTTTTGCATTTGCATTTGTTCTTCAATTTAGTCTCATGCTTATAATCTTTTTCTTTCTTCTCTCCTCCCAGCTTTATAATTTTACAAGCATCTATTTCTTTAAAATCCCTCAAAATAAATGCTGTAAGATACCAAATTACATGAAACTTCTATGTTTTACAGTCTCCTTTTTGTATGTATTTTTCAATTTTATTTTTCTTCTCTTCAGGGTGTACAAGAAAGGATTAATCTTTCTGCACCTTTATTACCTAAAGAAGATCCAGTCTTCACATATTTATCTAAACGATTAGGAAGGAGTATAGATGACATAGGTCACCTCATTCATGAAGGCCTACGGAAGGTAAGTCATTAGTGACTTAAAGGCCAGGAGACTGGTGTGAGCAAAAGATACTTTTCTCTCAGGGAATACCTGCCTAGATTTTGACTAGAGAGTGATTTTAAATTTTGATTCCATTAATATAAACTCTGTTGTTTAAAGCTAGGTAAGAATATGCTAGCTCCATCCCCTTTACTAGGAAGGGACGCTAACAAGTTACATTTAAACTAATTCATAAAAAAATACAACAACAAATAAACTAGCTAATATAAGCAAAATGGCTTATAGGCTAGGTTATATGTTTTGAATGGGAAAAAAATTTAACGTTACTATCTTTGATATATCTACATATAATACATAGACCAACACTGTTCTCTGAATCAGAAAAAAATACTAATAATAAAATCTTAATATTTTCGTTTTAAGGGAATATCCTTTTTTTCTTCATTTTTTATTTTTTTTACTTTGGTATCATCAATCTACAATTACATGAGCAACATTATGGTTACTAGACTGCCCCATTACAAGGTCCCCACCACATACCCCATTACAGTCACTGTCCATCAGCGTAGTAAGAAGCTACAGAATCACTACTTGTCTTCTCTGTGTTATACAGCCCTCCCTGTGCCCCCACCCTACATTATGTGTGCTAATCGTAATGCCCCTTTTTCCCCCTTATCCCTCCCTTCCCACCCATCTTCCCCCGTCCCTTTCCCTTTGGTAACTGTTAGTCCATTCTTGGGTTCTGTGAGTCTGCTGCTGTTTTGTTCCTTCAGTTTTTGCTTTGTTCTTATACTCCACAGATGAGTGAAATCATTTGATACTTGTCTTTCTCCACCAGGCTTATTTCACTGAGCATAATACCCTCTAGCTCCATCCAAGTTGTTGCAAATGGTAGGATCTGTTTTCTTCTTGTGGCTGAATAATACTCCATTGTGTATATGTACCACATCTTCCTTATCCATTCATCTACTGATGGACACTTAGGTTGCTTACATTACTTGGCTATTGTAAATAGTGCTGCAATAAACATAGAGGTGCATCTGTCTTTTTCAAACTGGTTCCTGCATTCTTAGGGTAAATTCCTAGAAGTGGAATTCCTGGATCAAACGGTATTTCTATTTTGAGTTTTTTTGAGGAATCTCCATACTGCTTTCCACAATGATTGAACTAATTTACATTCCCACCAGCAGTGTAGGAGGGTTCCCCTTTATCCACATCCTTGCCAACATTTGTTGTTGTTTGTCTTTTGGATGTTGTTCATCCTAACTGGTGTGAGGTGATATCTCATTGTGGTTTTAATATGCATTTCCCTGCTGATTACTGATGTGGAGCATCTTTTCATGTGCCTGTTGGCCATCTGAATTTCTTCTTTGGAGAAGTGTCTGTTCAGATCCTCTGCCATTTTTTTTTTTTTGAAGTTTAAATAAGACTTTAATCATCATACCAAGCACTATGAGGATCATAGAGCACTTTGTCCCCCCAGTTCTACTTAGATTGAAGTTGTCCAGAATTTCAGGTTTCTGATTTGTCAGAAACTTTTGTTTGTTTGTTGACTCAAGCAGCTTTATTTTCATGCAGATTTACCCTTTACCGCATCCTTTGTCTACTGGACAGCTCCTGTTGAAAAGTCTTTGTTGGGTTATATATATTTATTTATTGTTTTTGGTATCATTAATCTACAATTACATGAAGAACATTATGTTTACTAGGCTCCCCCCTTCACCAAGTCCCCCTCACACCGTCACTGTCCATCAGCATAGTAAGATGCTATAAAATCACTACTTGTCTTCTCTGTGTTATAGAGCCCGCCCCATACCCCCCCCACATTATACATGCTAATTGTAAAGCCCCCTTTCTTTATCCCCACCCTTATCCCTTCCTTCCCACCCATCCTCCCCAGTCCCTTTCCCTTTGGTAACTGTTAGTCCATTCGTGGGTTCTGTGATTCTGCTGCTGTTTTGTTCCTTCAGTTTTTCTTTGTTGTTATACTCCACATATGAGTGAAATCATTTGGTCCTTACTGCTGTGAGGTGATATCTCATTGTGGTTTTAATTTGCATTTCTCTGATGACAAGCAATGTGGAGCATGTTTTCATGTGTCTGTTGGCCATCTGAATTTCCTCTTTGGAGAACTGTCTATTCAGCACCTATGCCCATTTTTTAATTGGATTATTTGCTTTTTGTTTGTTGAGGTGTGTCAGCTCTTTATATATTTTGGATGTCAACCCTTTATTGGATCTGTCATTTATGAATATATTCTCCCATACTGTGGTTTCCTTTGCTGTACAGAAGCTTTTCAGCTTGATATAGTCCCACTTGTTCATTTTTGCTTTTGTTTCCCTTCCCCGGGGAGATATGTTCATGAAGAAGTAACTCATGTTCATGTCTAAGAGATTTTTGCCTATTTTTTTTTCTAAGAGTTTTATGGTTTCATGACTTAGATTCACATCTTTGATCCATTTCAAATTTACGTTTGCGTATGGGGTTAGACAGTGATCCAGTTTCATTCTCTTACATGTAGCTGTCCAGTTTTGCCAAAACCAGCTGTTGAAGAGGCTGTCATTTCCTCATTGTATATCCATGGCTCCTTTATCATATATTAATTGACCATATATGTTTGGGTTAATATCTGGACTCTCCATTCTGTTTCACTGGTCTGTGGGTCAGTTCTTGTGCCAGTACCAAATTGTGTTGATTACTGTGGCTTTGTAGTAGAGCTTGAAGTTGGGAAGTGAGATCCCCCCTGCTTTACTCTTCCTTCTCAGAATTGCTTTGCCTTTTCGGGGTGTTTTCCAATTCCATATGAAATTTAGAACTATTTATTCCAGTTTGTTGAAGAATGCTTTTGGTATTTTGATAGGGATTGCATCAAATCTATAGATTGCTTTAAGCAGGATGGCCATTTTGACAATATTAATTCTTCCTACCCAAGAGCATGGGATGATTTTCCGTTTGTTAGTGTCCTCTTTAATTTATCTTAAGAGTGTCTTGTAGTTTTCAGGGTGTAGGTCTTTCACTTCCTTAGTTAGGTTTATTCCTAGGTATTTTATTCTTTTTGATGCAATTGTGAATGGAATTGTTTTCCTGATTTCTCTTTCTGTTAGTTCATCATTAGTGTATAGGAAAGCAACAGATTTCTGTGTATTAATTGTGTATCCTGCAACTTTGCAGAATTCAGATATTCTAGTAGTTTTGGAGTGGAGTCTTTAGGATTTTTTATGTACGATAACATATCATCTGCAAACAGGTTCGGTTTGACTTCTTCCTTACCAATCTGGATGCCTTGTATTTCTTTGTTTTGTCTGATTGCTGTGGCTGTGACCTCCAGTACTATGTTGAATAACAGTTGGGAGAGTGGGCATTCCTGTCTTGTTCCCGATCTTAGGTAAGAAGCTTTTAGCTTCTCGCTGCTAAGTATGATGTTGGCTGTGGGTTTGTTATATATGGCCTTTATTATGTTGAGGTACTTGCCCTCTATACCCATTTTGTTGAGAGTTTGTATCATGAATGGACGTTGAATTTTGTCAAATGTTTTTTCAGCATCTATGGAGATGATCATGTAGTTTTTGTCCTTCTTTTTGTTGATGTGGTGGATGATGTTGATGGATTTTCTAATGTTGTACCATCCTTGCATCCCTGGGATGAATCACACTTGATCATGGTGTATGACCCTCTTGATGTATTTTTGTATTTGGTTTGCTAATATTTTGTTGAGTATTTTTGCATCTATGTTCATCAGTGGTATTGGTCTGTAGTTTTCTTTTTTGGTGGGGTCTTTGCCTAGTTTTGGTATTAGGGTGATGTTGACTTCATAGAATGAGTGTGGGAGTATTCCCTCTTCTATTTTTTGGAAAACTTTAAGGAGAATGGGTATTATGTCTTCTCTAAATGTCTGATAAAATTCATTGGTGACTCCATCTGGACGGGGGTTTTGTTCTTGGGTAGTTTTTTCATTACCACTCAATTTCGTTGCTGGTAATTGGTCTGTTTAGATTTTCTATTTCTTCCTTGGTCAGTCTTGGAAGGTTGTATTTTTCTAGAAGTTGTCCATTTCTTCTAGGTTTTCCAGTTTGTTAGCATATAGGTTCTCATAGTATTCTCTAGTGATTCTTTGTATTTCTGTGGGGTCTGTCGTGATTTTTCCTTTCTTGTTTCTGATTCTGTTGATGTGTGTAGATTCTCTTTTTCTCTTTATAAGTCTGGCTAGGGGCTTATCTATTTTGTTTATTTTCTCAAAGAACCAGCTCTTGGTTTCATTGATTTTTTCTATTTTATTTATATCTTCTCTGATCTTTATTATGTCCCTCCTTCTGCTGACTTTGGGCCTCATTTGTTCTTCTTTTACCAATTTCAATAATTGTGACTTTAGACTATTCATCTTTAGACTAAAGAAGGGATAGTTCTTCCTTCTTTAAATAGGCCTAGATTGCTATATACTTTCCTCTTAGAACTGCCTTCACTGCATCCCACAAAAGATGGGGCATTGTGGTGTTGTTGTCATTTGTCTCCATATATTGCTTGATCTCTGTTTTAATTTGGTCATTGATCCATTCATTATTTAGGAGCATGTTATTAAGCCTCCATGTGTTTGTGAGACTTTTTTTTCAATGTACAATTTATTTCTAGTTTTAAACCTTTGTGATCTGAGAAGTTGGTTGGTAGAATTTCAGTCTTTTTGAATTTACTTGGGCTCTTTTTGTCGCCTAGTATCTGGTCTATTCTGGAAAATGTTCCATGTGCACTTGAGAAGAATGTGTATCCTGCTGCTTTTGGGTGTAGAGTTCTGTAGATGTCTGTTAGATCCATGTGTTCCAGTGTGTTGTTCAGTGCCTCTGTGTCCTTATTTTCTGTCTGGTTGATCTGTCCTTTGGAGTGAGTGGTATGTTGACATCTCCTAGAATGAATGCATTGCATTCTGTTTCCTCCTTTAATTCTGATAGTATTTGTTTCACATATGTAGGTGTTCCTGTGTTGGGTGCATAAATATTTGTAATGGTTATATCCTCTTGTTGGACTGAGCCCTTTATCATTATGTAATTTCCTTCTTTATCTCTTGTTACTTTCTTTGTTTTCAAGTCTCTTTTGTGTGATACAAGTACTGCAACACCTGCTTTTTTCTCCCTATTGTTTACATGAAATCTCTTTTTCCATTCCTTGACTTTTAGTTTGTGTGTGTCTTTGGGTTTGAGATGAGTCTCTTGCAAGCAGCATATAGATAAGTCTTGGTTTTTTTATCCATTCTATTACTCTGTGTCTTTTGATTGGTGTATTCGTCCATTTACATTTAGGGTGATTATTGAAAGATATGTACTTACTGCCATTGCAGGCTTTAGATTCGTGGTTATCAAAGGTTCAAGGGTAGCTTCTTTACTATCTAACAGTCTAACTTTAACTCACTTATTAAGCTATTATAAACACAGTCTGATGATTCTTTGTTTCTCTCCCTTATTGTTCCTCCTCCACTCTTTATACATTAGGTGTTTTATTCTGTGCTCTTTTGTGTTTCCTATGACTGCTTTTGTGGACACTTGATTTTATTTTTTGTGTTTAATTAGTATTTGGTTGGTCTGCTTTCTTTGCTGTGATTTTATTTTCTCTGGTGACATCTATTTAGCCTTAGGAGTGCTTCCATCTAGAGCAGTCCCTTTAAAATACCCTGTAGAGGTGATTTGTGGGAGGCAAATTTCCTCAACTTTTGCTTGTCTGGGAATTGTTTAATCCCTCCTTTATATTTAAATGATAATCCTGCTGGATACAGTATCCTTGGTTCAAGGCCCTTCTGTTTCATTGCATTAAATATATCATGCTATTCTCTTTTGGCCTGTAAGGTTTCTGTTGAGAAGTCTGATCATAGCCTGATGGGTTTTCCTTTGTAGGTCACCTTTTTCTTTCTCTGGCTGCCTTTAATACTCTGTCCTTGTCCTTGATCTTTGCCATTTTAATTATTATGTGTCTTGGTGTTGTCCTCCTTTGGTCCCTTGTGTTGGGAGTTCTGTGGGCTTCCATGGTCTGAGAGACTATTTCCTCCCCCAGTTTGGGGAAGTTTTCAGCAATTATTTCTTCAAAGACACTTTCTATCCCTTTTTCTCTGTCTTCTTCTTCTGGTACCCCTATTATGTGAATATTGTTCCATTTGGAAGGTCACACGGTTCTCTTAGTATTCTTTCATTCCTGGAGATCCTTTTATCTCTCTCTGCATCAGCTTCTCTGGGTTCCTGTTCTCTGATCTATTCCATTAATGGCCTCTTGCACCTCATCCAGTCTGCTCTTAAGTCCTTCCAGAGATTGTTTTATTTCTGTATTCTCCCTCCTAACTTGATCCTTTAGCTCTTGCATATTTCTCTGCAGGGCAATCAGCATGTTTATGACCTTTATTTTGACTTCTTTTTCAGGAAGATTGGTTAAATCTATCTCCCCAGGCTCCCTCTCAGGGGTTGTCTGGGTGTTTCTGGACTGGATCAGATTCTTCTGCCTTTTCATGGCGATAGAGATAGTCGTGGGCAGTTGACGCATGTGTTAGCTGGGAGAATAAAGTCCCTTCCTGCTTGCTGGTCGCCTTGCCCTCCTCAGAGCAGCTTCCAGTTTTATTTCCTGAGCCTCCGTGGGTGAGGTAGCCCGTATGTGCTCTCCTGCGAGAACAGCATCCCTTGGCGCCCTGTCCCAGCCACCTCTGTATGTGCGCAGCAGCAGGGCCTCTGAGTCTGGCCCGGGCGGCTGCGGAGGAGGCTCTGGGCAGTTGCTGTGGATGCGGCTGCTCCCAGGCTGTTCCCCTGCTATGGTGGGACCGTGCTAGAAGGGTAATGGGCAGGAGGCTGTTTATCGCCATGAGGGGCTTCAGAGCTGCGTTTCCTCTCAGGGGGCTGGAGCGCATGAATTTCCCCAGGATTACTAGCTGCTGGGCAGAGTATGCCAGGTAGCTTCCGTCCAGCTCTGAGGCCCCTGTCCCTTTTAAGACTTTCAGAAAGCACTCGCTTTTCTTTTGTTCCAGGGGTGCCAGCTGCTGGGACATGTTCGCAGATTTTACTGTTACGTTTCCCAAGTATCCAGCACACCATGCACTGTGTGTCTGCGCTCCCAGTGCAGATGTCTAGGGCTGGGTATTTAGCAGTCCTGAGCTCCCATTCCCTCCCCACTCTGACACCGGGGAGCTGGGGTCGGGGGTAGGGGCACACGGATCCCACCAGGCCGCAGCTTGTATCTTACCCCTTCATGAGGCGCTGAGTTATCGCAGATGTAGATGTAGCCTGGCTCTTGTACTGTGTCTTCTGGTCTCTCTTTTAAGAATAGTTGTATTTGCTGTATTTTCAAAAATATATATGGTTTTGGGGGGAGATTTCCACTGGCCTACTCATGCCTCCATCTTGAGCACCTCCAGGAATATCCTCTTTAAGAATATGAATTAGGGAATTATGTAATAGGACCCAAGAATTTAAATATATCTTTCAGGCTAATGTGGGAATTTAGAAAACAGTTTTTCCTCTTGTGTATGCCTAATGAGTATCATAAAATGCAGGCTACTTTCTAAGCTGTGTTATAGTAGTATTAAGTGAAGTGTATAATTGCAAAGTTTATATACAGTTTATTCAAATACATTTATATTTATATGTTTATTCAAATTATATATATATATACACACACACACATACACACATTTGATTGTTTTTGTGGTTGAGTTACCATCTTCATATTGTTTTCCTGAAGGTAATATAAAACATTGCATCCCCAGAACTTGATGAGTGATAAGGGAAAACTGGCCTAGGATTTAACATATCCTTCAGAGGATGGTTAGTTGAAAGTAGATCATAGTGGTAAGTGCTCTATAGAAAATTAAAATAGAGGATAAATATTTACTCTCTACTACTTTAGAGGCTACTTTAGATTGAACAATTACGGTTATCCTCTCCAGAAAGTTGAAATTTAAACTGACACCTAAATGAGAAGAAGGAACCAAAAATCAGAGATCAATGATAAGCATTCTAGGCTGAAGCAAAGGCCCTGAAGCCTTAGTGAACTCAGTGGCATATTAGGCTGCTCAGGCTGCCATCACAGATTGGGGAGCTTAAACAATAGACATTTATTTCTCAGAGTTCGGGAGGCTGGGAAATCCAAGATCAAGGTGCTAGCTCATTGGGTTCCCAGGGAGGGTTCTCATCCTGGCTGGCAGATGTCCTCCTTCTCCCCATGGTGTCCTTACACGGCCTGTTCTTGGTATGTGTGCAGAGACAGAGAGAAATTTCTGGTGTTTCTTCCTCTTCTTGCAAAGGGAATGGCCCTGGTGTATTAGGGCCGCACCCTTATGACTTCATTTAACCTTTATCTCCTTTTCACAAGCCTTATCTTTAAATACAGTCACATTAGGGGTTAGGGCTTTCACATATGGATTTGGTGGGATGTAATTAAATTCAGGTCAGTAAGGCTGGATGGAACCTGGTGAACAAAGGGGAGAATAATAGGGAAAGAAGCCAAAGAAGTAGGCCAGGGACAGGCTATGTACAGCTCTGAAAGCCTGGGTTAGGATTTTGAATTTTATTGCAAGCATGTAAGAAGCTAGAGCAGAGGAATGACATAATTCAATTAATATTTTTAAAAAATGCACTCTTAAACTTACATGGAGAAATGACTGAAGGAGGCCAAAAACTAGAAGATAGAGGATGTTTGGCCATGTTAAATTTGAAATATCTATGAGGCTAAAATGCCAGGAGAGGTCAGAGCTGGGAATATAGGGAATAGTTATTAAATAAGGAGTATTTATAGCCATGAGACTGGATAAGGTCATCTGAGAGAGAGTAAAGTTCAAAAATTTGGCCACTCTGAGTTCTGGGTTCTCTTACATTTAGTTATCCAATAGAGGGGGAAGGACCAGCAAAATGGGTGTCCAGAAAGATGTGGTATTCTAAGAGCCAAGGGAAAAAGTATTGAGAATAAGAGAATAATTAACAGTGACTTTCAAACATTTATAGATTTGGGGGAGAGTTTAGGAGAAATTTTACAGAAAGGTTTTTCTTTACATGTTTCTTTTTGTCTTGTTTCCAGTATACTATGAGTTATTGAGTATTCTGCATATCATGATTAATTCAGTAGTTTATGTAGAATTTTTAATTGATATTTTTTGTCCCAATTCACAATATAAAGTCTGAACATAGGATGCAAAAATCGAAGCATTTTTTAATTTGAAAGAAAATTTTCTCAGAAGGAGAGTGAAACCTAAGTGGTAAGTTAGTTGTGAAAAAATGTCATACATATCCGTTAAACAGTCACATGTGGTGCTGCAAACATTAAACTTATTCAAAAATCATACACTTCCTTAGAGTATTTAAGGCTGATTAAATAAGGATTATACTTAGGTTTAGCATTAAAAATAACTATTTTAAAGTAAAATTATTGATTCCTCTAATGAATTCATGCTGTATTAAAAAATCTATAAAAGGAAAAGTAAAAATTAGAATTAAGCTCAGGTAATTACTGTTTCATAATATATTCTTTTATTTTTACACATCTTTATAGTTAAAAGTTACTCTCATAAGATAAATTTTTAATAGTGGGATTGTGGGGGTCAAAGGGTAATCACATTTTTAAGGCTTTTGTCATGTTGTCAGACTGTCCCCTGGAATGCTGTAGTAACCTAACATTCCTACAGTTAATATCTGAAGTTAATACACAGTGTAGCCAACAGTGAGTATTGACATTCTTTTTAATCTTTGCCAGTCTATAAAGGGAAAACTTGTATCTTTTAAATTTGTTTCTTTGTTGAGTCTTACATCATTTCACCAATTAATTAGCCATTATTTTGTATTTTTTAATTGTTCATATTTTTGGCCCCTTTTCTCTTAGTTTTTTTTTTTTCTGTTTAGATTTTTTATGAGCTTTCTGTGTATTAAAGATATTAAATGTTTGCGATCATACATATTTTTCCCAGGCTATCTGAAACTCTATGGCTTTTTTCCATGCTGAATTTGAAATTTCTCTGCTTGGGTTTAAATGTACTTACATTAAGTTTTTGTCATGATCCAGTTTAGCGTTTTGACCTCTGTGGTTGAAATTCAGTATATGTTAGGGGACATTATTTGGAAGAATCCCAGCCACAGAAGAAGCAAACCTACATGAATTTCTGTTTAACTTGACTAAATAGTACACTTATCATATACCTAAAGATTCAGTTTTTAATAGTGTGAGGTTTGAATTAGACTCTGAACACATTAGAAAATGACAATAAAAATTGATCTTTCACCAAAGGATAAGCCTGTTGCTTGCTTATGTATATACCTTCATTCAGATAGTAAATAGGAAACTTTGCATGATGTTAATTTCCGGAATTTTATGTTAGAGCAACTGGTATTTCTAATTAGGATTTCTAACATCCTGAAATAGGACCCAACAAGTTGTGGCCACATGGTGGGCTTTTTAGCTTTATTTGCCCCTTGGAATGAGAGCCTGGAGTTGGATGGCTTCTCTGTGGAGATGACAGTTTAATGCACTTGCTCAGCTGATGATCAAGAGGCTCTTTTGACAGGTGTAGTTCATTTGTACTTTGTCTTCTGCATTATCACTACTATCATAAGTCTTCATCTTAAATTTCTGAAGAGAGAGTAGTAAAGGTGCTCATTTTGAACATTCTAAGCTGAAGAAACTGTCTTGAGTTGTGTTTGATTGTCGTTTTGTTTAATCTCTAGAACTCTTCCTCATGGGTACTGTATAACATGGCTTCATTTTACTGGAGAATAAAGAATGAGCCATATCAGGTAGTGGAATGTGCCATGCGAGCACTTCACTTCTCTTCCAGGTATGATTCCTCCCTTCAGAACCTCTTCATTTTCCACATAAGTCAGGACTGTTAAAGAAACAATACATAAGAAAACAAAAGAAGCATTGTATTGTGCTTATACTCTCCCCAATCCCTGTTCAAAGAAACTAGTCCCATTGCAAAAAGTGACAGGCATCAATGAGTATGGAATGATTTTAACATAATATATATCTGACTTCCATTAAGGAAAAAAAAACATCATATGGACACTGTCTGAGTCACTTGAGACTTGAATGCAAGGACTTTGACTGGAGAAATTATCATAAATTAAATTTTTCTCAGAGAAAATTAAGCCCTAAATACATTTTAAAATTGTAAAATGTCTGTTAGACCTTATTTTTGTGGCAAAATTGTAGCTATCAGATTGAGTAAGCACCATCAGTTATGTAAAAATGAAACATTATAATTTTCTTAAATTATTTTCTCCATCTGTAAGCATACTCAAAGTTATTTTCCTAGGCACAATAATTTTGAATGTAATTTTCCCTTGTCAGGTAGTTATATAATCATGGCTCCTAACATCTGATTACATCTCTCCTCCTTTAGGCGCAATAAAGACATTGCCCTGGTCAACCTGGCAAACATTCTGCACAGGGCGCACTTCTCTGCTGACGCTGCTGTCGTAGTCCATGCGGCTCTGGATGACAGTGACTTCTTCACCAGCTATTACACTTTGGGAAATATATACGCAGTAAATACGCCTTTCTGTTTCATGAGACAAACCAGTTGCTCTTTTTTTTTCCCAACTAAAAATCACTTTTTCCCTTTCTCTTTTGGTCCAAACAAGGGAAAGGGGATGTGTAAGATAAATTCTAGCCAAAATAAGCAGGCGAAGAGAAGCAACAAAGGGCCAGGTAGTTTATTTGAACGCAAATACCCAGGCGAGATTTCCTGAAATGTAAGGCTGGAAGCACTGATGGGAGGAGCGAGCACATCCGACACTGATGACGTGCCAAAAGTCCCCGGCTGCTGCCCCCTCCCAACCTGAAAAATGTGCCTTGGGCTAGCCAATCCTCGCACCACTGTAAATCTGAGCTCTGCCTCCCCCTACCTTCTTTAAAAACTCGCTGCCTGTCTACTTACTTGCAAATTCCCCAGCCTCCATTTCTATAGACTGGGGTATTTGTATTCAAATAAACTACCTGGCTCTTTGTTGCCTCTCTTCGCCTGCTTATTTCGGCTAGAATTTATCTTACAGGATGGAAATAAATCGGGGAAAAATACCTCAACACAATAATGTATCGTAATTGTCCTTACCTAAAAACAAAAATAATTTAATTGATAGGAATATTAAATTTCTGCAGAGTACATCTCTTAAGATAGCAGTACATTCCAGTTAAACCATCGTATAGCATGCCGTTGTGTCGTGAAGATTTAGTCCCTGATCAAAATAATGTTCACTGTAGAATGAGATGTAGGTTTGATCTAACAAGTCATTAGGTGGTTTGGACAGATGCAACCAGGGCCATGGCTAACATTTTCCCCTGTGTGTGTGTGTGTATGTGCGTGTTTGTTTTTGTCTCTTCAGATGCTTGGGGAATATAACCACTCAGTACTCTGTTATGACCATGCTTTGCAGGCCAAACCTGGGTTTGAACAAGCTATAAAAAGGAAGCATGCTGTCCTGTGTCAGCAAAAACTTGAGCAGAAACTGGAAGCTCAACATAGGTAATGGGAGAAAAAAAATCACACTGAGGCACTAGTACCATAGGACCTTAGGTTAGACCTGTGTAGGGTGATCTCTGTGTTAACTTGTACATTAGAATTAAGAATAACAACTTCTTACGACTGCTGGTCCTGACCCTTTTCTCCAAATTCAGGAGATTTAGTATAATTCAGTAGCTGTGTAGAGGAATCTCTAATAGCATGGATTCCAGGAACTAGAGAATGTGTGCCGTAAATGCTGTCATTTAGATCTTTACAATTTTGGTCAGTTACTTTTATGAAGTCAGATGGAGGGGGTGGTGCTATTGCTGAATACTCCATAATTCTGTGGAGATTATGTTTTTATCTCTATAAAATACTCTGTCAGTAAAATCACTTGCACATGCTGTATTTGATCTTTTCTCCCCTTTGGCTCCTAGGGTTGGGTTATTACGTTAGTTAAGTAACATTGAGAGACATATTTGGCCCACATTTCCGTCAGATTTGTGGAAGTTGTATAATAATAGGATTCTGTTGTCTTGAGTCCTTGCATTATAGTTAATTAAAATATATTAAGAATCTTTGTATAACTTATAAGTGTTCATCTCTTATAGAATAAGCCTTCAACATTTTGAATGTACTTTGATTATTAGAGAATTACATGGAGATTTGAAATTCATTAAACTTTTATATTTGCTTATTTTCCAATCTGTTTAAAGCATAATATAGTGAAAAGGAAAGAATGACAGATTACTTATTTATATCTGGCTTCTGTTATACCTGACCAGAACCTGTCCTGGCTGAGCAAATTGGTTCTCTTATACAATCTGTATAACTCCTAAATTTCCGTATGTTACAGTGTAATAGGTAATGAGGTTTTTGTGACTAAATATAATCAGGCAGCCAATTTACTGATACCAAGTGGTATAGAGTATTCCTTTCTAAGCAAAGTTTCTGTGTTTTTTACCAAATCTGTAAACCAAGTTACTAGTGTCTCTAAGACTAATACAAATTTTGTGGAGAGAAATAGAGTTATTGAATATGTAAAGGTCTATAGTATATTATTAATGTGTCTTTTTGGGTACCAGAACATCCAATACATGATTTAATATCAAAATACTTGTATTTAAGGGAAGAATTTTGCATCCATCTTTTTGCCCACAAGTTTTAATAAAACAATAGCCATTTATTTAGCACTATTATTCTTGAGCTTATGTTACAGTAGTTGTTTAAAAGTAAAAAGAAAAAAAAGAGAATTGCTGAGAACCAGAAAATCTATGCATGTAAGTGGGTTTCAAAATTCACAATTTTAAAGCTCTAACTTTTTCCTGGTGTTAAAAAAATGTTAAGATCCCTCCAGCGAACACTGAATGAGTTGAAAGAGTATCAAAAGCAGCATGACCACTACCTAAGACAGCAGGAAATCCTAGAAAAACATAAGCTGATACAGGAGGAGCAAATCTTAAGAAATATCATTCATGAGACACAGATGGCAAAAGAGGCACAATTAGGTAAGTGTTGGTTCCAGGCAATTGAAGATGGGTTAGGAAACTCACGTCTAGCTTGCTTTACTTTTGTAACTTTCACGTAGCCATAAAACAGTATAAAGTTGTGCCCATGACTTCCCTCCATGTTCAAATCAAGAGGCACCACAGTGGGTACACCAGCAGGCCTGAGGAACTCGTTTCATGCCCCTAGCTTTTTTTAAATTGGTGTTTTAAAATACAAATCTTTTAGATTCTAGGAGTCCTAATAATGGTTGTTTGTCCTCTGTGACCTACACTGATGATTCTCCAACTGTAATATGCATATCAATATCCTGGAGATCTTTGTTAAGGTGCAGATTCTGATTGAGTAGCTCTGAGGTGGGCCCTGAGATTCTGTATCTTTAACAAGCTCCTATTTGATGCCTGTTGCTGCTGATCTGAAAACACAGTAACACAGCCCTACATCAAGTGAATGCAAGCCAGTCACACCCCGGAAACATCCACATTCTCCAGCCAACAATAAAGTTCAACATCTTTTTTCTTCTTGCACCCTTAAATACAGATATTTTATTTTAGAAGTAAAGCTTTAGACTAGAATTTATATCAAGCAGTAATTCTTAACCTGGGTCAATGAATTAGTTTCAGGGGGTTCTGAAATCCTCCCCAAAACTATACACAATATTGTATATGTACACAATTTTAATTTTTTCTGGGAAAAGGGTCTATTTCTCTTATTAAAATCTCATAAGAGTCTGTGACCCCAAAATAGAACCACTGTTCTAAGGGAGCTTGGGTTGACAAGATATCCAGTGATTAGGTTATATCCAGAATATTTCATTTCTTACTAAACTCTAAGGGAGCAGATATGACAGCTTGACACCAAAGAGTAAATTAATGGAATCCCTTTTATTACACTCCTCTCCCTTGATAAATACATTGGTCTGGAAACCCTCTTAACCTTTGAACGTTGGCTGTGACCATTTATAATCCACAACAAGTTTTCTCTGCTGTTTTGAGTGGGCAAAAGGTATGTTCAGTCCTTGAGATTGTTTACATTGCTTGGTCTATACTGAAATGCAACCACAGCTCTTATATTACAGATTTGCAGCAGAATTATGAAGTATACAAAGCAAATTCTCTCTAGAAAGATGGCCAAAGTCTTTTAAAACATGTAATCAGTAGATTTTATAATCATATAGTGTAATTGCCAGAAGATACCTCAGTGATTATCTAGTGGAGCCCCCTTTGTTTTATAGGTGGAGAACCCAAGGCTTCTTTAGAATGATTCAGTTTAGTTAATCATTAATGAGTATTCCCCATAAGCACCCTCTGTGTAAGTATTCTGCTAGGCTCTGAAGAATACAGGGTTGAGACCAAGAGACTTAGATTAAGAAAATCATATTGGCATTGCTGATATTTCTCACAAATTGTAATTTCCTTTCTTATTCCAGGAAATCATCAGATATGCCGTCTTGTCAACCAGCAGCATAGTTTACATTGCCAGTGGGACCAACCTGTGCGCTACCATCGTGGAGATATCTTTGAAAATGTGGACTATGTTCAGGTCTTTATCTTGGTGTCTTTGAGTTCTTATAACTTTTGTGTATCTAAGAGTAATATCTCTTTCCCCACCTTGTATATTTGATCCCTAAAAGTTGTGACTGTCATTGAGGGTTTGGAGTGTCTGTTATGTTGATGAAGTCAGATTTTGTAGATAGCACTCAGTTACTCCATGAATGACATTTCTTTTTCCCAAAGTACTAGCTGTATATAATCTATTCATATGTATATGCTTCTTTTCTCCTTTCACCATGAGACCTAGAACTAAGCTCTTATTACTATTTAATTGAAATCCTTCATTTCCCCTTTTAACTTATTAGAGTAAGACATATAATTTAAAACTGGGGAAGAGTAGCCATGCTCCTTCCTTGAAGTCATTAGTCCAATTATGTTGCTTCAACCAAAAACACCAAGAAAGGCATCATTATCAACAGAAAATACTTACTAACTAGCATTGCTAGGTGCATATATTCTCTCTTTTCTTCCGTCTCTGTATGTATGCACACATATGCACGTACACACACACACATTCCTAGCCTAACTGGGAAGAAATAATATATAAATATAATACCAAAAAGCATGTAACAATGCTGAATAGACAGCACTACCTGAATTTCAAGTATCATCCAAAAGGATATTGGAAATAAAATAGCATTTGTCCTATCTGGTAAGAAACCCATCATGTACTTAATCATAGATACAGAAATTTCCAAAGATAAGTATTTAAAATAAGAGGTCAGGAGAGCTTCTGTAGGAGGACAAACAATGAAAAATTAGGATTCTTTAATCTGGAAAAACCCAGACTACATTGGGAAAAAGAAACAAAACTAGAGGCCATTTAGGGGGAGAAGTAGTACTAGAGACTGAAAGCTTCCTATGATTTTTGTGAACCAACTTCTAGCAATATCCCATATTTGAGTTTCAAAAGTAGTAAAGGAAGATCAGACTTACACCTCTGGAATTGTAGATCCTATCTTAAATCCAATAATTTTAAGGGGGAAAAAAAAATAATACTTAGAAATGAAATAGACTGATAGTCACTGTGACTTTTGGAAAACATGGTCTCAAGACAGACCATTTGGAAAACTGCCCTATGCCAATGTAGCTTCCACTGTTATATATCTATAAATTGCATCGCCACTGTAAAGTGAAAGAAACATTTCTATTCATAAAGGCATAGAGCTACAAATTTATCATATTTATCCTTTTTTCTCATATTTTTTCTACCCCATCCCATCCTGGTCCCATTCTCTTTATCTAACATGGTTTCAGAAAAACACAGGAACCATGCATGGTATCTTGTGAGACTATCAAACATTATTTTACCCTAGTTTGGAAGGAGATTATATATATTTGGAATTGATTGTTCAGTAGTCTGTAATGCCTAAATGATAGTTATATTAAACTCTTTAAGAACCCTTTCTTAAGTTCCCTTGCTTCTACTTTATATACTACTTCCTACACTAACTTTACAGAGTAGTGATCACTTTAGTCTAAGTAGAGAAAGGGTATAATGAACGAAACCTTTAAAGCAGCTAGTCATGAAACCTAAAGATACTAAGTCATAGAAGGAAAGTAAAGGAACAAGAAAACAATCCATGCCATGTTTCTCATACTGGAGTGGCATAGCTGATTGAAAGCTGCCAACTCTGCATTACCTGGGAGGATCTGCTGTGGCACAGTTCTGGAAATGAGAAGATCTGATTGCTCTATTACTGACCTACTTTCTGATTCTCTTAACTAATGTTGAGTATTCACTAACTTTTGGGCTGAGTTAAATTTCAGCCAAAACTCTGTGTCTATTTCCAGTTTGATTGAACTTTTCTTTTCATTTTCTAGTTTGGTGAGGATTCATCAACTTCCAGTATGATGTCTGTGAACTTTGATGTTCAGGCAAATCAAAGTGACATCAGTGATTTGGTCAAGTCTTCTCCTGTAGCCCGTTCCATTCTCTGGATCTGGGGCAGTGATTCTAATGCATATAGGGTAAGTTAACAGAAGAGGAGATAGGAGTTTTCTCAAACAAAATTTTTTAAAGCAGTGTCTTGCACCCTCACTGATTAATGTGGCCCCTAGCAGTGGCACAGCAAGCACTTCATAAACTTCTTCAGTGGAAAACTTTCTGCTGGGTAATTAAGACAGGGTCTGCCTTGAGGTCTTCCTAATCCGGTGGGGCAGATAAACATACCAGCTGATTTCAGTTCAAAGCTTTAAGTTCTGAGTATAATTACCAACCCTAACAAGTTTCTAAGCTTGACCCACATATATACTTGTATGTATATACTTTACTTATTTAATCAGCATTCTTTTATTAAGCTCCCAACTGTGTATCAGGCTCATCTATGAGTACAGTACATAAGTTCCTTGCTCTGTTAGACCTTATATTCAAGCAGAAGATATAGATAATAAGTTAATAAATAGATATTTCTAAGCTGGCTGAGAAATAACTGCATGTTAGCCAATGGGGATTACCAAGGTATAAGGACAGACACCATGTATTTTTTATTCATTACTAAATTTTCAGAATTTAATCAAGTTTTTATTCTAACAATTAGTACAGCCACTTAGATTTAATTATACATAATAGATTCACCAGTTCGATAGCTTCATGATATAAATTTAGTAAGTCTCTGGTACATGTTATTTACAGTTAGAAAAATGAACACTATAAATAAAAAAAACGATTGGTAAACCGGCATTGGCAAAGAAGTGTCTTAGTTCAAGGAAAAATAGTTTTCTCTGTCAGTTTTATAAGCTTATGTATGCTTTCAGGTTTAGTTCACAAACTCCACCACAAATAAGCCTAACAAAAGAAAGGTTGCCTCATTACAGGAAGTCCAGATATAGGACAGAGTCCAGGCTTGGTTGATTCAGTGGCCTAGTGATGTCATCAGTGACCCATTTCTTTCCCATTTTTCAGTTTGCCATTCACAGTCTTGGTTTTATCCTAAAGCTTATCTTTCTCGTGGTCTTGAGGTGACAGTCAGCAGTAAGTGGAGCAACATGTTTTTTGTTCCTATGTGACCTAAGAGACTAAAACTGCCTTTTCTTTCCCAGAAGCCCCAAGCAGGCCTCTCTTTGTGTCTCTTTGGCTCTACTGACTTAGGCCTGTCTGATCCCAAACCAGTCCATGATAAAGCAGGTAGAATTACTGACTTAGACAAATAATCTTCAATAGAAGGAATATTTTAAAATCTACTACAGTGTCTACATCTGTTAAAATACTAAATTACTGTTCAGCTATCCTAGTATATTTATATTCTTTTAAAAGTTCATTTAGCATGTCGAAATATCGAATCCAAAGAAATTTATGAGAAACTTTTTTTCTTCATTAGGACAAACAGCACATTCTGTGGCCTAAAAGAGCAGACTGTGTAGAAAGCTATCCAAGAGTCCCTATTGGCGGGGAATTGCCAACATATTTTCTGCCTCCAGAAAACAAAGGACTCAGGCAAGTGCTGATGGATTTGGCAAGGCACTTGATGCTGCATGATTGTCATCTGGCAGTTCTTTGAGAGCACCAGCCTTGGACTTGAAAGGTTAAGTCTTTATCTTGCAGTCACCCAAACTTTGGAAATATGAATCTTGTTCCTTTTTCTTGTGCCAGGATCCACGAGCTCAACAGTGATGATTATTCTTCAGAGGAAGAGGCCCAAACCCCTGACTGTTCCATAACTGACTTCAGAAAAAGCCAGACTCTGTCCTACTTAGTCAAAGAATTAGAGGTCCGCATGGATCTGAAAGCCAAAATGCCAGATGACCATGCACGAAAAGTAAGGCTCCCTTAGGCTGGTGTTTATTGGCGTCCATTCTGGGTGACTTCACAAGCCTCTTCAGTGGAACAAAAATTTGAGAGAAGGCAGTTGTTGAGCTTTAAGTTATAAAATGAAAGATAGAGTTAAAGAATTGGTGAAATCATTAAGAAGTCAGTCATGCTATTGACAGAGTGCCAGGAAAGTGTTCCACAGGGCTGCTACTTACGTCAACCACCTAAGTACTGTTCCTTTAACCAAGAGGGCCACAAAGATGAGTGACAGAACTCTGTTTACCTTATGGAGTCAATCAAATGGAAGTCATTCTGACCACTTCAATTTAGCTCTGCATCTTTCAAGCCTCCAGAAGTTTGTATAAATTGGAAGCTTTGAAGATTCTCTTTCCCTGGCCTTATCAACCCTGCTTTGGTCTTATATGAGATCCTTAGGAATTTGTATGGATTTGGTAACTACTTTATAAACATTATAAATAAGTTCTGTTATGCTTTTTTCTTTCCTATTAGTTATGTATAACTAGGAATGTTTTATTTCTGAGTGTAAATTCTGTGTTGTATACCATTCCATAGATACAAATGAAAAAATTACCTTTCTACAGAGAAAACAGGCCATCAAAACAACCTATTTTAGGACTATGAAGAGTTTTACCACTTATATTCAACAAACATTTACTGAGGCAAAAAATATTATGTGCCAGGCACTGTTTGGAGTACAAGGATACAAAGATAAATAGACTATGATCCCTACCTCAGAGTTGCTCATAGTTACATAAATCTGCAAGAATATAGATTAACTGAGGATCTGGTGCTTTTTCAGATGGGCAAGATAGCAGATTTTTTTATATCAGTCCATTGTCTTTGGAGTAATTTCTCATTTGGTTCTGGACCCTTAGATTGACTTAAGTGGGATGTGGTAGAGCACCTTAAAAGTGTGTGGGGTATATGTCATTAACTTCTTTTACTTGAAACTAGGGCATACATGTGAGCAGGTTAACATCTGTTGATATTTATCAATGACCTCATGTTATGTATATGATTATAAATATTTATTTAAATTAGCTGTTCCTGAGGTACTCAAGCAAAGACTGCTATCTATAGAAATTCTTTTCTATCTGTAGAAAATCTATTCAAATGTCTTCCATGTTATTTTTTTTGCTATCTATAGAAAATCTATTCAAATGTCTTCCATGTTATTTTTAATTGAGTCAGTCTTCCTTTTGATGTTTTCAGATTTTGCTTTCCCGTATTAATAACTATACTATCCCAGAAGAAGAAATTGGTTCTTTCTTATTTCATGCTATTAATAAGGTGAGTCACCTACTTTACACATTTGAAATTTAAATGCTTAGTAATTGTAATTAAAAGTTAAAGTAAATTGTAACTAAAAGTTCATCAGAATTGGGTAGTTGAAATATTTGCTAACTTTTATTTGTTGTTTACTAGAGCTAGGCATCATAATGTATTAAAAACCCTTTTAAAACAAATACTGTATTCTTATATTAACTGAAGTATTTTGGGGTTTTTCAGCCAAATGCTCCTGTCTGGCTGATACTCAATGAAGCCGGACTCTACTGGAGAGCAGTAGGAAATAGCACTTTCGCTCTTGCTTGTCTTCAGAGGGCTTTGAATTTGGCTCCACTTCAATATCAGGACATTCCTCTTGTGAACTTGGCCAACCTTTTGATTCACTATGGCCTTCATCTTGATGCCACTAAGCTGCTACTTCAGGCTTTGACCATCAATAGCTCTGAGGTAAGGTTTTACATTTCTTTGTAGCTCCATATGCTATGTTGAGGTAACTCAAATACAGAGCACAGTTTATATTTTTCTAGGAAGGGTATAAAAAAAACCTCATGTTTTGTTTTTCAGAGTAGAATTTGCATATTCTCAGAGGGCATAAAACAGATTTTGTTTTATGTTTGATGTGTTTGTTTATTTCAAATGAGTGAAATTTATAATTATACAATTTTTTTAGAAACATTTAAATAATAATAAAATAGCTGCTGAAAATATACTTCCACTTTTTTATGTCAGTCTGAAATATCTGGTTCCTTATCTTATTCATCACAGCATGCACACTGATTAATATTACACTGTTTTATAACTTTAATTTATAGATCTTTTACTAACCAAGCCAGAGCACGGTTTAAAGGTTATTTTGATAATAGACAGATGGATTGATATTCATGTCCTGAACCTCCCATTACTGCTTTGTAATTAATTACTCTATTTCATAGTTTCTAAGATGCCACTTCTTTTTCTTCTTATTTTAACATCTCTGAAATGACAATGCATGTTACAGCTAATGACATCTTCGGTTTGATGACATACAGTTACAATAAATGTAGTTACAAATAAATCTCTTTTATACCTGGTGTCTAAATGTTCATTAAGTTTTACATCCAAAGAAATTTTTAGAGGAAATGTGCATGAATGGTTAATGTTTATTTGAGGGATCCTGAAGTAATTTTTTAGGTATGAGAAGAAAATATCGCCTTTTAAGAATTTCCTTTGAAATACATAAATCCACAACTGGACTTTAAGCAGAAGTTTACAATTGCTATAGTATACAACAAGCCAAGTTGCCATAGAAGTACATCAAATATTTATCAGATATTTACTATGTCAGGTTCAGGTAGTGGGAACAAATGCAATATATAGGATGTGATGAAGTGGGCACCCAAGTGGAAGGCTAAACACAGCTGTATTCCCCTTGATACTTCTCATTGTTCACTTTCTACTGCCACCAGCTGAGGCAATTAGACCGTATTCTTCTGAAGGAAAAAACAGCTCCTTTAGAGATTAGTTGCCTTTCTGTATTTGAAAAGTATACTAAAATTTCAGTTATTAAATACTGTGGCACTGCAACAAGAATAGGAAGATAAGTCAATGGATTAGGGTAGATGCCCCAGAATACCCCTTAGTCAGCATCTCACCCCCAACTGTCAACATTTGGAAATATTTTCTTACAAACTTTTCTTCTATGCAAATATTTCGTAGTGTTACAAATCTGCTATACTGATGATCTCTAAAACTTACTACTAAAAAAATGTTATTGCTATGTAGTTCTTATAGCCATTAATTTAATGGTTGTATAAAGGTTCCATGAATTGATGTATCACAGCTTACACCTCTGTTTTTGGATGTTGAGGTTGTTGACAGTGCTTAGCTATTACCTATATTTGTTTTCTACATAAGTTCTTTTCTGTATTCTAGATAATCCTCTTAGGAAAGATTATTAGCAATAGAATTAATAAGTCACTAAGAGAATGAATATTTGGATGGCTTTGATACAAAAGCCAAACAATTCACCAAAAGATTTGTGCCAATATATTTTGCCATAATCAAGGTCTAAAAATACTCATTTTTTTTTCACTAAATTCTCTCACTTGCATTTATTTTTTTATTTTTATTTTTTTTTATTGAAGGGGAGTTGACAACAGTATTACATTACATTAGTTTCAGGTGTACAACACAGTGATTCAACATTTATATACATGATAATTCTAGGTACCAGCTATCACCATACCAAGTTGTTACAATATTTTGACTATATTCCTTATGCTATACATTACATCCCGGTTATTTATTTATTTTACAATTGGAAGTGTGTTTATATATATAGATATGTTTGTTTTTTTTTTTTGTGAGGGCATCTCTCATATTTATTGATCAAATGGTTGTTAACGACAATAAAATTCTGTATAGGGGGGTCAATACTCAATGCACAATCATTAATCCACCCCAAGCCTAATTTTCGTCAGTCTCCAATCTTCTGATGCATAACGAACAAATTCTTACATGGAGTACAAATTCTTACATAGTGAATAAGTTACATGGTGAACAGCGCAAGGGCAGTCATCACAGAAGCTTTCGGTTTTGTTCATGCATTATGAACTATAAACAGTCAGTTTCAAATATGAATACTCATTTGATTTTTAAACTTGATTTATCTGTGGATACCACATTTCTCTATTATTATTATTTTTAATAAAATGCTGAAGTGGTAGGTAGATACGAGATAAAGGTAGAAAACAGAGTTTAGTGTTGTAAGAGAGCAAATGTAGATGATCAGGTGTGTGCCTGTAGACTATGTGTTAATCCGAGCTAGACGAGGGCAATAAACATCCACGTATGCAGAAGATTTCTCTCAGAACAGGGGGGGTGAGGTTCTAAGCCTCACCTCTGTTGATCCCCAATTTATCACCAGATGGCCCCCTGCGACTGTGCCTGTCTTAGGTTGTTCCTCCCTTGAGGAATCTTACCCGTCTCTGGCTAACCAGTCATCTTCCGGGGCCATACAGGGAAATGTGAAGTTGGTAAGTGAGAGGGAAGCCTTATTGTTTGAAAAGGTTAGCTTTTTACTTCTTTGCATATTTATGCCCTGTGGCTTCTATGCCCAGCATTTGTCTTGAGGTATCTTTACCACTTGGAAGATTTATGATACTCGGTAAATTTGATATGAGGCACGAATTCTATTTAAGGGTTGTAATTAGGAAGGAAGAAGAAAAGCTATAGAAGTAGCAAGCGGCAGAAAACATGGGAAGATTGATTATTTCTTTGACATATCTTCTTGTAGAGTAACTTCAGCATGTATAGGTTTTAAACTACTACTTAAATTGTGCACACACATTAACATAATAGGAGTATAGTTACATAACCAAAGCATATCTGTAATTACCAGCCATCTCCAGTGAAACCAAGAAAACCAGTTAGGCACCTTAGGCATTTGTGAAAACTTATCTATGATATGGTGGTTATTGTCCAACTGAACTTGAACAGTCTGAGAGAAATCAGACAAATTAAAACAACCCATTCCTGGGGACTGTTCACATGCCATATGTTCTTTTAACAGTAAATAGTCTGTAGTTGTAAGACTTTGGAGCGCTACAATTTGCACTTCTCCAAATTCTTGGTTGAGTTCCAACAGTATAGATCCAGTCAAATTTGTTGTTTTACTGTATGCACGGGCCAGCTTAGATATCTCCTTCCTCATTCCCATGGCAAGTCCAGGAACTGGTGGGATGAGTGCATCTACAGCTGTAGCAGTGCGTGGATCTTTGTTGGTGTTTTTTGATGATCATCTTCTGGCATGAGTCTTCCAGAGAGTGCAGATGTTGGAAGTTCTTTTTCATATCGTATCTTAGTTCATTTTCGGGGTAGCCCAATTAGGCTTTGATCCTCTGTATAAACACAAACAGACCCTTTGCCTACACTTTTATATGCCCTTTATACCCTTGTGTAGAACTCGTTGGAGGTTACCACACAGGAACTGCCTTTTTTTTTTTTTTTTTTTGCTTTGTTTTTGGTATCAATAATCTACACTGAAATGACGAATATTATGTTTACTAGGCTCTCCCCTATACCAGGTCTCCCCTATAAACCCCTTTACAGTCACTGTCCATCAGCATAGCAAAATGTTGTAGAATCACTACTTGCCTTCTCTGTGTTGTACAGCCCTCCCTTTTCTCCTACCCCCCCATGCATGTTAATCTTAATACCCCCCTACTTCTCCCTCCCTTATCCCTCCCTACCCACCCATCCTCCCCAGTCCCTTTCCCTTTGGTACCTGTTAGTCCATTCTTGAGTTCTGTGATTCTGCTGCTGTTTTATTCCTTCAGTTTTTCCTTTGTTCTTATATTCCACAGATAAGTGAAATCATTTGGTATTTCTCTTTCTCCGCTTGGCTTGTTTCACTGAGCAAAATACCCTCCAGCTCCATCCATGTTGCTGCAAATGATTGGATTTGCCCTTTTCTTATGGCTGAGTAGTATTCCATTGTGTATATGTACCACATCTTCTTTATCCATTCATCTACTGATGGACACTTAGGTTGCTTCCAATTCTTGGCTGTTGTAAATAGTGCTGCGATAAACATAGGGGTGCATCTGTCTTTTTCAAACTGGAGTGCTTCATCCTTAGGGTAAATTCCTAGAAGTGGAATTCCTGGGTCAAATGGTAAGTCTATTTTGAGGAACCTTCATATTGCTTTCCACAGTGGTTGAACTAATTTACATTCCCACCAGCAGTGTACATTCCCACTCCTTGCTCCACAACCTCACCAACATTTGTTGTTGTTTGTCTTTTGGATGGTGGCAGTCCTTACTGGTGTGAGGGGATATCTCATTGTGGTTTTAATTTGCATTTCTCTGATAACTAGCGATGTGGAGCATCTTTTCATGTGTCTGTTGGCCATCTGAATTTCTTCTTTGGAGAAGTGTCTGTTCAGCTCCTCTGCCCATTTTTAAATTGGATTATTTGCTTTTTGTTTGTTGAGGTGCGTGAGCTCTTTATATATTTTGGATGTCAAGCCTTTATCGGATCTGTCATTTACGAATATATTCTCTCATACTGTAGGGAACCTTTTTGTTCTATTGATGGTGTCCTTTGCTGTACAGAAGCTTTTTTTTTTTTTTTTTTTTTAATAATTATTTTTTATTGAAGGGTAGTTGACGCACAGTATTACATTACATTAGTTTCAAGTGTACAACACAGTGGTAGAACATTTATATACATAATTCTAGGTTCCAGCTATCACCCTACCAAGCTGTTACAATATCTTGACTATATTCCTTATGCTATACATTACATCCCGGTTACTTATTTATTTTACCATTGGAAGTCTGTCCTTTTTTTTTTTTTTTTTTTTTTTTTTTGTGAGGGCATCTCTCATATTTATTGATCAAATGGTTGTTAACGACAATAAAATTCTGTATAGGGGAGTCAATGCTCAATGCACAATCCTTAATCTACCCCAAGCCTAATTTTCGTCAGTCTCCAATCTTCTGAGGCATAACAAACAAGTTCTTACATGTAGAACAAATTCTTACATAATGAATAAGTTACATGGTGAACAGTACAAGGGCAGTCATCACAGAAACTTTCGGTTTTGCTCATGCATTATGAACTCTAAACAGTCAGTTCAAATATGAGTACTCATTTGGTTTTTATACTTGATTTATATGTGGATACCACATTTCTCTTTATTATTATTATTTTTAATAAAATGCTTAAGTGGTAGGTAGATGCAAGATAAAGGTAGAAAACATAGTTTAGTGTTGTAAGAGAGCAAATGTAGATGATGAGGTGTGTGCCTGTAGACTATGTGTTAATCCAAGCTAGACCAGGGCAATAAAACATCCACATATGCAGAAGATTTCTCTCAGAACAGGGGGGGTGAGGTTCTAAGCCTCACCTCTGTTGATCCCCAATTTCTCACCTGATAGCCCCCCTGCGACTGTGCCTGTCTTAGGTTGTTCCTCCCTTGAGGAATCTTACCCGTCTCTGGCTAACCAGTCATCTTCCGGGGCCATACAGGGAAATGTGAAGTTGGTAAGTGAGAGGGAAGCCGTATTGTTTGAAAAGGTTAGCTTTTTACTTCTTTGCATATTTATGCCCTGTGGCTTCTATGCCCAGCATTTGTCTTGAGGTATCTTTACCACTTGGAGGAGTTATGATACTCGGTAAATTTGATATGAGGCACGAATTCTATTTAAGGGTTGTAATTAGGAAGGAAGAAGAAAAGCTATAGAAGTAGCAGGCGGAAGAAAACATGGGAAGATTGATTATTTCTTTGACAAATCTTCTTGTAGAGTAACTTCAGCATATATAGGTTTTAAGCTACTACTTAAATTGCGCACACACATTAACATAATAGGAGTATAGTTACATAACCAAAGCATATCTGTAATTACCAGCCATCTCCAGTGAAACCAAGAAAACCATTAAGGCACCTTAGGCATTTGTGAAAACTTATCTATGATATGGTGGATATTGTCCAACTGAACTTGAACAGTCTGAGAGAAATCAGACAAATTAAAACAACCCATTCCTGGGGACTGTTCACATGCCATATGTTCTTTTAACAGTAAATAGTCTGTAGTTGTAAGACTTTGGAGCGCTACAATTTGCACTTCTCCAAATTCTTGGTTGAGTTCCAACAATATAGATCCAGTCAAATTTGTTGTTTTACTGTATGCACAGGCCAGCTTAGATATCTCCTTCCTCATTCCCATGGCAAGTCCAGGAACTGGTGGGATGAGTGCATCTACAGCTGTAGCAGTGCGTGGATCTTTGTTGGTGTTTTTTGATGATCATCTTCTGGCATGAGTCTTCCAGAGAGTGCAGATGTTGGAAGTTCTTTTTCATATCGTATCTTAGTTCATTTTCGGGGTAGCCCAATTAGGCTTTGATCCTCTGTATAAACACAAACAGACCCTTTGCCTACACTTTTATATGCCCTTTATACCCTTGTGTAGAACTCGTTGGAGGTTACCACACAGGAACTGCCTTTTTTTTTTTTTTTTTGCTTTGTTTTTGGTATCAATAATCTACACTGAAATGACGAATATTATGTTTACTAGGCTCTCCCCTATACCAGGTCTCCCCTATAAACCCCTTTACAGTCACTGTCCATCAGCATAGCAAAATGTTGTAGAATCACTACTTGCCTTCTCTGTGTTGTACAGCCCTCCCTTTTCTCCTACCCCCCCATGCATGTTAATCTTAATACCCCCCTACTTATCCCCCCCTCATCCCTCCCTACCCACCCATCCTCCCCAGTCCCTTTCCCTTTGGTACCTGTTAGTCCATTCTTGAGTTCTGTGATTCTGCTGCTGTTTTGTTCCTTCAGTTTTTCCTTTGTTCTTATATTCCACAGATAAGTGAAATCATTTGGTATTTCTCTTTCTCCGCTTGGCTTGTTTCACTGAGCATAATACCCTCCAGCTCCATCCATGTTGCTGCAAATGATTGGATTTGCCCTTTTCTTATGGCTGAGTAGTATTCCATTGTGTATATGTACCACATCTTCTTTATCCATTCATCTATTGATGGACATTTAGGTTGCTTCCAATTCTTGGCTATTGTAAATAGTGCTGCAATAAACATAGGGGTGCATCTGTCTTTCTCAAACTTGATTGCTGCGTTCATAGGGTAAATTCCTAGGAGTGCAATTCCTGGGTCAAATGGTAAGTCTGTTTTGAGCATTTTGATATACCTCCATACTGCTTTCCACAATGGTTGAACTAACTTAAATTCCCACCAGCAGTGGAGGAGGGTTCCCCTTTCTCCACAGTCTCGCCAACATTTGTTGTTGTTTGTCTTTTGGATGGCAGCCATCCTTACTGGTGTGAGGTGATACCTCATTGTAGTTTTAATTTGCATTTCTCTGATAATTAGCGATGTGGAGCATCTTTTCATGTGTCTGTTGGCCATCTGTATTTCTTTTTTGGAGAACTGTCTGTTCAGTTCCTCTGCCCATTTTTTAATTGGGTTATTTGTTTTTTGTTTGTTGAGGCGTGAGAGCTCCTTATATATTCTGGACGTCAAGCCTTTATCGGATGTGTCATTTTCAAATATATTCTCCCATACTGTAGGGATCCTTCTTGTTCTATTGATGGTGTCTTTTGCTGTACAGAAGCTTTTCAGCTTAATATAGTCCCACTTACTCATTTTTGCTGTTGTTTTCCTTGCCCGGGGAGATATGTTCAAGAAGAGGTCACTCATGTTTATGTCTAAGAGGTTTTCGCCTATGTTTTCTTCTAAGAGTTTAATGGTTTCATGGCTTACATTCAGGTCTTTGATCCATTTTGAGTTTACTTTTGTATATGGGGTTAGACAATGGTCCAGTTTCATTCTCCTACATGTAGCTGTCCAGTTTTGCCAGCACCACCTGTTGAAGAGACTGTCATTTCGCCATTGTATGTCCATGGCTCCTTTATCAAATATTAATTGACCATATATGTCTGGGTTAATGTCTGGATTCTCTAGTCTGTTCCATTGATCTGTGGCTCTGCTCTTGTGCCAGTACCAAATTGTCTTGATTACTATGGCTTTATAGTAGAGCTTGAAGTTGGGGAGTGAGATCCCCCCTACTTTATTCTTCTTTCTCAGGATTGCTTTGGCTATTCGGGGTCTTTGGTGTTTCCATATGAATTTTTGAATTATTTGTTCCAGTTCATTGAAGAATGTTGCTGGTAGTTTCATAGGGATTGCATCAAATCTGTATATTGCTTTGGGCAGGATGGCCATTTTTACGATATTAATTCTTCCTAGCCACGAGCATGGGATGAGTTTCCATCTGTTAGTGTCCCCTTTAATTTCTCTTAAGAGTGACTTGTAGTTTTCAGAGTATAAGTCTTTCACTTCTTTGGTTAGGTTTATTCCTAGGTATTTTATTTTTTTTGATGCAATTGTGAATGGAGTTGTTTTCCTGATTTCTCTTTCTGTTCATTCATTGTTAGTATATAGGAAAGCCACAGATTTCTGTGTGTTGATTTTGTATCCTGCAACTTTGCTGTATTCCGATATCAGTTCTAGTAGTTTTGTGGTGGAGTCTTTAGGGTTTTTATGTATAGTATCATGTCATCTGCAAATAGTGACAGTTTAACTTCTTCTTTACCAATCTGGATTCCTTGTATTTCTTTATTTTGTCTGATTGCCGTGGCTAGGACCTCCAGTACTATGTTAAATAACAGTGGAGAGAGTGGGCATCCCTGTCTAGTTCCCGATCTCAGAGGAAATGCTTTCAGCTTCTCGCTGTTCAATATAATGTTGGCTGTGGGTTTATCATAGATGGCCTTTATTATGTTGAGGTACTTGCCCTCTATTCCCATTTTGCTGAGAGTTTTTAACATGAATGGATGTTGAACTTTGTCAAATGCTTTTTCAGCATCTATGGAGATGATCATGTGGTTTTTGTCTTTCTTTTTGTTGATGTGGTGGATGATGTTGATGGACTTTCGAATGTTGTACCATCCTTGCATCCCTGGGATGAATCCCACTTGGTCATGGTGTATGATCCTTTTGATGTATTTTTGAATTCGGTTTGCTAATATTTTGTTGAGTATTTTTGCATCTGCGTTCATCAGGGATATTGGTCTGTAGTTTTCTTTTTTGGTGGGGTCTTTGCCTGGTTTTGGTATTAGGGTGATGTTAGCTTCATAGAATGAGTTTGGGAGTATCCCCTCCTCCTCTATTTTTTGGAAAACTTTAAGGAGAATGGGTATTATGTCTTCCCTGTATGTCTGATAAAATTCCGAGGTAAATCCATCTGGCCCGGGGGTTTTGTTCTTTGGTAGTTTTTTGATTACCGCTTCAATTTTGTTGCTGGTAATTGGTCTGTTTAGATTTTCTGTTTCTTCCTGGGTCAATCTTGGAAGGTTATATTTTTCTAGGAAGTTGTCCATTTCTCCTAGGTTTCCCAGCTTGTTAGCATATAGGTTTTCATAGTATTCTCCAATAATTCTTTGCATTTCCGTGGGTCCGTCGTGATTTTTCCTTTCTCGTTTCTGATACTGTTGATTTGTGTTGACTCTCTTTTCTTCTTAATAAGTCTGGCTAGAGGCTTATCTGTTTTGTTTATTTTCTCGAAGAACCAGCTCTTGGTTTCATTGATTTTTGCTATTGTTTTATTCTTCTCAATTTTATTTATTTCTTGTCTGATCTTTATTATGTCCCTCCTTCTGCTGACCTTAGGTCTCATCTGTTCTTCTTTTTCCAATTTCGATAATTGTGACATTAGACCATTCATTTGGGATTGCTCTTCCTTTTTTAAATATGCTTGGATTGCTATATACTTTCCTCTTAAGACTGCTTTTGCTGTGTCCCACAGAAGTTGGGGCTTAGTGTTGTTGTTGTCATTTGTTTCCATATATTGCTGGATCTCCATTTTGATTTGGTCATTGATCCATTGATTATTTAGGAGCGTGTTGTTAAGCCTCCATGTGTTTGTGAGCCTCTTTGCTTTCTTTGTACAGTTTATTTCTAGTTTTATGCCTTTGTGGTCTGAAAAGTTGGTTGGTAGGATTTCAATCTTTTGGAATTTTCTGAGGCTCTTTTTGTGGCCTAGTATGTGGTCTATTCTGGAGAATGTTCCATGTGCACTTGAGAAGAATGTATATCCCGCTGCTTTTGGATGTAGAGTTCTATAGATGTCTATTAGGTCCATCTGCTCTACTGTGTTGTTCAGTGCTTCCGTGTCCTTACTTATTTTCTGCCCAGTGGATCTATCCTTTGGGGTGAGTGGTGTGTTGAAGTCTCCTAGGATGAATGCATTGCAGTCTATATCCCCCTTTAGTTCTGTTAGTATTTGTTTCACATATGCTGGTGCTCCTGTGTTGGGTGCATATATATTTAGAATGGTTATATCCTCTTGTTTGACTGAGCCCTTTATCATTATGTAGTGTCCTTCTTTATCTCTTGTTACTTTCTTTGTTTTGAAGTCTATTTTATCTGATATTAGTACTGCAACCCCTGCTTTCTTCTCACTGTTGTTTGCTTGAAATATGTTTTTCCATCCCTTGACTTTTAGTCTGTACATGTCTTTGGGTTTGAGGTGAGTTTCTTGTAAGCAGCATATAGATGGGTCTTGCTTTTTTATCCATTCTGTTACTCTGTGTCTTTTGATTGGTTCATTCAACCCATTAACATTTAGGGTGACTTTTGAAAGTTATGTACTTATTGCCATTGCAGGCTTTAAATTCGTGGTTACCAAAGGTTCAAGGTTAGCCTCTTTAGTATCTTACTGCCTAACTTAGCTCGCTTATTGAGCTGTTATATACACTATCTGGAGATTCTTTTCTTCTCTCCCTTCTTGTTCCTCCTCCTCGATTCTTCATATGTTGGGTGTTTTGTGCTGTGCTCTTTCTAGGAGTGCTCCCATCTAGAGCAGTCCCTGTAAGATGTTCTGTAGAGGTGGTTTGTGGAAAGCAAATTCCCTCAGCTTTTGTTTGTCTGGGAATTGTTTAATCCCACCGTCATATTTGAATGATAGTCGTGCTGGATACAGTATCCTTGGTTCAAGGCCCTTCTGTTTCATTGTATTAAATATATCATGCCATTCTCTTCTGGCCTGTAGGGTTTCTGTTGAGAAATCTGACGTTAGCCTGATGGGTTTCCCTTTATAGGTGACCTTTTTCTCTCTAGCTGCCTTTAACACTCTTTCCTTGTCCTTGATCTTTGCCATTTTAATTATTATGTGTCTTGGTGTTGCCCTTCTTGGATCCTTTCTGTTGGGGGTTCTGTGTATTTCCGTGGTCTGTTCGATTACTTCCTCCCCCAGTGTGGGGAAGTTTTCAGCAATTATTTCTTCTAAGATACTTTCCATCTCTTTTCCTCTCTCTTCTTCTTCTGGGACCCCTATAATACGGATATTGTTCCTTTTGGATTGGTCACACAGTTCTCTTAATATTGTTTCATTCCTGGAGATCCTTTTGTCTCTCTCTATGTCAGCTTCTATGCGTTCCTGTTCTCTGATTTCAATTCCATCAATGGCCTCTTGCATCCTATCCATTCTGCTTATAAACCCTTCCAGAGTTTGTTTCATTTCTGCGATCTCCTTTCTGGCATCTGTGATCTCCTTCCGGACTTCATCCCATTTCTCTTGCGTATTTCTCTGCATCTCTGTCAGCATGTTTATGATTCTTATTTTGAATTCTTTTTCAGGGAGACTGGTTAGGTCTGTCTCCTTCTCTGGTGTTGTCTCTGTGATCTTTGTCTGCCTGTAGCTTTGCCTTTTCATGGTGATAGGAATAGTCTGCAGAACTGGGACTAGTGACGGCTGGAAGGACTTCCTTTCTTGTTGGTTTGTGGCCCTCCTCTCCTGGGAGAACAGTGACCTCTAGTGGCTTGTGCTGCGCAGCTGCGTGCAGACAGGGTTTCTGCTTCCTGCCCGGCTGCTATGGAGTTTATCTCTGCTGTTGCTGTGGGCGTGGCCTGGCTGGGGCAGCTACTCCAAAGTGGTGGAGTCGCGTTGGAGCAGGAGCGGCTGGGAGGCTATTTATCTCCGTAAGGGGCCTCCCTGCTCCCTGCAACCCAGGGGTTAGGGTGCCCACAGATCCCGGATTCCCTACCTCTGGATTAAGTGACCCGCCCTGCCCCTTTAAGACTTCCAAAAAGCACCCGCCAGAACAAAACGCCCACCAAAAAAAAAAAAAAGAAAAAAAAATTTTTTTAATTAAAAAAAAAAAAAAAGTTTTTAATTAAAAAAAAAAAAAGGGTGGTCGTTCGTTTGTCTTTATTCTCCGGTGCCAGCCTCAGGCCTCTGCTCACCGGTCTTTCTGCCCTGTTTCCCTAGTATTGGGGTCCCTATCCCTTTAAGACTTCCAAAAAGCGCTCGCCAAAACAAAACAGCAAAAAAGCAAAAAAAAAAATGGTCGCGCGCTTTTCTTATGTCCTCTGTCGCCCAGCCTCCAGTGCCTGCTCACTGTTCTTGCTGCCCTGTTTTCCTAGTATCGAGCGCCCTGCACTCTGGCCCGGATGGCTGGGGCTGGGTGTTCGGCAGCCCCGGGCTCCGTCTTCCTCCCGCTCTGCCTGCTCTTCTCCCGCCAGGGGTTGGTGGGGAGGGGCGCTCGGCTCCCGCGGGGCCGGGGCTTCTCTCTTACCCCCTTCGGGAGGCGCTGGGATCTCTCAGGTGCGGATGTGGTCTGGATATTGTCCTGTGTCCTCTGGTCTTTATTCTAGGAAGGGTTGTCTTTGTTATATCTTCATAGATACATGTTGTTTTGGGAGGAGATTTCCGCTGCTCTACTCACGCCGCCATCTTCCGCCCCTCCCTGTACTGAAGCTTTTCAGATTGATATAGTCCCACTTGTTCATTTTTGCTTTTGTTTTCCTTGCCTGGGGAGATATATTCATGAAGAAGTCACTCATGTTTATGTCTAAGAGATTTTTGCCTATGTTTTTTCTAAGAGTTTTATGGTTTTATGACTTACATTCAGGTCTTTGATCCATTTTGAATTTACTTTTGTATATGGGGTTAGACAGTGATCCAGTTACATTCTCTTACATGTAACTGTCCAGTTTTGCCAGCACCATCTGTTGAAGAGACTGTCATTTCCCCATTGTATGTCCATGGCTCCTTTATCGAATATTAATTGACCATTTATGTTTGGGTTAATGTCTGGAGTCTCTAATCTGTTCCACTGATCTGTGACTCTGTTCTTGTGCCAGTACCAAATTGTCTTGATTACTATGGCTTTGTAGTAGAGCTTGAAGTTGGGGAGTGAGATCCCCGCCACTTTATTCTTCTTTCTCAGGATTGCTTTGGCTGTTCGGGGTGTTTGGTGTTTCCATATGAATTTTTGAACTGTTTGTTCCAGTTCGTTGAAGAATGTTGTTGGTAATTTGATAGGGATTGCATCAAATCTGTATATTGCTTTGGGCAGGATGGCCATTTTGACAATATTAATTCTTCCTAGCCAAGAGCATGGGATCAGTTTCCATTTGTTAGAGTCCTATTTAATTTATCTTAAGAGTGTCTTATAGTTTTCAGGGTATAGGTCTTTCACTTCTTTGGTTAGGTTTATTCCTAGGTATTTTATTCTTTTTGATGCAATTGTGAATGGAATTGTTTTCCTGATTTCTCTTTCTATTGGCTCATTGTTAGTGTATAGGAAAGCCACAGATTTCTGTGTGTTGATTTTGTATCCTGAAACTTTGCTGTATTCTGATATCAGTTCTAGTAGTTTTGGGGTGGAGTCTTTAGGGTTTTTTATGTAAAATATCATGTCATCTGCAAATAGTGACAGTTTAACTTCTTCTTTACCAATCTGGATTCCTTGCATTTCTTTGTTTTGTCTAATTGCTGTGGCTAGGACCTCCAGTACTATGTTAAATAACAGTGGGGAGAGTGGGCATCCCTGTCTAGTTCCCGATCTCAGAGGAAAAGCTTTCAGCTTCTCGCTGTTCAGTATGATGTTGGCTGTGGGTTTATCGTATATGGCCTTTATTATGTTGAGGTACTTTCCCTCTATTCCCATTTTGCTGAGGGTTTTTATCATGAATGGATGTTGAATTTTGTCGAATGCTTTTTCAGCATCTATGGATATGATCATGTGGTTTTTGTCTTTCTTTTTGTTTATGTGGCAGATGATGTTGATGGATTTTCGAATGTTGTACCATCCTTGCATCCCTGGGATGAATCATACTTGGTAGTGGTGTATGATCCTTTTGATATATTTTTGAATTTGGTATGCTAATATTTTATTGAGTATTTTTGCATCTCCGTTCATCAGGAATATTGGTCTATAATTTTCTTTTTTGGTGGGGTCTTTTCAGGGTGATGTTGGCTTCATAGAATGAGTTTGGGAGTATTCTCTCCTCTTCTATTTTTTGGAAAACTTTAACGAGAATGGGTATTATATCTTCTCTGTATGTCTGATAAAATTCCGAGGTAAATCCTTCTCACCCGGGTGTTTTGTTCTTTGGTAGTTTTTTGATTACCGCTTCAATTTCTTTGCTAGTAATTGGTTTGTTTAGATTTTGTGTTTCTTCCGTGGTCAGTTTTGGAAGGTTGTATTTTTCTAGGAAGTTGTCCATTTCTTCTAGGTTTTCCAGCTTCTTAGCATATAGGTTTTCATAGTAGTCTCTAATAATTCTTTGTATTTCTCTTGGGTCCATCGTGATGTTTCCTTTCTCATTTCTGATTCTGTTGATGTGTGTTGATTCTCTTTTTCTCTTAATAAGTCTGGCTAGAGGCTTATCTATTTTGTTAATTTTCTCAAAGAACCAGCTCTTGGTTTCATTGATTTTTTTCTATTGTTTTATTCTTCTCAATTTTGTTTATTTCTTCTCTGATCTTTATTATTCCCCTCCTTCTGCTGACTTTAGGCCTCATTTGTTCTTCTTTTTCCAATTTTGATAATTGTGACATTAGACTATTCACTTGGGTTTGTTCTTCCTTCTTTAAATATGCCTGGATTGCTATATACTTTCCTCTTAAGACTGCTTTTGCTGCGTCCCACAGAAGTTGGGGCTTTGTGTTGTTGTTGTCATATGTTTCCATATATTGCTGGATCTCCATTTTGATTTGGTCATTGATCCATTGACTATTTAGAAGCGTGTTGTTAAGCCTCCATGTGTTTTTGAGCCTTTTTGCTCTCTTTGTACAATTTATTTCTAGTTTTATACCTTTGTGGTCTGAAAAGTTGGTTGGTAGGATTTCAGTCTTTTGGAATTTACTGAGGCTCTTTTTGTGGCCTAGTATGTGGTCTATTCTATAAAATGTTCCATGTGCACTTGAGAAGAATGTGTATCCTGTTGCTTTTGGGTGTAGAGTTCTATAGACATCTATTAGGTCCATCTGTTCTAGTGTGTTGTTCAGTTCCTCTGTGTCCTTACTTATTTTCTGTCTGGTGGATCTGTCCTTTGGAGTGAGTGGTGTGTTGAAGTCTCCTAAAATGAATGCATTGCATTCTGTTTCCTCCTTTAGTTCTGTTAGTATTTGTTTCACATATGCTGGTGCTCCTGTGTTGGGTGCATATGTATTTATAATGGTTATATCCTCTTCTTGGACTGAGCCCTTTATCATTATGTAATGTCCTTCTTTATCTCTTGTTACTTTCTTTGTTTTGAAGTCTATTTTGTCTGATACTAGTACTGCAACTCCTGCTTTTTTCTCCCTATTGTTTGCATGAAATATCTTTTTCCAACCCTTGACTTTTAGTCTGTACATGTCTTTGGGTTTGAGGTAAGTTTCTTGTAAGCATCATATAGATGGGTCTTGTTTTTTTATCCATTCAGTGACTCTATGTCTTTTGATTGGTGCATTCAGTCCATTTACATTTAGGGTGATTATCGATAGGTTTGTACTTATTGCCATTTCAGGCTTTAGATTTGTGGTTACCAAAGGTTCCAAATTACTTTCCTTACTATCTAAGAGTCTAACTTAACTCACTTAGTATGCTGTTACAAACACTATCTAAAAGTTCTTTTCTATTTCTCCTCCTTTTTCTTCCTCCTTCATTCTTTATGTATTAGGTATCAAATTCTGTACTTTTTGTATATCCCTTGATTGACTTTGGGGATAGTCAATTTAATTTTGCATTTGCCTTGCAATCAGCTGCTCCACCCTCCCTACGATGATTTTACTACCTCTGGTGACAGCTGTCCAACCCTAGGAACACTTCCATCTATAGCAGTCCCTCCAAGATAGACTGCAGAGATGGTTAGTGGGAGGTAAACTCCCTCAGCTTTTGCTTATCTGGAAATTGTTTAATCCCTCCTTCAAATTTAAATGATAATCTTCACGGATAAAGTAATCTTGGTTCCAGGCCCTTCTGCTTCATGGCATTAATACATCATGCCACTCCCTTCTGGCCTGTGAGGTTTCTGCTGAGAAGTCTGATGTTAGTCTGATGGGCTTTCCTTTGTATATGACCTTATTTCTGCCTCTGGATGCTTTTAACAGTCTGTCCTTATCCTTGATCTTTCCCATTTTAATTACTATGTGTCCTGGTGTTGTCTTCCTTGGGTCCCTTGTGTTGGGGGATCTGTGGATCTCCATGGCCTGACAGACTATGTCCTTCCCCAGATTGGGAAGTTCTCAGCAACTACCTCCTCAAAGACACTTTCTATCCCTTTCTCTCTCTCTTCTTCTTCTGGTATCCCTATAATGTGAATATTGTTCCGCTTGGATTGGTCACACAGTTCTCTCAATATTCTTTCATTTTTAGAGATCCTTTTTTCTCTCTGTGCTTCATCTTCTTTGTATTCCTCTTCTCTAGTTTCTGTTTCATTTATTGTCTCCTCCACCTTATCCAACCTGCTTTTAATACCCTCTATGATGTTCTTTAACAATTGGATCTCTGACCTGAATTCATTCCTGAGTTCTTGGATGTCTTTCCGTACCTCCATTAGGATGTTGATGATTTTTATTTTGAACTCCCTTTCAGGAAGAGTCACGAGGTCCATATCATTTAAATTTTTCTCAGGAGTTGTATTAACAATTTTACTCTGGACAAGGTTCCTTTGGTGTTTCATGTTTGTATATGACGCCCTCTAGTGTCCAGAAACTATTCTGGAGCTGCTGAGCCTCTGAAGCAATGTCGGGGGTCACAGGGGAGTGGTACTGGTGCCTGGGGGTAGGAAAGAGCTGTTCCCCGCCTCCTAGCTGCTGTGCTTGTCTCCACTGCTTGAGCCAGTGGGCCGCTCACACAGGTATAAGTTTTTGTCCCAGAGCAGCCAGATATGGATCCCTGCTTTCCACAAGCAGCCAGAATCCCAGTCTCCCCAGGAACTCTGCCTGTATTAACTTTCCAACCCGGTAGTCATGCAAGTCTCATGAAAGCACCGTGAAATGTAGGTTTGTGCTCCCAGTGCAGATCTCCGGAGCTAGGTATTCAGCAGTCCCAAGCCTTCCACTCCCTCCCTGCTCCATTTCTCTTCCTCCCTCAGGTGAGCTGGGTGGGGGAGGAGCTCGTGTCCCACGGAGCCACAGCTCTGGTACGTTACCCCGTTCACTGAGGTCTGCTCTTTTCTCCAGGTGTGTGCAGTCTGACGCGTCCTCTTTCCTGTTGCTCTCTCAGGATTAGTTGCACCAATTAAATTTTCTAATTGTATCCAGTTTTAGGAGGAAGCCTCTCTCTCTCCTCTCACACCACCATCTTTAATCCAATCTCCTTCAATTGTATTTTTAAAGTAAAAGTTTGAATATACATTTTTGCTCATTTTTTTAGAATTTAATGTTTTTTCTTTTGTATGAATTGTATGCAATTAAGTCTTTAACTCTACCTGTCATGTGTTAAAAATACTCTCTCTGTCTTTTTATCTTAGTTTTACAAAATTACCATTAAATTTGTCCATCTTTTCCCTTTTGATTTCTGTTACATCTAAGGTGTCCTCATAAGTTTGAAAAAAACTGGTTCTATTTTGTTTTTGTTTTCTGTGACTTGTCTTTAAATAGTTGATGCTCAAGTATACAAAGATCTTTCCCTACTTTGTCTTCTATATGTTTTATAATTTTCGGTTTTACATTTAGGTCTGTGATCCATTTCAAGGTAAATTTTCTTTGTGATATGAGGTAGGGATCAAAGTTCATTATCCACATGGATATCCAATGTTCCAGCACCATGTCTTTAGAACACCTATCACCTTTGCTCTGAACTCCAGACTCATTTATCCAGCAGCTTACTCAACAATTAGACTTGGATGTCTAAAACACACTCTAAAACTAAAGGCCAAAACTAAGCTCCTTAATGTTTTTCTAATTTGTTCTTCTCAGTCTACCTATTTAAGGAAATAGTAAAGCCAGTAGCTTAGGACAGAAACTTGGAGCCATCCTTCATACTTTTCTCCCTCTCTCAAGGCAAATTCAATCTATTAGCTAAACTTGCTGATTCTGTTTTCAAAATTTACTCAGAATTTCACTATTTATCATCATCTCCACTGCAACTATTCCAAATCACCATTATCTTTTATCTGAATTCAGTAGCCTCCTAACTAGCTTCTCTAACTTTGGCCTTTGTCTCCCTATCGTTTGTTCACAATATAGCAATCAGTAAACTCTCCTAAAAAGTCAGATGTTGTCATTTGTCTGGTCAAAGTTCTGCAATGGCTCTCCAGTAACTCACAGTAAAATACAAAAATTTATAAGCGTCAAAAGGTCCTTTGTGACCTTGTTACTTTTCTGACCTTATCTCCATGAAATCATTCCTTTGCTCATTCTGTTCTAGCTTTACTTGCCTCCTGTGGTTCCTTGAACATGCTAGGCATGCTCCCACCTCAGGGCTTTTGCACTTCTATTCTCTGCTTGGAATACTTCACCCCACTACGATTCTTCATGGTTTGCTCCTTAATCTCCTTAATATCTTTTACAAATACTAACTTCTCAATAAGTCCTTCCCTTACTACTCTGTTTAGGGAATGGCAGTCCTTCTCCAGTCTAGTACCACTTAACATCTCTTCCCTGCTTTACTTTTCTCCATCACATTCCTCATGCTCGTGGGACACCCCCACAATTTTGTGATGCTACACTGCAAGGTCCACAAAGTCAGGGATTTATCTTTACTTTATGCTGTAGTTGTCTAATGGAGTGTCTAATAGAGTGTCTGAAACATTAATAAACATTCAGTCATTATTTTCTAGATACACTGATAAAAATTCGTCTTTTTTTCCAAAATGCTAACTGGTTTATCTGAATACAAAATATTTGCACAACCATCATTCTGGCCATATGATAGTCACACTTTGCTTCCTTATGTAACATATAAAGACATTTAAGAATGGAATTTAAGTATGGGATTTAATTTTGTATCTGGATGTGAGCCACTAAGTAATACCTTAAATGAAATCTGAGAACGACTTAGATTAAGCCTCTTTCATCTGGAATAGTTTGCATACCTTAGCTTGGCTATAGTGAGACATTTCGGATGACCTAACAACCTGAGTCAAAAGCAAGTAGCTGAATAAAATCACTGGTGTTTCTTTTCATAGGGATATATGTGCAGTTTGATAATAAAACATTCCTAGATCTCTTAAAATATTTTTAATGATTAAATAAGTGTAGAATAAATGGTTAATACACAAGCATATATAAAAATACTAATCATAGGTGTATTTCAGCTAAAACTACCTAAATACTTTGATCTGCTTATAAAAACAAAATCTCAATAAACAATTGGAAAATAGAATATAACAACTATAATAACCTCAAAAAATTAACAGATACTTAGAAATCTAAAGGAAGATGTACAAGATTTCTATACTGATTACAAAACGTTGCTGAGAAAGATGATCTGAATAAGTGGAGCTTTACATCATGTTCATGGATTGGAGGATTAACTTACTAGGATGTAAGTTTTCTCCAGTTGATTTATAGGTTCAGTTAAATCCCATACTCCCAGTGATTGCATGTATATGTGTATGTAAATTGGTAAGTTGATGGTAAAATTTACATGGAAATGGAACTAAAATAGTAGAACAGTTGGGGGGTGGGGCAAGGGGGAGAACAGAAAAGAGTTGGAAGGTTTAAATTACTAGATTTCAAAACTTGCTCTAATTAAGTCAGTATGGTATTGGCACAAGGACACTCAAATATATCAGTGGAACACAACAGAGAAATTAGAAATAGACCCCTGCATATATGGTCATGTGATTTATGACAAAGGCACACCTGTATTTCAGGGTTGGAAGGGACCTTTGGTTTTTCAATAAGTAGTGCTGGAATACTTGGATATCCCTGTGAGAAAAGAAATGAACCTTGACTCCTACCTTACATGATATACACAAAGTTAATTTGAGGTGACTCATGTATCAAAATGTGAAAGATGAAACAGTAAAGCTTCCTGGTGAAAACAGAGGAAGAAATCTCCATGACCTTACAGTAGGCAAAGATTTCAAAAAACATTAACAATAAAAGAAAAATAAATGTAACTGAACCTTATTAAAATTAAGAATTTCTTTTTATCAAGATTCCATTAAGAGTAACAAATGCAGACCACAGACTGGGAGAAAATACTTGGAATAAACAAAAGGCCCATATGTAGTATATATGAAGAACTCCTAAAAATCAGTAAGAAAAAGACAATCTTTTTTTTTAATGGGAAAAACAACAAGTAGATGACCAGTAAGCATGTGAAAAAATCATTACTAAACAAGGAATTGCAAATTAAAACCACCATGAGATACACTACAGCATCTCACTTTTAAGCTAAATTGATAAAACTGACAGTATCAAGGCACCCTCATACTTGCTGGCATGAGTGTAAATCTGTACATCCACTGTGGAAAACTGGTGGTGTCTCCTAAAACTAAATATATGCCTACCTTACAAGCCTTTGCTAAGGATATACGCAAGGAAAATGAATACCATGTCAATCAAAATACATTTATAAGAATATTCATAGTAGCTTTATTTATAATAGCCAAAAACTGGAAACAGTCCAGATGCCTATCAGTAGGGGAATGGGTGAACAAACAGTAGTTATATTCACATGATGGAACATTACCCATCAGTTTTCAAAAAATTAACTACTGGGACACAAAAAAACATATAGTTTCTTGAATCTTAGATATTGTCTTGAGTTAAAGAACTTTCAGAAGGGTACAGTTTATATGTACACAGAAGAGATCATGCTGTTTGACTCCTTTTGTATAAAGTTCAGGAACAGGCAGGGTTAATCTATGGTGACAGAAGTCACAACATCACAACAGTGGTAATCTCTGGGACTGGAATTGGGTTGCCCAAACGAACCTCTTGGGGTATTAGAAAACTAAATGTTTTATCTCTCAAGATGAGTGGTGGTTACAGGGATATATACATATATAAAAATTCACTTAGCTATACACTTAAAATTAGTGTACATTACACACTTTATTTTAGTAAAAAGATAAAAAATAAATTCATGTTACATAGTTTAAAATTAGCTGATGTAAATAAAATGGACAGTTAACCATTAACTTTTATGAGTAACCTAAAAAAAAGCCAAAAGGCATATACTGTAAAGGTTTTGTAACTCAGAAAATATTAACTCATTAACATTTTTCTGATTATTTTTTTCTTTTCTTTTCAGCCTCTGACCTTTTTGAGCCTGGGAAATGCTTACCTTGCCCTGAAGAATATCAGTGGGGCACTTGAGGCCTTCAGACAAGCTTTGAAATTAACTACCAAATGCCCAGAGTGTGAAAACAGCCTGAAGTTGATTCGCTGTATGCAGTTTTATCCTTTTCTGTACAACATCACCTCTTCTGTTTGCAGTGGTAAGCAGCTATTAAATGCTGGCAAAATAATGAGCTCAAAAAGGGTTCCTAGTCTCATCAGCAGAACACAGAAAATGATTTTCTCTATTTTTCCTAAGAATTTTACATAACTGGTGTAATTCTAGATACATAGAAAAGAAGTTAATTCATTACTTGCTATATTAATACTTTAGGGTATTAGGCTTAATTCTTTCCTAGAGCCTTAGTTGAAAAAGATTGACTAAATAGTATTTCACTTTTTTCAGTGAGATGCTTTTATTAATAAAATCTCTTGTTTTCTTTACCTGCTATCATCTCCCTCACCTCTCTTTATTTCTTTCTGTTATTGGGAAGAAGGGTTTATAAATATATGGCTTTTTTCTAAAAAGCCTTTTCTTTAGCATTCATTTTACATGCTTTTGCTTAGTATTTCAGTTTCTTGAGATTTGTTTTTATTTTATGCCATTCATGTCAGAAAGGAAATTCAGTTGTCTTGAGCTTTTTCCCCAGAGTATAACTTCAACTAGCCCAGGAAACTAATAACTTGGAATAGATCTTTCTCAAGGTTGTGATATCTGGTAGTCCAGACTGTCCCAAGAATATTATTGTATCAGATACAGTAACAGTAAAAGAAAATAGTTTGACTTGGGAAGAGAGAATACTTTTTTTAGTTCTTTCAGAAAGAGCTCATTAATTAATTTTTTTTTAAATTTAGCCCTTCTTACATTGTAGTTAAACTACTTTAGAAAACAATCCAACATCTGCTAACACCTAAATAAGTACTCATACCCACTAACGGAAATGTATGCAATAGCATTTTCTAGGTTTAAAAATTAATTGATACTACTGAATTTATTTCAATATGGAGTTTTTCTTGGAGTGTTTTTGCTGTAGTTGTTTCCACGGTAATCCTGTTCATTCATAATTGGTTTGCTGAGTTCAAGCTTTGAAAAGCTGAAACTTAAAAGAAATAAATACATCTGTAGAAACCATGAACCTCTTATATTTGGAAACCTAAAGTTTGATCTACTCCAGTTATCTCTGAACTTTACTAAATGGTTGATTGAAAAAAGAAAAACCTCTGAATAATGATTTGCATTTCTGTACCTTCACATGATTCTGTCTTTTGCTTTTTCACTTTTGCAGTAATGAAATAAGCCTCATAAGTTGTCTTACTTATCTGACATACTGTCTTTCTGAATTTCTTATTATGACTTTACAAAAGTTTCAAGAGATCAACGAGGCTCATGATTCTTCTATAAAACAATCAAGGAATTCATCCTGGTTTTTATTAGATTAGAATTTAAGCTTCCCTTATCCACCCCTTTCTCAACCTAAGCCATTCTCTTACAAATCTGTTTGAAAAGCTACCAATTTGAAAGCTTTTCAGATAAGCTTTCCAGGATCAAAAATAGCTTAAGTGCTCTTAGAAGATATTTTCATAATAGTTTTTATGACCACTACTGTTAATCTTCAACAAGTTATTTTCTTTAAAGATCCATATTTGTTACTCTTTTTACAGCAAATGTAATACAGTATAATATTTTGGGTAGTATGAACTTAATGATAAGGTTGTAGGTAGTATGTTAACATCAGCAAGTATTCTACTGCTTTTCATCTATAATGGATTTTCCACACAGATTTTCAGTTTATGTCTCTTCGAATACTGCACAGGTAACATACTCTGTTACCTTTCACTATTTATTCATTCAACTTAAAAACACAGTATCACTATGCTTACAGAATTTTTCTACTTGTAAAGATGTTATAGCTAAAAAAATATGTCATTGAGTGCAAACTTCTTAGGCAGTTCTTTGAAACTTTCATTAATCTTGAAATCATTCTATTGACTGGCATTTGTTAGGTGGGTCCTCTGTCGCTCTCCTTTGAATAGCATTTCATAAGTCCTTCTGTTTCATAGGTAGTTTTGTATCACTACCACAGTTTCAAGGATACTGGGAAGGAAAACTTAATAGATTGATTTTTCAGTTGTCTGTTCTACAGTTGACTGTTGAAAAAGAAGCTAGTGCTTCCAGTTTTGATGAAACATATAATCTAAGGCAGTTTTGAAGTACATAATTCTTTCCACATTGATTGGTTTGTTATTTTACAATTTGATTTAACCTAAATAGAACCGAATGGGCTACTTAAACAAACTCATTCTTAAATAACAGCATACCTGGCCCTTTTTAAAGCAAAGTAGGATCTGTTAAATAAACTTATAATGCTCTTGAGTATAAGTCGGTCTCCTGAGTGCTCAACAATAAAAAAAAAAAAAGGACTTTTTTTTAATTGGAAAAAACTAAAAGTGTCACAGAGAATGAAAGTTCATGAAGCAATAAATGACTATCTTCTCTAATGACAAAAAAATGGAAAATAATTTTTAATAACAATATAAGCAAAACGATTAAAAGTTGAATCTAGAAAAGTTCAGAAGTAGATGATAGTGCTTATTAAAAGCATTCATTACTCACAAGATATTTTCTAAATATTTTGAACCTTTAGCCTCACAAATTTGCAAATTAAAAAGTTACATCTATGCTCAGTGAAATAAGCCAGGCAGAGAGAGACAAATGCCAATGACTTCCCTCATTTGTGGAGTATAACAATGAAGCAAAACTGAAGGAACAAAATAGCAGCAGATTCAGAGACTCCAAGAATGAACTAGTGGTTACCAAAGGGGAGGGGTGTGGAAGGGTGGGTGGGGAGGGAGGGAGAAGGGGACTAAGGGGTACTATGTTTAGTACACATGGTGTGGGGGATCACAGGGAGAACAGTGTAGCACAGAGAAAGCACATAGTGGATCTGTGGCATCTTACTTCACTGATGGACAGTGACTGCATTGGGGTATGGGCAGGGACTTGATAATATGCGTAAATGTAGTAACCACATTATTTGTTCATGTGAAACCTTCATAAGAGTGTATATCAATCATACCTTAATTTTTAAAAAAGTTACATCTAGAGAAAATATTTTCTACTATTTAAGTAATTCAGATTGTTATTTCTGATATGTATTTTTAGTATACTACATTGAGTATTATTTTTATAAGACCAGTGGTAGGTTATATTTATTAGACTCGATTTACATAAGGTGCTTACAGTTGTGCCACTAACAGTAGCATTGATATTCACCAAATGTAATAGAAGTATCTAACCAAGGATTTCTAAACCCTGGTCTTTTCTTAATTCACTGAGATACATGCCAACTTAACAGTAACTGGTCCTGATCTTTGGAAATTATGAATAAATATTATATAGAAGAACTCAGACTTTAATGTCTAAATATGCTTAGAGCTTTCTGCAAGTTTCTCTATAATATGTACTTCAAAGCCTTCACCATTAGAGAAAAAAAAATTTCCAAATCATGTACATTAGCTTTAATATCTGTTCCAGAGTGTAGAAAAGTGATCCTGCGTTGTCTTCACAACGTTTCTGTATTTATAGCATCTATTTATCTAAATCATATCTTTTTTTTTGGTATCATTAATCTACAATTACATGAGCAACATTATGTTTACTAGACTCCCCCCATCACCAAGTTTCCCCCACATACCCCATTGCAGCCACTGTCCATCAGCGTAGTAAGATGCTGTAAAATCACTACATGTCCTCTCCATGCTGTACAGCCTTCCCAGTGCCCCCGCACACAAATTATGCATGCTATTCATAATGCCCCTTTTCTTTCCACCCCCTTATCCCTCCCTTCCCACCGATCCTCCCCAGTCCCTTTCCCTTTGGTAACTGTTAGTCCATTCTTGGGTTCTGTGAGTCTGCTGCTGTTTTGCTCCTTCAGTATTTTCTTTGTTCTTATTCTACACAGATGAGGGAAACCATTTGATACTTGTATTTCTCCATCTCACTGATTTCACTGAGCATAATACCCTCTAGCTCCATCCATGTTGTTGCAAATGGTAGGATTTGTTTTCTTCTTATGGCTCAATAATATTCCATTATGTAGATGTACCACATATTCTTTATCCATTCATCTACTGATGGACACTTAGGTTGCTTCCATTTCTTGGCTATTGTAAATAGTGCTGCGATAAAAAAAAGGGGTGCATATGTCTTTTTTAAACTGGGCTGCTGCATTCGTAGGGAAAATTCCTAGGAGTGGAATTCCAGGGTCAAATGGTATTTCTTTTTTTTTTTTAATTTTGTTATCATTAATCTACAACTACATGAGGAATATTATATTTACTAGACTCCCCCCATCACCAAGTTCCCCCCACATACCCCATTACAATCAATGTTCATCAGCCTAGTAAGATGCTGTAGAATCACTACTTGTCTTTTCTGTATTGCACAACCCTCCCCATGCCCCTCCCACATTATACATGCTAATCGTAATGCCCCCTTTCTTCCCGCCCCCCTTATCCCTCCCTCCCCACCCATCCTCCCCAGTCCATTTCCCTTTGGAAACTGTTAGTTCATTCTTGGGTTCTGTGATTCTGCTGTTGTTTTGTTCCTTCAGTTTTTTCTTTGATCTTATACTCCACATATGAGTGAAATCATTTGGTATTTGTCTTTCTGTGCTGGGTTATTTCACTGAGCATAATACCCTTTAGCTCCATCCATGTTGTTGCAAATGGTAGGATTTGTTTTCTTATGGCTGAATAATATTCCATTGTGTATATGTACCACCTCTTCTGTATCCATTCATCTACTGATGGATACTTAGGTTGCTTCCATTTCTTGGCTATTGTAAATAGTGCTGCAATAAACATAGGGGTGCATCTGTCTTTTTCAAACTGGGCTGCTGCATTCTTAGGGTAAATTCCTAGAAGTAGAATTCCTGGGTCAAATGGTAAGTCTGTTTTAAGCATTTTGAAGAACCTCCATACTGCTTTCCACAATGGTTAAACTAATTTACATTCCCACCAACAGTGTAGGAGGGTTCCCCTTGCTCCACAACCTCGCCAACATTTGTTGTTGTCTGTCTTTTGGATGGTGGCGATCCTTACTGGTGAGAGGTGACATCTCATTGTGGTTTTAATTTGCATTTCTCTGATGACTAGCGATGTGGAACATCTTTTCATGTGTCTGTTGGCCATCTGAATTTCTTCTTTAGAGAACTGTCTATTCAGCTCCTCTGCCCATTTTTTAATTGGATTATTTGCTTTTTGTTTGTTGAGGTGCATGAGTTCTTTATATATTTTGGATGTCAACCCTTTATCGGATCTGTCATTTATTAATATATTCTCCCATACTGTAGGATACCTTTTTGTTCTATTGGTGGTGTCCTTTGCTGCATAGAAGCTTTTCAACTTGATATAGTCCCACTTGTTCATTTTTGCTTTTGTTTCCCTTGCCCGGGGAGATATGTTCATGAAGAAGTCACTCATGTTTATGCCCAAGAGATTTTTGCCTCTGTTTTTTTCTAAGAGTTTCATGGTTTCATGACTTACATTCAGGTCTTTGATCCATTTCAGATTTACTTTTGTGTATGGGGTTAAACAGTGATCCAGTTTCATTCTCTTACATGTGACTGTACAGTTTTGCCAACACCATCTGTTTAAGAAGCTGTCATTTCCCCATTGTATGTCCATGGCTCCTTTATCATATGTTAATTGACCATATGTTTGGGTTAATATCTGGCCTCTCTGTTCTGTTCCACTGGTCTGTGGCTCTGTTCTTGTGACAGTACCAAATTGTCTTGATTACTGTAGCTTTGTAGTAGAGCTTGAAGCTAGGAAGCGAGATGCCCCCTGCTTTATTCTTCCTTCTCAGAATTGCTTTGGCTATTCAGGGTCTTTTGAGGTTCCATATGAATTTTAGAACTATTTGTTCCAGTTCATTGAAGAATGCTGTTATTATTTTAATAGGGATTGCATTGAACCTCTAGATTACTTTAGACTGGATGGCCATTTTGAAAATATTAATTCTTCCTAGCCAAGAGCATGGGCTGAATTTCCATTTGTTAGTGTCCTCTTTAATATCTATTAGGAGTGTCTTGTAGTTTTCAGGATATAGGTCTTTCACTCCCTTGGTTAGGTTTATTCCTAGGTATTTTATTCTTTTTGATGCAATTGTGAATGGAACTGTTTTCCTGATTTCTCTTTCTGCTAGTTCATCGTTAGTGTATAGGAAAGCAACAGATCGTTCTCTGTATTAATTTTGCATCCTGTAACTTTGCTGAATTCAAATATTAGTTCTAGTAGTTTGGGAGTGGAATGTTTAGGATATTTTATGTACAATATCATGTCATCTGCAAATAGGGACAGTTTGACTTCTTCCTTACCAATCTGGATGCCTTGTATTTCTTTGTTTTGTCTGATTGCCATGGCTAAGACCTCAAGTACTATGTTGAATAACAGTGAGGAGAGTGGGCATTCCTGTCTTGTTCCTGATCTTAGGTGAAAAGCTTTCAGCTTCTTGCTGTCAAGTATGATGTTGGCTGTGGGTTTGTTATATATGGCCTTTATTATGTTGAGGTACTTGCCCTCTATACCCATTTTGTTGAGAGTTTTTATCATGAATAGATGGTGAATTTTGTTGAATGCTTTTTCAGCATCTATGGAGATGATCATGTGGTTTTTGTCCATCTTTTTGTTGATGTGGTGGATGATGTTGATGGATTTTCGAATGTTGTACATCCTTGCATCCTGGCATGAATCCCACTTCATCATGGTGTATGATCCTCTTGATGTATTTTTTTATTTGGTTTGCTAATATTTTCTTGTGTGTTTTTGCATCTATGTTCATCAAGGATATCGGTCTGTAATTTTCTCTTTTTGTGGGGTCTTTGCCTGGTTTTGGTATTAGAATGATAATGGCTTCATAGAATGAGTTTGGAAGTATTCCCTCCTCTTCTATTTTTTGGAAGACTTTAAGGAGAATAGGTATTATGTCTTCTATGTATGCCTGATAAAATTCAGCGGTAAATCCATGTGGGGTGGTGGCCTGGGGTTGTTGTTCTTGGGTAGTTTTTTGATTACCAATTCAATTTCATTGATTGTAATTGGGCTGCTTAGATTTTGTTTTTCCTTTGGTCAGTCTTAGAAGGTTGTATTTTTCTAGGAAGTTGTCCATTTCTTCGTGGTTTTCAAGCTTCTTAGCATATAGATTTTCATAATATTCTCTAATAATTCTTTGTTTTTCTGTGGTGTTCATTGTGATTTTTCCTTTCTCATTTCTGATTCTCTCGGTATAGATTATCTTTTTCTCTTATTAAGTCTGGCTAGGGGCTTATCTATTTTGTTTATTTTCTAAAAGAAGCAGCCCTTGTTTTCATTGATTTTTTTTCTGTTGTTTTATTCTTCTCAATTTTATTTATTTCTTCTCTGGTCTTTATTATGTCTCTCCTGCTGACTTTGGTTCTCATTAGTTCTTCTGTTTCCAATTTCAATAACTGTGACTTTAGACTATTCATTTGGCATTCTTCTTCCTTCTTTAAATAGGCCTGGATTGCAATATACTTTCCTCTTAGAACTGCCTTCTCTACGTCCCATAGAAGTTGGGGCTTTGTGCTGTTGTTGTCATTTGTCTCCATATATTGCTTGATCTCTGTTTTAATTTGGTCATTGATCCATTCATTATTTAGGAGCATGTTGTTAAGCCTCCATGTGTTTATAAGCCTTTTTGTTTTCTTTGTACAATTTATTTATAGTTTTATGCCTTTGTGGTCTGAGAAGTTGGTTGGTAGAATTTCAATCTTTTTGAATTTACTGAGGCTTTTTGTGGCCTAGTATGTGGTCTACTCTGGAGAATGTTCCATGTGCACTTGAGAAGAATGTGTATCCTGCTGCTTTTTGGTGTAGAGTTCTGTAGATGTCTGTTAGGTCTGTCTGTTCCAGTGTGTTGTTCAGTGCCTCTGTGTCCATACTTATTTTGTGTCTGGTTGATGTGTCCTTTGGAGTGAGTGGTGTGTTGAAGTTTCGTAGAATGAATGTATTGCATTCTATTCCCTCCTTTAATTCTGTTAGTATTTGTTTCACATATGTCAGTGCTCCTGTGTTGGGCGGGCGCATAGATACTTATAATGGTTGTATCCTTGTTGGGCTGACCCCTTTATCATTATGTAATGTCCTTCTTTATCTCTTTTTTCTTTTCTTTGTTTTGAAGTCTATTTTGTCTGGTACAAGTACTACAACACCTGCTTTTTTCTCCCTATTGTTTGCATCAAATATCTTTCTCCATCCCTTCACTTTTAGTCTGTGTATATCTTTGAGTTTGAGTGAGTCTCTTGTAAGCAGCATATAGATGGATCTTGCTTTTTTATCCATTCTGTTACTCTGTGTCTTTTGATTGGATTGGTACATTGAATCCAAATTACATTTACGGTAATTATCGACAGATATGTACTTACTGCCATTGCAGGCATTGGATTCATGGTTACCAAAGGTTCAAGGGTAGCTTCTTTACTATCTAACCATCTAACTTCTCTTGCTTATAAAGCTATTATAAACACAGTCTGATGATTCTTTATTTCTTTCCCTTCTTATTCTTCCTCCTCCATTCTTTTTATGTTAGGTGTTTTATTCTGTACTCTTTTGTGTTTCCTTTGACTTTTTGTGAGTAGTTGATTTTTGTTTTTTGTGTTTAGTTAGTATTTGGTTGGTCTGCTTTCTTTGCTGTGATTTTCTTTTCTCTGGAAACATCTATTTAGCCTTGGGAGTGCTTCCATCTAAAGCAGTCCCTTTAAAATATCCTGTAGAGGTGGTTTGTTGGAGACAAATTCCCTCAACTTTTGTTTGTCTGGGATTTATTTAATCCCTCCTTCATATTTAAATGATAATCATGCTGGATACAGTAATCTTGGTTCAAGGCCCTTCTGTTTCAATGCATTAAATATATCATGCCATTCTCTTCTTGTCTGTAAAGTTTCTGTTGAGAAGTCTGATGATAGCCCTATGGGTTTTACTTTGTAGGTGACCTTTTTTCTCTCTCTGGCTGCCTTTAATACTCTGTCCTTGCCTTTGATCTTTGCCATTTTAATTATTATGTGTCTTGGTGTTGTCCTCCTTTGGTCCCTTGTGTTGGGAGATCTGTGGGCTTCCATGGTCTGAGAGACTATTTCCTCCCACAGTTTGGGGAAGTTTTCAGCAATTATTTCTTCTAAGACACTTTCTATCCCTTTTTCTCTCTTCTTCTTCTTCTGGTACTCCTATAAGTGTGAATATTGTTCCGTTTGGATTGGTCACACAGTTCTCTTAATATTATTTCATTCCTAGAGATCCTTTTATCTCTCTCTGTCTCAGCTTCTCTGTATTCCTGTTCTCTGATTTCTATTCCATTAACAGTCTCTTGCTCCTTGTCCAGTCTGTTCTTAAGCCCTTCTATTGATTGTTTCATTGCTGTCATCTTCCTCTGGACTTCATCCCTTAGCTCTTGCATATTTATTTGCAGGTCCATCAGCTTGGTTATGACTTTTATTTTGAATTCTTTTTCAGGAAGATTGGTTATATCTATCTCAGCAGGCCTTCTCTCTCGTGTTGTCTGAGTGATTCTTGACTGGTCCAGATTCTTCTTCCTTTTCATGGTGATAAAAGTGGTCACAGGCAGGTGGCATGTGTGTCAGCTGGGAGAACAAAGTCCCTTCCTGCTTGTTGGTTGCCTTGCCCTTCTCTGCTGCCTGTGTCATCTACCTGCACACTTGGAACAGCCTCTGGGATAATCTGAGCTGCCATGCGTGCAGTGGCTGTCGAGACAGCCTAGTATACTGCGGGCTGTCACAGCAACGCTGGGTTTGTTCTCCTGCGAGAACAGCTCCATTTTGTGCCTTCTGAACCTTGGTCCTCCAGCTTCTATGGCCTGTTCCGTTTATCCCCACACTGGGAGGCAGTCTGTGGGATAAACTCCTGAGCTGCCGTGCGCGGGGCCACCATCAGGTTAACCTAGAGCACTGAAGTGGGTTGCAGCCATGCCTGGTGTGTTCTTCTGCAAGAACAGCTCCATTTCGTACCTTCCAGACCTTGTTCCAGCTTCCGCCGCCTATCCCAGTTAGCTGCACACTATGAGGACACTCTTTGTGTGGTTGCTGTTGGTGGGGTCACTCTCCAGCTGCTATGCAACTGTGGCGGGTCAGCCTGTCCACTTGCAGCGCTGGCTTTGGGGAATGAATGGCAGGCTGCTTATCGCAGTGACCGGCTTTGGGGCTGATTTATCCCCTAAGGGGTTAGGAGGCCCGAGGTTCCTCAAGATTCCCAGCCTGCTGGGCTGAGTGTGCTGGACTGAGTTTTTTCCACTGTTGGGCCCTTGTCCCTTTAAAACTTTTAAAAATCGCCCACTTTTCTCTTGCCCCAGGGGAGCTGGCTGTGGGGACCTGCTTGCAGTCTCCATCTCGGACCCTACCCTTCCGTTTCTCTAATGTCCAGCACACCATGCAATGTGTGTCTTTGCTCCCAGTGGAGATTACTAGAGCTGGTTATTTAGCAGTCCTGTACTTCCACTTTGTCCCCACTCTGACTCCTTTCCTCCCACCGGTGAGTTGGAGTTGGGGGAGTGCTCTGGTCCCGCCCCGTCACGGCTTTGTATCTTCGTGAGATGTTGAGTTCTCGCAGATATAAATGTAGCCTGGCTGTTGTACTGTGACCTGTTCTCTCTTTTAGGAATAGTTATATTTGTTCAAAAATATATATAGTTTTGGGAGGAGATTTCTGCTGCTCTATCATGCCTCTATGTTGAGTCCTCCCCTCAAAAACCCAGTTTTTACAGCATTTTTAATAGGCTGCTAGTTAGCTTCCCTCCATTTATTTCTGTAAGAAGAATTAAACTTTTGGTTAATTTACTGCAGGTTTCAAAATCCTGACATGGAGGCACATCCTGCAACAAGCCTATATATATAAGTCTGTATATGTAATATGTCTAGATTTTCTATTTCTTAATTTCAAAGGGCTTAATTATTTAGTTAGCAAATAATCCTTGATAATTATCTATGCAGTAGAGGGGGTAATAAGAAAAGTTCCTTTTTTATGAATCTAGAAGCAATTGTTAGGATTTACTGAACTCAAAAGTCCACCTGTGGTAGAGCTGAGACTGGAATCTCACAGGACTCAGTCCTCTGCCTTCTAAGGCCTGTGTGGTACCAGTGCATAATTCTTTTACTCCCCAAAAGTCAGAACCTATCCCACTACCATGATTGAAAGAATTCATATTTGTAGATTCTTGAGAGAGTTTATGAAAATGGTAAAGTCTCTACACTTTTTATGTCATCCCTCAAAAGAGGTACATACATCCCTATGTAAAACATGAGACTACACTAGCTGGGGGTGGGGGGGTGGGCAGTCATAACCCTAAAATGATCCCTTTCAGTTTAGCATGTCCTTGATCTCTTCTGCATTTTGTATCAGTTTATTCACATAGCCTTTGACTGTACACAGACCTGGAGGCCATACTTGGTAGTATTATCACAGCAGGTAATACTTATCTGCTGAGATTCCCAGCATTTAACTTTCATCAACAAAATGATTGTCTTTGGTTTTCAGAAGAACTTAAGACAGTAAGTCAGATCCTGATTACCACTCTTTTTATCCTTCAGGTTTTGAAAGGCACTGATACATACATACATATATAGATAGATAGAGATATAAATCTTGGTTTTTAATGTGGGCTTTTTGTCTTGCATGCAAGAATTTTCTTTTGAGAAATGAGCCTATTGACCGTAGGCTAAGTTTTTTCCATACTATCCTCCAGTTGTATTGTTCACCTGACCAAATAATATTTAAGAAAAATGAAATTTGATACTGGATATAACCTAAAGCAACAGAATATATGCTTTCTTTCAACCAAAGGAAACTGAGTGTGGCTTATTCATTTATTCATTCAACTAATACTGAACTATGTAACCAACCACTACTCTAGGAACTTCTAACCAAACAAAATACTCCAGGTACTATAAAAGAGATTTTGCTGGAAGGAAACAGAGCTGATGATAGACATAATAAGGAAGAGCCAAGGGAAAAAGAGCAGAAGGGTTGGGGTGAGATTTAAATTGGATTGAAAGAGTGACATTTGAGCAGACTTGAAGGAGTTGAGGGGTTTGGCCATGTGGACATGCAGCCTAAGAGCATTTCAAGCAGATGGTCGTTGGAAAAGCCTAAGAAGCAAGAAGGCCTGTGTGGTTGCAGTGGAGTTGTAGGAGGTGAAAGCAGAGATGAATGAGAGGAAGATAGAACCATATCTTTACTGCCTCACAGACCATTCTAAAATTTTGGCTTTTATTCTAAAAGAAATCTGTATGGCTTAGAAGATTTTGAGCAGAAGAGAGAAATTATCTGATTTACATTTTAACAGGATTCCCCTTCCTGCTTTGTTGAAAATAGATTGTAATAGAATAAGGGCAGAAACAGGAAAACCAGCTAGGATCCTATTATAATACAGGTGAAAGTTAATACTGACTTGGACCAGAGGAATGAGAGTGGGAAAAGGTGAGAAGGAATCATTGTATTTGGGATGTATTTTTGAAGGTAGAACCCACAAGACAGTACCAGAGGGAATTAGAAATGAAAAAGGTCAAGAGTGACTTGTAAATTTGGGACCTGAGCAACCAAGTACTATTTAATGAGATTTTTTAATAACCTGTTGTGCTATTTAATGAGATGGTAAAGTCTGAGGAAGGAGCAGGTTTAGGGAGAAAAACAACTTTGGTTTTAGACATATTAAGTGTCAGTTGCCCATTAAATCTTTAAATAGAGATATTGGGTAGGCAGTTGGACATGTAAGTGCTATGATGGTCAGTGAAGAGGCGCAGGCTGGAGATGATCACTTGTGAGCCATGGATGTATGAGTGGTTTTTTAAAATCAAAGGCTTGGATGAAGTTACTTCAATGATTAGTATAAAAAGGAAAGTAGGCCAAAAAGATGGCAGCGTGAGAGATGAGACAGAGACCTTCTCCTAAAATCACATATAAAATGAAAATATAATTAATACAACTAATCCTGAAATAGCAACAGGAAAGAAGACTGCACCTGACTGCATACACCTAGAGGAAAGAACAGACCTCACAAAACATGGTGATGTACCAAAGCCGTGACCTGCAGGACCCAAGCCCTTCCCCCACCCCAGCTCACCAGTGGGAGGAAGAGAAACAGAGCGGTGAGGGAGTGGAGGCCTGGGACTGCTGAACACCTAGCCCTGGAGAACTGCTCTGGGAGCACGAACCTACATTGCATGGTGCTCTGATTATTAGTGGGGTTAGAAAGCTAAAACAGGCAGAATACCTGGAGAGACTGAGATTCCAGCTGCTTGGAAAACAGGGATCCATTTCTGAGAGACTTCCTAACAGCGAGAGGGCTGCTAAAGGAGCAAGGATTGCACAGAGCTTACTGCTCAGGAGAAAGGACAGGTAAACAAAATTGTCCGGGTGCACTCTGCCCAGCAGGTTGGAAACTTTCACGATTTTCAGGTGCTCCAACCACTGCCTGGCTACACAGCTCCAAGGCCCCCCGCCCACACTGTGATATGCAGCCTTAAGCACCTTCCTCCTGGCCATCCCACACCTAGCTCACAAACTGGCAAACCCTGCCTTGGTGTTAGGCCACCCAGAGGTAGGCGCTGCCTACAGCAGCTACAAACGCAAATCATAGAGGCTTACACCTGTGTGTTCAGCCCTCTGGTTCTGGCAGTGGGGACGAGCATAGCAGCCAGGAAGCAGGAAGCAGCTCTTTCTTCCCTCCAGGCACCATCACCACTCCCCTGCGATCCCTGACAATGCTCCAGGGGGCTAAGCAGCTCCAGAGAGTAGAGCTTCTGGGCACTAGAAGGCACCACATACACATATGAAATGTCAAAGGAATCTGGTTCAAAGCAAAATCTCAACAATACCAGAAAAAGGATCGAGTGAGACTGAAGGAAAAAGTCTTTCTCAAAGAGATTTCAAAATAAAAATTATAAACATGCTCATGGAGGTACAGGAAAATATGCAAGAACTCAGGAACGAATTTAGGATGGAGATCCAACTATTGAGGAACACAATGGAGGATATTAAATGCAGATTAGAAATGGTGGAGTAGATGATAAATGAAATAGAAATTAGAGAAGAGGAATATAAAGAAACTGAGGCGCAGAGAGAAAAAAGGATCTCTAGGAATGAAAGAATATTGAGAGAACTGTGTGACCACACCAAATGGAATGATACTCATATAATAGGGGTACCAGAAGAAGAAGAAGAGAGAGAAAGGGATAGAAAGTCCCTTTGAGGAGTCCCCTTGAGGAGAGATAGTCTTTGAGGAGGTAATTGCTGAAAACTTTCCCAATCTGGGGAAGGAGATAGTCTCTCAGGCCATGGAGATGCACAGATCTCCCAACACAAGGGACCCAAGGAAGACAACACCAAGACATGTAGTAATTAAAATGGCAAAGATCAAGGATAAGAACAGACTTTTAAAAGCAGCCAGAGAGAGAAATAAGATCACAAAGGAAAGCCCATCAGGCTAACATCAGACTTCTCAGCAGAAACCTTACAGGCCAGAAGGGAGTGGCATTGTATATTTAATGCAATGAAACAGAAGGGCCTCGAATCAAGAATACTCTATCTAGCAAGATTATCATTTAAGTTTGAAGGCAGGATTAAACAATTTCCAGATAAGCAAAAAAAAAGAAACCGTTAGATTGTGTTTGTAATAGCATACTAAGTGAGTTTAGTTAGACTCTTAGGAAGGAAGTTACCCTTGAACCTTTGGTAACCATGAATCTAAAGCCTGCAATGGCAATAAGTACATACCTATCGATAATCACCCTAAATGTAAATGGTCTGAATGTACCAATCAAAGGACATAGAGTCACTGAATGGATAAAAACACAAGACCCAACTATATACTGCCTACAAGAGACTCACTTCAAACCCAAAGACCTACACAGACTGAAGGTGAAGGGATGGAAAAAATATTTCATGCACCTAATAGGGAGAGAAAAGCAGGTGTTACAGTACTTGTATCAGAAAAAATAGACTTTAAAATAAAGTCAAAAGAGACAAGGACGTTACATAATGAAAAAGGGGTCAATCCAATAAGAAGATACAACCATTATAAATACATATGCACCCAACACAGGAGCACCTATATATGTTAAACAAATACTAACAGAATTAAAAGGGGAAATAGAATGCAGTGCATTCATTCTAGGAGACTTCAACACTCCACATACTCCAAATGACAGATCAACCAGAAAATAAGGAGACATAGACAAATAAGGAGACATGTTAGGTCCATCAGAACAGATGGACCTAACAGACATCTACAGAACTCTCCACCAAAAAGCAGCAGGATGCACATTCTTCTCAAGTGCACATGGAACATTTTCAAGAATATGTCATACATTAGGCCACAAAAAGAGCCCCAGTAAATTCAAAAAGATTGAAATTGTACCAACCAGCTTCTCAGACCACAAAGGTATGAAACTAGAAATAAATTATGAGAAGGAAACAAAAAAGCCCACAAACATATGGAGGCTTAATAAACTGCTCCTAAATAACCAGTGGATCAGTGACCAAGTAAAAACAGTGATCAAGCAATATATGAAGACAAATGACAATAAAAATTCAACACCGCAAAAATCTGTGGGGCGCAGCAAAGGCCATGCACAGAGAATACAGGCCTACGTCAGGAAAGAAGAACAATCCCATATGAACAGTCTAAACTCACAATTAATGAAACTAGAAAAAGAAGAAAAAATGAGGCCAAAAGTCAGTAGAAGGAGGGACATAATAAAGATTAGAGCATAAATGAACAAAATAGAAAATAATTAAACAGTAGAATCAATGAAAGCAGGAGCTGGTTCTTCTAGAAAATAAACAAAATAGATAAATCCCTAGCCAGACTTATCAAGAAAAAAAGAGAGTCTACACACACAAACAGAATCAGAAACAGAAGGAAAAATCACTACAGATGCCACAAAAACAAAGAATTATTAGAGAATACTATGAAAAGTTGTATGCTAACAAACTGGATAACCTAGAAGAAATGGGCAACTTTCTAGAAAAATACAACATTCCAAGGCTAAGCCAGAAAGAAACAAAATCTGAACAGACCAGTTACTAGCAACAAAATTGAATTGGTAATCAAAAATCTACCTAAGAACAAAACTCCTGGACCAGATGGCTTCACCGCTGAATTTTATCAAACATTTAGTGGAGACCTAATACCCATCCTCCTTAAAGTTTTCCAAAAAGTAGAAGAGGAGGGAATACTTACAAATTCATTCTATGAGGCCAGCCACCATCACACTAATACCAAAACCAGGCAAACACACCACAAAAAAAGAAAATTACAGACCAATATCCCTGATGAACATAGATGCAAAAATACTAAACAAAATATTAGCAAACTGAATTCAAAAATACATCAAAAAGATCATCTATCATGATAAATAGGATTTATTCCAGGGATGCAAGGATGGTAAAATATTCAAAAATCCATCAACATCATCCACCACATTAACAAAAAGAAGGACAGAAACCACATGATCATTTCCATAGATGATGAAAAAGCATTTGACAAAATTCAACGTCCATTCATGGTAAAAACCCTCAACAAAATGGGTATAGAGGGCAAGTACATCAACATAATAGAGGCTATATATGACAAACCCACAGCCAAAATCATACTTAATAGTGAGAAGCTGAAAGCTTTTCCTTTAAGATTGGGAACAAGACAAGGATGCCCAGTCTCCCCACTTTTATTCAACATAGTTTTGGAGGTCCTAGCCTTGGACATCAGACAACAAAAAGAAATAAAAGGCATCCAGATTAGAAGGAAGAATTTAAACTGTCACTCTTTGCATATGACATGATATTGTACATAAACCCTAAAGAATCCACTCCAAATCTACTATAATATCTGAATTCAGCAAAGTTGCAGGATACAAAATTAATACACAGAAATCTGTTGCATTCCTATACACTAACGATGAACCAGCAGAGAGAGAAATCAGGAAAACAATCCCATTCACAATTGCATCAAAAAGAATAAAATACCTAGGAATAAACTTAATGAAGGAAATGAAAGACCTGTACTCTGAAAACAACAAGACACATGAGAAAAATGAAAGAAAGTACCAATAAATGGAAATACGTCCTGTGCTCATGGATAGGATGAATTCATATTGTCAAAATGGCCATCCTGCCTAAAGCAATCTACAGATTCAATGCAATCCCTATCAAAATACCAGCAGCATTCTTCACCTAACTAGAACAAATAGTTCTAAAATTCATATGGAATCACAAAAGACCCTGAATAGCCAAAGCAGTCCTGAGAAGGAAGAATAAAGCTGGGGGATTATGCTCCCCAACTTCAAGCTCTACTGCAAAGCCCTAGTAATCAATACAATTCGGTACTGGCACAAGAACAGTCCCATAGACCAATGGAATAGACTAGAGAGCCCAGATATAAGCCCAAACATATATGGTCAATTAATATACGATAAAGGAGCCATGGATATACAATGGAGGAAATGACAGCCTCTTCAACAGCTGGTGTTGGCAAAACTGGAGAGCTATATGCAAGAGAATGAAACTGGATTATTGTCTATCCCCATACACAAAAGTAAGCTTGAAGTGGATCAAAGACCTGAATGTAAGTCATGAAACGATGAAACTCTTAGAAGCCAACATAGGCAAAAATCTCCTAAATATAAACAAACACGAGCAGCTTTTTTCTGAATGCATCTTCTTGATCAAGGGAAACAAAAGCAAAAATGAACACATGGGATTACATCAAACTAAAAAGTTTCTGTACAGTAAAGGACACCATCAACAGAACAAAAATGCATCCTACAGTATGGGAGAATGTATTTGTAAATGACATGTCCAACAAGGGGTTAACATCCAAAATACATAAGAACTCACACACCTGAACACCCAAAAAGCAAATAACCCAATTAAAAAATGTGTGGAGGGCACGAACAGACAATTCTCCAACAAAGAAATTCAGATAGCCAACAGACACATGAAAAGATGCTCCACATCACTAATTATCAGAGAAATGCAAATAAAAACCACAATGAGATATCACCTCACACCAATTAGGATGGCCAGTGTCAAAAAGACTAAGAACAGCAAATGCTGTTAATATGGTGAAAAGGGAACCCTCCTACACTGTTGTTGGGAATGTAAGCTAGTTCAACCATTGTGGAAAGCAATGTGGAGGTTCCTCAAAAAACTAAAAATAGAAATACCATTTGACCCGGGAATTCCACTCCTAGGAATTTACCCAAAGAATATAATTTCTCAGATTCAAAATGACATATGCACCCCTATGTTTATTGCAGCACTATTCACAATAGCCAAGATATGGAAGCAACATAAGTGTCCATCAGTAGATGAATGGATAAAGAGGTGGTACATATACATAATGGAATACTATTCAGCCATAAGAAGAAAACAAATCCTGCCATTTGCAACAACATGGATGGAGCTGGAGGATATTATGTTCAGTGAAATAAGCCAGGCGGAGAAAGACAAGTGCCAAATGATTTCCCTCATTTGTGGAGTATGACAACAAAGCAAAACTGAAGGAAAGAAACAGCAACAGACTCACAGACTCCGTGAAGGGACTAGTGGTTACCAAAGGGGAGGTTGGGTGGGGAGGGAGGGAGAAAGGGAATTGAGGGGTAATATGATTGGCACACATGGTTTGGGGGGTATCATGGGGAAGCCACTGTAGCACAGAGAAGACAAATAGTAACTCTGTGGCATCTTACTATACTGTTGGGCAGTGACTGCAGTGGGGTATGGGAGGGACATGATAACATGGGTCAGTGTAGTAACCACATTGTTTTTTCATGTGAAACCTTCATAAGAGTGTATATCAATAATACCTTAATGAAAAAAAAAGTAGGCCAACAGTTAATTATTAGGGCATTCCAGCCTGAAGTATAAAAACATTTCAAGGCCAGGAAGAGAAAACAGTAAAGGAGTAGCCTTTTAGATAGTAGGAAATCCAGGCAAGTATTTTGTTGCAGAAACCAAAGAAAGTAAAGGGGTGATCGATTGTGTCATGATTGCTGCAGCACATGAATAATGTCCTGAAAGGTTGAGTTGATAAGGACATAGAATAAACTATTAGATTTAGGAACATGGAGGTTGTTGGAAGTCTTCTAAAATTTTATATGAAATTGGTTGTAAAGGAGGTGAGGAAGTGGAGATGGGTAGCAACTCTTTCAAGGAGTTTTGCTGTTGTTTGGAAGACTTTGTTGGACATCTTCTAAAATTTTGTATGAAATTGGTTGTAAAGGAGGTGAGGAAGTGGAGATGGGTAGCAACTCTCTCAAGGAGTGTAGAGAAAATTGGGATAGTAGTTGGAGGGAGATGTAGTATTGAAGATACTTGTTTTTGGTTTTGTTCTAAAAATAAAAGTATTGTAGTATATTTGCACAGGAGTGATCCAGAACAGAGGGAGAATTTGAATATGCAGAAATGAGAGAAGCTAATTGTAGTTGCAAAATTCTTGAATAGACAAGAGGGGATGGTATCCAGTGCCCAAATGTATTGTACATATTGTCCATAAATAGGAGCAGGGATAATATATAGGTATGACGGTGGGGCTTCTGAATATTTCTCAGTGAAGTAAGAAGCAGTTGTTAGATAAGAATGAAGCAGGGCAGAAGGTGTTGGAGATAGGATGAGAGAGGACAGGGTGAAAACAGTGGACTCAGAATGTGAGTCGACTCGAGAGGTTTCTAACTTGGTAACTGGATACATGTCAGTTTATATTGATAGAGGGAATGTGGAAAACAAATCACCTGTGCATTGATACGGGGCTGGAAAATAAGTTCAGTGATGGACAGGTTCTTTTGGTTGTGCCTGTGGTCCCCACAGAGAGAAGGTGCAGGGTCACAAGAAAAGGCCAAACATGGGATCTTAGCAAATACTAACATCAGGAGCAAAACCAGTGAGAGTAAGGAAAGGGAGATAATGGGACAACCAAGAGAGAGCTAGGTCCTGAAGGTCAGAAGAACGGAGAGGTGAGATGGAAGAAGAAAATCAATAGTAGTATGTTCTGTATTAATTCCCAAAGTTTGGTAAAAATACTGCTAGAGGTACACGAGCTTTTAGGTTGCATTTAGAATAACATTTTTTAATATTTATAGTTTATTCTAATGGGCATGGGCATTAGAACATATATATATAGCTAACACATCAAACTTGTGATTTATGAGAAGTGGTGCTGATTTTCCCATATAAATTAATGTAAGATTAAATAATGAATCCATTTAAAGAAAAATGGATTCTTCTATTACATAAATAATAGTACTGGTATGTTTGGAAAAATCACAGTAATTGGCAAATGAATAGTATGGAAAACTTTGGGTTTAACAATTTAGAAAGTCATTGGTGACTTGATTTTATAAAAAGTATTTTCTGTAAAATAGGGAGATATCTACACTAAAACAACAATAAACAGGATAATAGAAATATTAAAGTGAGTTCTGTATATATAGTTGAGTTAGAGTTATTGACATAGTTTCTGAACTATACATCATGTTTCATCTTGTCACTGAGTGACTAAAATAACTATAAAACAAACAATGATACCAAGAATCATTTTTTAGAAAACACCAATAATAACAGGACACAAGTTAAAAAGGCTTTTAAAAAAAAATTCGCTTGTTAGAAACATAAAGTAATTATGTGTTTGAGACAAAATATTAGGAAATTTTGTCAGACAAATGAAGAAATAGGGCATTTATCAGGTGGCTATTCTAAGCCCCAGCATGTAATATAATATACACAGAGCAAGTGGTTTTATTCTCTTGCACCAGGACTGTTGAAACTGATCAGTCCAGACTTGGCTGTGATCCTCCAAGAGGACTGAGACTAAGAGCAGCAGCTAAGTGGTCACCTTAGACATTACAGTAGCTCTTTTTGAAATCAGCTAGCATGGGATAGCCCTGCAGCTTGTTTTATTACTCAGGGAACTTTTGTTCATTAACCTAAAATAAGCTGAAAATTTATAATCTCTCTGAATTACAGAGTTTAACACTTGAGGTGTGCAAATGGTCTTTGCCAGTGTTAGGGTTACTATCTTGAATCTCCAAAAGGAAGTCAGTTATACTTTTGAGATATTAAATTAAGTGTAAGTCACAGTTTTGCTGCTTTCCTGCTCTGTATGTACTGTGGGGGCACCCACTGGAAAGCATCATTAGTTACATTTTGTGATCGCTTATCTATGGATTGGGTTGGAAAGTTAGACAGCTTCCTTTGTAGGTAGGCTCCATTCTGCATCAGGAGCTTATAGTGATTTCCTACACTCATATCACTAAGGAAAAAGTGATCATACACACCAAGAGGAGAATATGAAGGATGAGCAACATGGAGTGTGTTTTATCTAGCCCCCATTAATTGTTGAACAAAGTATTTTAATATGGTTTGTCACTGCTGTTCTACATCAGTGTCCTGATAGGAACTGAAGGGAGCTAACTTGTAGTTATATATACTTTGTGTTTGGGAGTTAGGCAAGTTCATTGGATGCTGTCTTTCTAAATCTTCATTTTCCATTCATTATTGCAGGTGTTTTTGGAGATATTTCAGTTTGTGTTAATCTTTGCCATCTCATATAGCAAGTATTTGCATGACTCTTCCCCATCCAAAAAGATTATTCTAATTGGCAGAACACACACACAAACACACACACACACACACTCCATTTTACATTGATGGAGTGGGCTTTTTTTTTTTTTTTCTTAAGTGATTTGTGCCTCAGTAAATTCTTTACGTGCACCATGAGTCAAGTAGTTGAAATTAATTCCCAGTTAGGGAATTTTTGTTTAAAACAGTGAGTACCAAGTATTTCAATTCCTTTACAAATTTACACATTGAATGATCTCTACTCAGTTCTGTGGCCTGATGGAAATAAAGTTGAGGTTGATAAAATTATAAAAATATATAAAATAAAGTTGAGCCTGATAATCAGTAGAAAAGAGCGTTAGTTAGATGTAAAATATGTATGACTGAGGATCCTTAGCATATATGTGTGTGTACATGGTATGCTGGTTTGGGTTTTTCTCTCCCTTTTTCCTTTCAGGGTTCGTTGTTATTACTAGTAGTCAGATTTATTTCATACTAAACTACTGTGCTCTGTAACCAAGAAAAGTTCAGTAATCTATTATTTTTTCTTAACCACCAAATTTTATTTAGTTACAGTCTTGAAATGCAGGAGAAATTAAATCAGATTTCATAGCTATTGAAAAGAGCACAACTTTGGATTTGGGTTGGCTTCTCTTTTAGTTGCTACTTATAACAACAAGCCTAAATTTGCCACTCAAAATTTGCCATCCTCAAAGCAGTATAAACCTCTTTAGCTGTCAGGCATTGCATAATAACCAACTCAGATCACAAATATCCAAAGTAATGATTATAAAATATAAGAAACAAACCAAATTTTAGGAAAAAGAGCTGGAGGTCAATGGCAGCTGATAGGATACCTATTGTCGATCAAGTGTTTTGATCTGCACCTATATAGTATAGTCATATTTCCCTCGATGGTATGAAGTATAGCTAAGAAAAAACCTTACATGAACAAGAAAAGCAAACAATTCACTGCCCCTCTCACAATACAATTCCTAAAAACCATAAATGTTAAAAATTGGGAGAGAGTAACATCTTGGAAACCATGTTGTTATGTGCAAAGTGGCCACAGAGCTGAATGCCTCCCATGACTCATTTGGTGACATAAAGCAAAAGGAAACAGTGTGATTCCATCATTTATTTTTCTGTGTTTTTTACTTGATTTTAGTGCACTGGCTGTGTGGTTAGATGTAGGTTGATACCAAATCAAAGTGCCTGTCTTAATCCCATTTACCTGACGTAGAGTCTACAATCAGGCAATTAGGGACTGTGTTACTAAAACCCACAAGGACTTGCTCAAAATGTTCTGTGGTAGAGGGACTTTTTTTTAAACTTTGGTTTAACTATCATACTTACTACCCATACCAAGAAAAAGGACAACTTCTAATGCTCTTTTTCCTCATATCTAGGTCCTATGAAATACTTGGCTCAGGTGCTTATCAGTTATGGAATACCTAGAATCTTCGGTTCTCATATAATTCACTTAATATGAGGAGTTAAAAAGACGAAATAGCTTTTGAGATCTTATTAGCCTCAGTCTTATTACATCCTCACAGTAGGAAAAAGGCAAGCCTGGTAGGCCCAACAAGGGCTTGTGATGGTAGTTCTCTTCCCCACTATGCATATCTCTGCCTCTCCATTTGCAGTTTGAGGAAGAGGACCAGAGTTAAGTCTATTAATTTTCCTATTAGACTCCTTTCCCTTGACATCAGCAGGTAACCAGTCACTTGCATAAGGAGAGAGTCAAAGGTGTTACTAATGAGGAAATCTAAGCCCATCACCCCAACCATCTGTCTGTAGTCACTAAGTATTAAAGAACTGAGTGAAGCAGACTCACTGCAAGAGTGTGTGGTCGACTCAAATACAAGTGCTGAATTTAAGCTCACAAACTATTTAAGAATGCTAATATTCTGCCTTTTGCAAGGTCAGTAGAAATTGCACCAAAGTACAGTGTAAGATGATGCTATTGTGGACAGCTTGTTTTCCTTGCCACATGCACCCTGCTTTCCTGGTCCTATGGGTTCACTCCTTTTGTTTTCCACGGCTCTTCTCCGTGATCCTTCTTCCTTCTCCCCACCCCCACAAAAACACAAATGTTACCCGTACTTCAAGACCCACTTCTGCTATATGCCTTATTTGATCTCTGATTATAATTAATGTGTAACCAGTCATTCTACCTGCCCTTCTCTTCAGCTCCTATGACTTGTCATTACAGTTATTTGTGTACAAGATACAACTCTTCCTATAAGGGAGTCTCCTATAGCTTATTGAGAGCAGGGACCAGTCCTTTTTCCATCTCCACAGCCTCGCCCACCATGTATTCCACGCCCTCCCCCAAATATTTAACATATAAAACGTACTTAAGTGGCAAATTAGCTGATGATACTTCAAGTTTGAACTACTGAGAATACCTAATAATAAAGTGAGATTAACTTGTATTCACCCACTGTTTACCCAGAATGCTTTATACCAAAACCCCATTCAACATATATATATCAATATAGATCTTTTAAGGTCAGCAGCTCCTACACCATAGGAGAGAGAAGAGAAAAGTAATTACATTGTCTCTCTTGTCCACTAGAAGCTGACACATCTAGTAGGTAGGCTATATTGTCCCACCTCCTATCTGCACTGTTTTTTTTTTTAATGAGTTACAAACAAATGTCCTTGTTGACCCTCATTGGAAAACTAACATTTATGGTTAAATCAGTAAGTCTGAGAAAATCTGTTTGATTTGTTTCCCTACCATTCTGGCTTGAAATAAATTTCCCTAGGTTGAAGTAAATCAGAGACTTAAATTTAATAATAATAATAATTGCAGCAGCAATGGCAGCTAATTTTCTTTCTTTTTCAATATAGTTCTGCATGGGAAATCTTTCATAGTTAACTTCCAGTGAATGTTGAATTCCCCTGTGTAGAAATCTAATCTCATCTTTTACATTTCTAGAAGAAGGTGTAGCTACCAAGAGCTTGGATTCCATCACTGGAGTCCTTTCTTCCACAGCCTACATGTCATGCATGGCATGTGTGTCTCACCTGGCACTGACTTTGTTCCCTGTGCTTTAGTTGCTTAAGAGAAGGCTGTGGAGCAAGACAAAAACGCCACTTTTACAGCCAGTTCACACACACACACACACTCTCTCTCTCTCTCTCTCTCTCTCTCTCTCTTTTTCTTAAGGTCACACTCTTCTCTTTCTTAGTTTTTCTTTTTCCTTCTGACTCATTCACCTCACCAGGAGGGAATCCCCATGGAATCCTGAGGTTTCTGATTTCAGGTCTTTAATATGGTCTGTTTCTATCTGGCATCGCACTTTTAAGGTCAGTCAGTACATAGCCAGTACTTTAAAACCTCCTGCAAAAAACTGCATTCAGCAGTAATTGCTGAATGAGAACAAGTCAAAGGAGCCATTACTTCTGTTGCGGTGGTTTCTCTTGTCTTTCCGAAGTAGAGGACACCACAGGGCAAACGCAGCTTCACTTGTCTCAGGTGTGTAATCAGCAAGCTGGGTTTCTCCCCAATTCAAGGAACTCTGTATGCTTATGTTTCATTAGTGGTGTTTTCCTAAGAATCCGTATATCTTTCCATTTCAGATAAAGAATCTAGATACAGAGAAGTAAATAGATTTCCCCAAGGGAGGGATTTGATTTCATACTGTAGACTGTTCCTCTTGGAACAAGGTCTGCAAGACTCTGTCACAATCTCTGGAGATGGAAACCAGAAAGGTATCTGTTCCCAGTAAGGTTTCTTTCTTCCTCAAATGTAGCTTTTAACTCATGTTCCAAGCCCCACATACTACCCATAGATAAAGTTTTCTAGTAATATCCTAAAGTAATTTTGCATAGTGGTGATGAACAATGGAAAGGTATGCTTTTGTTCACATGATGACTTATTTTACTACCTTCTCTAAAAGATTATCTTATTAGAGAAATAAATATCATGAAATTATAAGGTAGCTAAAATTATAATAAAACAAACACAGTGTGTTTCTAAGTTACCTATTTACCAAAAAAATGGTTTTATAACTAATTTCAGTGCAGTTGAGTAGGAAAGATAAGGAGAAAGACAAATATTATTTTAAAATTACCCATATCTGTTAAGAGGACCTTGTCATCCGTGTTTTCCGCACAGGTACCTTATATATAATTGAATGTACCAGAATGCCTCTCTAAGGTAGCTTTTCTTAGAGGCAGAAGAAAAGACTTTAGAGTCTAATTCTATCAGAACAAGGATAGAAGGAGTATCTTTAGACTGTTCCACTCTTCACAAAGGCAGTTTTTCCAAAATCTGGTACTTTGCTTTTGGCAACATCAAATTTTAATTCTAATTCCATTACAAATCAGTTAAGTTATTACTTATGTCTTAGAAGTTGTGTAATAGGATGCATAGGACTAAATTTCTTGTATGGGGGAAGACTGGAGTAGAAGTAGCAACCTAACAGGAATCGTTGAGCAGCAGAGGTTAGTGTTCATTTAACTTAGCATAGTATCTGTGATCTATTTTTGTATTATAAGGCAGTGAGTTCACACTTCTACTAAAAATGTCCTTAAGAGAGCTAAGAATAGACTAGGAGGCTAAATCCTAAACATTTTAGGATTTAGGCATATTGAGTAGTTTAATCTGAATTTTTTGTTGTTTTCCTCTAAAAAACACCTCCTCTAAATGAACGTTATACTGCTTCCAGCATCTCTTACAAACATGCAGGCACATGCAAACAAACACTTTGGAATTTGAAACTAGGCAAATACCTTGAACTAAGAGCCAGTTGCTCATACTAGAAATTCTTAATTGGCTATGCTAAAAGGCCTTGTTAAAAGAGGTTATTTATGCCTTTGCCCCTTTTCAGGGAGACAACAATACTAGCTCACCATGTGCTAGGCATTTACATTTCATCTCAACAACCCAGTGAAGTGGATACTGTTATTAGACTCAGTTTTCAGGAGAGGAAACTGATACACAAAGAGGTTCAAAATAACTTGCCCTAGAAAGTAGTAGAACAGAATTTGAATCCAGTCTGACTCCAGTCTGTGCTCTTACCCACTATGCTCTAATGCTCAAAAAACTACATGAGCCTGTCATTGGTTTCTCTTGGCTAGCTCTAGTTACTTGGCTCTTAGAAAGTTATAATGCCTCTCAGTGTTTATTTGTGGCATTTATTTATTGTAACTAAACCTAAAGGATCCTGAGGTACCCGATTCGGGAGGTTAAAGTTCTTTTTAACAAGTCAGTGTTTACTCAACTGTAGAAAATAAATATCCTTCTAGGACTTTGTAAATACAATTAATATGAGAAGGTAGGAGATTTCTTTAGCCTGAGTAATAATAGAAATTCCTGGGAACTTAGTTTACTCTGAAAACTTGTTTAGCCACAGGACAAGTTGTGCCTTTATCCCTTAGGAGACTTGAGCTTTGACAAGTATGTTAGTTGTTTTCCAGAACGCTCTTGTAGTATAGGTTAATAGTAATAACCCAGTTTATGCAGGCGATACTCTAACCACAGAAAAGGGTGCTGATATGTCTAAGATCTCATAGCAGTCTGAGATCAGAAACACCCTCCTTGGAGGTTTATGTCTTAGTTAATATTGCCTGGTAGTATCGTCTAAGAAAAACCACACTGACAGGATTTGCGTTAGAGCCTAAATACTTTTCAAGCAAGTGTAGAGCATTAAGCAGAGAATTGTTTCCATTTTCACCTGGGATCTTGTTATCTAAAGCATTTCATTTAAATTATGTAATTCCTTTAAAAAAGAAATCATACCTCTCAAGGTTAGTCTGAGCCATAAAATCTCTTTTTTGCATCAGCAAAAAATAATAGTTATATGCATGGAAGATGACTTGTTATCTTTCAGATGCCTTTCCATTTTTCCTTCTCCAGCATTTTCTCATGTTTCTTTAATAAGAACATCATCTCTACCTCTGCTTGGAAGACAAGTATTGTTTCTCCATGTAGGCCACTTTCTTTTGGCTTCTCTTTGAGCTGGAGTCCACCTAAACTATAGTCCAAAGAATAGAAACTTTCCTTCATTCTGAAGTGCTTCAGTTCCCCCTAGACAGCTGGGAGGAAGAATTTAAAAATTAGGCAGTTTGATTTTGTATTATTAGCCTAGTTAATTGTGAAAATCATATCAGAATGCTAAAACAGTCTGCTTTTAACAGCCTAAGAAAATTAAGTTATAATCATAAAGCATGTAGTTTTTACTTGATCATTTTTAATTCTGCCTACTTCCAAGAAATATCCTAACATAAATGTTTTATTTCTCCATATATTCCCCAGTTCTCCCTAATACCCTGTTCTGCCCTCTGTTTCAGAGATGTTGGCCCTAATTTCCTGAGTTGGAAGGCAAGACATTCTTAGAATGCACAGGCTTGCTTCAGGAGGGTGTCTGGCTTTGAGATCATGCAGGAGGACTAATTTTAGCTTCAGGATGTTACGCATACCATGTCTGATATATTATCTATAAGCCATTTTTAAATATTGCAGACATTTAAAAAGATGAAACCAATTAAATTTTTATAATGGGTGGAAGGTGGGAGAGAAAAACAAGAGATGTAAAGCTTGGAGGAGGAAGTCAACTGGGGAAAGCACAGCGAGAATTTCACTCGGTTCCAGCATTAAAGGTTTGGCCTTTTCTTTTATATTAAATTTTACTCAACCTATGTCAAGGTGAAAAATGCTTTGGAGGCAAATTCACCAAAACTGAAGGCAGAAAGTATTCACTAGAAACAGCATGTTTTAACATTATCAGCATCATTGTCATCATTATTTCTTCTCTGCCTTCAATAGTCATGTTTGTTTACATCCCCGTTAAGAATCCTGAGAAGTATGATGTTCTTCATAGAAAATTTTAGTTAAATGGATGTGCAGAGTTGTTCTGTTTCATTTTAATGCTCTTACTCTTAGTTTCCCTACACATACAAGGTGGTGAAGATGGGAGTGGAGGCAAATCAGCAACCTCTGACCTCACACAGGAGAAAGGTGTCCACCATTGCTTCTGGCTTTGTTGCTACTAGCCCTTCATGGGCACACACACATAGTATGGCCCCACACCTTGCAGCTCTATCAAATTGTACTCATTGTCTCCCAAACGCTAATGAGAATTCCCGTTGCTTTGCTCAACACATTATCCCTCCCTGCCTTCCTACTTTTCCTGCCAAAGAGGTAGCACTATTTAGTGGAAAGTCAAGAAGCTTTGTGGTAAGGTAGAACTGATTCAGACCTCAGATCCACTGTTTGCTTCTTACTGTTTAACCTTAGGCAGGTTACTTAATTTCACTGAGAACCAGTTTCCTTACCTGTAAAATGAAGATTAATGATATTTCACAAGGTGTGTTTGAGGGGTAAGCTGAAGAAAAAACAAAGCACTCAACAAATATTGGCTCCCTTCCTTGTAGTTACCCCTTTTCAAATTCAGTGTTTTAAAATCCCCTATTTTCAAAACTCAAGTTCTGTCTACTCAAAGTTTATTCTCTGATGCAGTTACTTGGCACAGTATGCCTCATTATTGGTTGTCTTATATTTACTGTCTCCCCAAGTTCCTGAAGTTTCTCAATATCAAAAGCTCTCCTGAAAGAATCCTCTGTTTCTGACATAGCCTTGTTGACTATGATAGCCTCAGATGTGTGATAGTGTAGAATTAAAATGAAAAGTGACTCCTAAGCATGTAGTAGCCCTCTTACTCTAAACTTTGTAAGTTGGGGAAGGTTTTGAGTCCATTACGTTTTCATGACACAATAAGGGAAATGGCTTGAGAAGTGATTTCCTAAATTAAGGTATAAAAGAGAGTCATCATATTCAGGAGGAAACTTCTTGAGCTTCCATTGCTGCAAAGAGAGCTTGATTGGGTACATACATCTCTTTGAGACAACATTCTCGAAACAATAAATCTTCAGAATATGTTTGAATGTTCTGATGTAGGGAGTTACTCATACACTCTTACCTAAAGAAGTTCATGTAATAGGAAAGTTACAGGCTTCCACTGAGCATGTGTCTTCAGTGACTATGTATGTGGAACATAAGAGAGGGAAAGGAGACCTGTTCAGCTAGCCAGATCACTGCTGCGTCTGACAGCAGCCTAGGAACATAGTCCCCTACCCAGAGAATGACCATCAATTAGAGCTTTGTAGTGGCTGTTCATCTCCATTAACACACAGTCCCTAAGAGGGTCAAAACTCTTCAACTCACTGGCAAAATTGTAGTGAGGTCAGGCGCTCTATACATGCTATACATGTTCAAAAGTACCAAAAAGTGCTATGGTTACATTCAAGATGTGACTTTTCTTGCTTAGGTAAATTTGTATCTACATGACCAGAACTTGTTTGCCTAAAGAAAAATTGGCACCTTTATGATAGTGCTGTCTTAAATGTGGAATCTGTGCTACCACATTTAAGTCCTTGGTTTTTAATTTATAATCCTTTACCTTTTGGTATGCCTTTCCTTTTAAGCTATGAGGCAAGAATGGTATATTTCTCTGCCTTAATTCATCTATCACCAGACTTAATCAGGTACTAATTTGTCATGTCTCACCTTTGAAATGCAAATAGAAGAAAAACTACTTTTTTATAATGTTTTTGACTTTTTCAGAGAAATGTTTCACAGTCATTCATTATGAATGGAAAAAGGTCTTGGGACTTGATCTTTGTTGTTAAAGATTTTTTCCCCAAATGTTTGGTTTATACAGTAGCCTTCCAGGTAAAACTTGAACGTCAGTGCAAAATCTTGAATCACAATAGTGATATGGCTTTGGGCCCCACAGTACACTGATCTTTGTGTGTTCTACTGGAGAGAAACTGACACTGTCACATCTTTGCTCTTTTTGATGCTTGGGGACCTTGAGCTATGGGACTACAGAGAGATGTTTCTAATGTGCTATGTCTGTGTCTCTTGTCATTGAGGTAATTGTCATGAGAAAACCCTGGACAACAACCATGACAAACAGAAATACTTTGACAACTCAGAGTCACTGGATGCTGCTGAAGAAGAGCCCTCTGTGGCAGGAACAGAGGAGGACCCTGTACTCTCTGTTGAGAATTCAGGGAGGGACTCACATGCTCTTAGACTTGAAAGTAAGTTGATTTGACCTGAGCTGTGCTTCTGGGGTAAAATCAACTCTCAGGCTTTAAGCTTAGGTTTTTTTCTCTGCTCTCAAGAGTTTGTTTCCTCCTTCTGGCAGTCACTCATTTGTAGAATCACGAGGGTGCCCCTCAGACTGTGAGCAGAAGACAAGCTACAGTATGAAAACACTTTTCACAGTTCTTCCCTTTCTTTCCACCTCAGTGTCTTCTTTTGCTAGAACAAATTTGATTCATTTATGTACCATTCTTTCTTTTTAATATTACTAGGCTATTGAGTAATTGCAAAAAAGCAAGACAAGTTTTTGTATTTTACACTAACTTAGTAAAGTTTAAAGATTTGGATAATGGGCATACCTACCAGACCCTCCTAAAATTTCATTCGGTGACCACATTTTGAGCTATGCTGTGCTGAAAAGTTGCTGAGATTCTCAGTCAATTTGAAGTGGCCAAAAAGGATGACTTATTTTTAGCACTTATCCTACTTGACCACTTCACCACACTTGGAACTGTACACAACTCCTCACTTCTTGAAACTCTTCTCCTTCTCTTGGCTTGTGGGAAATCATTTGCTCTTGGATCTCTTCCTGTCCTCAGACCATCTTCAGTTCCCTTTGCTTATTCTTGATTTTCCCCCCTTTTGTTAGATTTCCCAGGACCTTAACCTATTTCTTCTTTTCTTATCCCCCTATGTGTTATTTCCTGGTGTTTTAGATACTTTTTAGTAGACTGACGACCCCAAATCTCTATTTTCAGCCAAGACATTCCCTTCAACTCCAAATCTTCCATTGTTTTAGTGGTCTCTTTATCTGGATATGCCATAGGTACTTCAAATTTAATATTCCCAGATTGAAGTTGTCCTCATTTTTGCCCAATTTCCTCAACTGCTTCCAGTTCCTATATTCCCGCTCTCTGTTAATGGCATCACAACTCACCCAGTCACCCTCTGTCCCGGCATTCCCTAAGACCTGTGGAATCTACTCATTATTGTGTGTTCCTTCTGCCACTGCCTGAATTCAGACTCTCTTCATTTCTGCCTGGCCTATTGCAGTAGCTTCATAATTGGAGTCCCTAGATCTAGTCTTTTACTTCAGTCTGTGTATGGAGAGAGAGAATGTGTGTGTGAATAGGAGAGAGCTCATACATATAATTGGTACAAAATTTAAAAAGCAGAAGCAGCCCCTGTTACCAATTTTTTGTGTGTCCAAAGAGTTGTTTCTAAAATCAGATCTGATCAGGTAAGCAACCTACATTTAAAATTTTCAGTGGCTCTCTATTACTTATCGAAAGAGGTCATATGTTTGAGTATAGGATATGAAACAATTTGGCCCTCAATTCTGTCTCCAACTGTACCATCTACTAGTATTCTACATAGCAGGAAGTATAAATCTTTCACCATTTCTCTTACATGCCATGCTCTCTGGAGCCTCCATGTCTTTGCACAGGGTGAGATTGGTCCCTGCAGATTCTGTGTATCCCCAAAATGGAGCTCAAATGTGACCTGTTCTGTAGGCATTCACAAAAGTCTCCAAGCATTTAGTTGCTCCATTGGCTGTCTTGTTCCTGCCTTTTATCAAGGCACATTTTATACAATATTAATTGCTTGTATGTCTTTTCTCCCATCAGACCATGAGCTTCTTATATGTCATGTCCTATGTAACTTTATATTCCTGTGTACAGTAAATATTTGCTAAAGTGGTAAAATGAGGCATTTGTCTTCTTGGGTAGCATAGATTAACATAATTTAAAAAGCTGTGTTTCCTTCTAAATGGTATTGTAAATAAAAAATAATATCTAAGAGAAGCAAGTTACATCTGAAAGGGAAAGTTGTGACCTTTACCTTTGCAGGTTTAGAAAATTAGTGTTAGCAGTTCTTCCAGAAATCATTGGACTTTAAGGAAACTAGTTCCCATTTGCCAACTCAAAAGAGATTGATGCTAGTTTAAGCATGGCCCATTTGGTCATTTACAAGGGAGCTACTCCTCTCAGGGTGCCTGGCAGCCTCATGTCTCTTTCTGACTTCAGGTACCCACACCAACCAAATGGACATTGTGAGGTTGCTGATAAACTCAGAATCAACACAAATGAAACTGAGTAATGTTAAAGGGTATTTTATTCAGTTTATTGAAACTGTTCCTATTCCTATGCAGTATAACTCCCTCGTGTTCAGAATACTCATGACTACTAAATTAGTCTTTTTTTCCTGGGACAGTTCAGACTAAAACCCAAATCTTTCTTTGTATCCCCATTTTCTGAATACATCATTCTTGGAGACAGATTACAACCTAATGCTTAAGTTTCTTTAGTTTCACATTCCTCACATACTTCCATTCCATCCCCATTCCTGGTGATTCAGTACAATTGCCGTGGCTGAGACTAGGTGTTTTCCAGGCCCCTTCAGTATCCTGCAGATTTCTTAGGGTGGATTCCTTCTAGATCGCTAATATAATCCATAATATAATGATGACTCTTACTAATTTTACTCTCAGTACTAAGTTTTCTTTACCATATGCCTAAATTCTGGGAGTACCTTCTTAGATACTGACAAGTCCACAGGGACTACTTTTATGGTATGTAGTATATTCATATCAGCAGGCTTCCTGTAGTGTGGTTATCAGAGTGAGAAAAACTCTAAATTTAAAATACAAATAGTGTGTCAAAATAAAAGCGAAGCATAGACATTAAAGAATTTTTGAAACTCTATTTTTGGAGGACAATTAAAAAAAATAGAAATAGTTAAGCCCTCTCCAGTAACCATAAACTCTTAAAATAATCACTAACTTTTTGGGGTACTTTGTAATTTACAAAGTATTATGAATTATATATTAACTTTGTGAAATAAATATTATTAAGCCCATCTTACAGATGAGAAAATTGAGACTCAGAGAAGTTAGGTACTTTGCCTAAGGTCTTCAGTAGATGGCCTATTAAACTCATCCTCAGTCCTTCTGATTCCATATACTGTGTCTCTTGCCTGCAGTTCTCAGAAATAGGGTATTGATTAGAACTTTATTTTTTAATGGGTAAGTTCATTTTTAAAAAAAACTAACATCTGCTATTACCATTATTTTATAAAGCAAGGAACATTTTAATATAAAAAAAAAAGTACAAAAGCAGTCTCAGAATGAAGGTCAGTCCTTCTCAGAAAAGAACTGCTGGGAATCTTACACCAACCAATGTGTATCTGGACGTAAGTGTGTGTGTCTGTGTGTGTGTGTGTGAGAGATAACTTTATGTATGTGTCCTTTTTTTCTCATTTTGCTAAATATTGGTTAAAATTGTTTGCTATTTAACATTTGAGAACCACTGCTTTACTACCTCATCATTTAGAACAGAACTCCTCCCCAGATAATTTAGATGTGGAAGGACAAGTGTAGGTTTTGTAGTCAGAGACATTGTTTCCATGTCCTCGCCCCACACCTACTAGTTGTGAAATACTGGGCAAGTTACTTAATCTTGCTGAGCCTTCCCTACCTATTTGAATTTTTTTTTTTAATGCCTCAAGTGGTTTTGAGTATATAAATGAAATAACTTAGGCAAACATTTATTTTAGTGCCTAGCACACAGCTGGAATTCCGTAATTGTTCACTTCTACAAACGTAGGCATGAGTCCACTGCTTCTAGACTCAGAAGCTGTTTGTAAGGCTCACAAGCACATATACACAGTGTCTGCTCAAGAAACATCTGTTCAGTGACATACCTGTTCAGGAGTTGTTACAGTAAAGATTCTCTACTTGCTTTTCTACATTATCGCCTTGGAACTCTTTTCTCTTGCTGTACTGTCCCAGCTAAAAAAAGAAGGAAGAGCACCACTGGTGCAGGTGAAAGCTCATGATTGTTGTTGTCTTCTCTGAAGTGAATCATTTCCCTAACCTTAGACTGAGTGATTTAATTTAAGCCTTTTGTACTCTGTGATTCTCGACTTGAAATATTATGCCATTGTTTGTACATTAAATCTTAAGTAAGTCTACGGCTTTACATTCTGACTTCAAAAACAGATCATTGCTTTTTCAGGAAGACACTAGAACTCAAGACAGAATTGCCCAAGGTCCCATGGTGGTGAAGTCCTCTAATTTCAAACCAAGTTAGTTTAATTACATCGTATCCTCTTTTTATTTTGTGAGACAAAGGGATGTATTCTTCTATGGTATTGTTCTTTAAGGTAGAATGTGCCTTGCTCTCCTGCAGAAACCACAGTGAGTGCTCAAGCCTGTTGATACTACTCACGTATGTATGACTTTCTGCAAGAGATGTTTTGAGTCAAATTTTCAAGTAAGGACTTTCTTTTATTGGTCATCTCTTTGAATGTATGATCATTACCTTTGTTTACTATCAGTCTGTTTTGTTTTGGATGTAGACCTTAACCTCTCCGTCCTCTGCTCCCTAAAACTCTTTTTGAAATCTCTCTTCCAAGATTATTAATACTACTTGTTATCAAATATAATCACCTTCCTTTTTTCACTTTTTGATACTCCATTCCTCAGTAATGTTCCCCAGCGAGTCATTGCCTGGCTTCTGCTCCACTCCAAGCATTGGGAGCTCAGTCTTTATCTGGGGAATCCATTACATTTTCTGACTATTCAAAAGTCTTTCCTAAGATACGATGTCTCATTTCTAGTCCTGCCCTCTTGAGGCCAACAAAGTCAGATTTGTCTCTTATTATTAACCACATTTCCTTAGCTATTTGAAGATGATTATTGTTCCTATCTACCCCACTCCCCACATTTTTGCTTCCTCAGCTAATTGTCCTTATTTCCTTGAACAACTCCTTTTATGTTAAAGCTTCTAATTCATTACTTCACCAGCCTTGATGTACTATGTCTGAAACTTTACAAAATCTTTCTAGCAAAATATTTTTCAAGGCTGATTTTTGTGTAATATATCAGCTACTCTTCCCAGCATGGGGTCACTCTTGGGTTCTTCATTTAACATGATTTTGAGTACTTCACCAAGTCACTTTTCTATAAATGTGCTCTGCTTTAAACTGAGGCACCCATCATACCCATGAATCTCCACGTGTGCCTAGAATATTGCAAGATTGTATTAAGTTTCCTTCTTCTTCTCTTTTTTTCAGTTTTTTTTTCTTTTTAAAGCAGGATCACGTACTTTTCTCCCCATATCTCAACACTTCTCATTGTCCCTGTGATTCTTGACAGACTACCTAACATGACTCAAACTCAGCTGTAAGTTTTCCTGGTACCCTGGTCTAGGACTCTTCCAAGTGGAAAAGCACAAGCCCATGTAAACCTTACTGTTGGTTCTCATAGTCTCCTCATGTCACAGTGTTTATTCTCCTTTCTCCGGTGTGAAAGTGGTACATGTTAAAAAAGGTAAATAAAATAATGGAGATATGTATCTCAGTCTGTTTTCAGTTTATATCATAGAAGTCTATCCCATAAGGAGCAAGCCTAATATTTGCTTTTTCTTCTTGCTTCAAGTATAATTTAAAAACCTTCTGAGATCCCTCTATGGTCCAAACCTCTCTCCAAACCTGAATTCTGTATTTCCAGCTGCTTATTGTACAATGTCTAAAGATACGTCCCTCCATCCATTCCAGCCTAGACTGGAAGTTAGTGCATTGTGAGACATATAACAAAAAATGCCTAAATGAAGTAATGAGTAAGCATCTGAAATCCTAGCACTTTATCTTATTGCCACCTCCTAATTCCATTGTCTTTGTAAATAGCATTGTTCTCACATTCACAAATTCTAAAACACCACATAGTAAAAAAGATCACTATTTCACATTAGTCTTCAAAATCTTGAAATCATCTTTGAATTTACCCTGTTCTTTGCCATTTTCCATTTAATCACCAAATTCTATAAATTTTTTTCTATTGAAATTTCCTAACATACTCTTTCTCCTCCCTTTTTAAAATTCCTCCTTATTCTCACCCTAGCCAGCTTCCCTGTTTATAACTCCTATATAGACTATGGAAATATCTTTCTAATTGGTCTCTGTGTCCTCTGTCTTCCTTCTCTCCTCCACCCCCAAATATACCGACTGATTTACTGCTCTAATCTTCATAAATATTATGGCTCTCATCTTGTTATTCTCCTGCTTAACAAGAGGCTCCCTGTATAATGAGTCATCTTGACTTGCCCAGACATTCTGTGTCACCCAACCACCCTAAGTATTGTATTTGCTGATATCCTCTATATGCTTCCTTTATTCTAGTTAATTTAAAATAAGTAGTGCCTGCACAGATCCCTTCCTGGGGCCTGTTTCAGCATGTGCGTGTGGGTATGTGAGTGTGTCCATCCATGCTTTCCTAGTGTCCTCACTTTAGGGTATGCCCTCTCTTATGTCTGAAGTAGAGGCCAAGGCCTCCAGTAGTCTGCCTTCCTCTAAGAAGTACTTTGTGACCACATTCTAATATGTTTTCCTCTAGAAAAAACATTTAAATGTATTTGTTCCTCTCATTGTTTAATGTATATAGTTTGTATCCCCAGTTTGAGTATATTTAATTCCTCAAGGCCAAACCCTTTTTGTTCTGACCTACATAGCTTATAGCACAGAGCTGGGCACATAGTGGGCTCTAAATTAATAAAGATGGGTTTCTTTCTTTCTCACTCATAGCACATTTATGATGTCCCCACTCTTCACCTCTATTCAGTGTTGTTCTTTGGGAATAATTGTCACCCAAACCCCAGCAGCCTGTGGAAAGCCTAATGGCTGCCAGTAGCAGAAGCCTGCAGCGAGGTCCTAGTCTCTCTCATTTGAATACTGATTTCCATCAATGAAGGGCCCTTTCTCTGAGAACCTTTAATAATGATATCTATTACCATACAGTAAAGGGCACAGAGAAGTACTAACTTTTGGGAACTGGGCTCGCCAAACTTTTTGCAGCTAAACAACATGAATGCTTTCTAAACAGTACTAGTTACTGAATGGAAATATGGCTTCCAAACACAGCATCCATATACAGCTCTAACTGTACACTGGGGAGTTAGTTACCTGCAGTCTACCTCTGGCCAAAAGCCACTTTTCTTTAAGCCTATATTTTTGGCCGTGACCAAATCTATCAAAAAACATTTCCTGCCTCAGGACCAAGTGCAAGAAATCCCATGGTAGTCATAGGAGAAGGAAGGACAGGAAGAATACTTAGAGGCAACTCTCTCTTGCTACAAGTCAGATGCCAGGCAATTCTTTTAATTAAGCTGCTGTTTGGAGTCCCTGTAACGACCCTGTCCAGCTGTTTTCCTGGGTTAACTGCTGAGAAATGAGTATATCATGTAGTGTGCTGGACACTATGCCAAAGACATAATGCCTGCCTTTCTGTTGCTTACTGCTCAGCTCGCTGACAGTACTTCAACACACGCAAAGTAAATCTTTAGAGTTTAAAGTCTTGAATTGCTAGAAGGACAAGGCCAAGGCAGGAGCAGCAGATCCTGAAGATTATTCATAAGTCCCCATTAGCTCATTCCATAGCTGCATGTGCTGTGTTCCAGGTCAATGTGGGACACTGGACTATGGTAACAAACAAGTTAGAATTGCAAATTAGTGCTCTTTATCCACCCTATCTTTATACTATTGGCCACATAATTTAGGCAAATAACCAACTGTTTTTATCTGAATATCCTAAAGAAGAAGCTTTGCAAACTTTTAAAAGAAAAACTATTTTACTTTATGCTTATTTCAGAATCCCATTAGTAGTAATACCAAGCAATAGAAACCAGCACATTGGTTTTAAAATCCTAAAGAAATTTACCTGAAAGGACAATTGTACATTTTGTAGTCAGTTGTTAACAAATGGAAATACCTTATAACTTTATCAAGAAAGAATAACAGAGATGTATAGTTGTACTCCCAGCCTGACAACAGCCCTTCCCACTTTCTGGACGAGGAAGTGGAGATGGTAGATGTAGATGCCATCAGAGCTAACGGTGACGCTGCAGACCTTCTGTGAGTAGGGCTCCAAGCTTTAAGTTGTATTTAGCTGTGGTACCAACCATCTTTCTCACCCCATGCCTCCTTAGAGACTTAATAATACAAACATCCTGACTTCTTGGGAGAGAGAATTTTTACTAGGCCATTGTACTCAGAAACATCCGTGGGAGTCTTTACATAAGAAACTTGAGCAACATAACAAATAGTATCTTGATAAACATTAAAAAAAAAATTCATTCATTACTGTTTCTTAATATTAGCCATTAGTGAAAATGGGAACCTTCATGTAGAATTAGGATTATTTCCCATTAAACAAATCATTGTTCAGTTAAGGTAATTAGACTATATGGTTTGGACATGCAGCTATATTTCACATGCTATTTGAATAAAGCTTAGAGAACCCCACATGTTAAGTAAATAACATAATAAACTTCATCTTTGCCATCTATGCCTTATATCTAGAGCAAATTGGTCTTTTTTTTTCTTTTTTCAAGAAAAGCATTTATGAGACAAACAAAAAAAACAAAACAGCAGTAGACTCATAGATACTGAGAAGGGACTGGTAGTTACCAGGGGGAGGGGTTGGGATGGGTGGGTGGGAAGGGGGTGAGGGATAAAGGGGTACAGAAATTCTCAATCATAATATAAATTGGTCACAGGGATGGTAGTACAGCATGGAGAGTATAGCCAGTGATTCTCTAGCGTCTTTCTATGTTGACAGACAATAACTACACTAGTGGGGGGAGGATTTAATAAGGTGGGTAACTGTTGAACCACTGTGTTGTACACTTGAAACTAAGATTGTATATCAATGATACTAAAGTAAAAAAAGGTACATTTATAAAATAGCTATCCTCATGCTCACTAGTGACATGATCTAAGCCTGCCTGCCATCTAGCTGTTGCCACTGTTCTCAGCTAGGCTTTTGACAAAAGTTAGATGACAAAAATGATATTTTATTATGAATTTTGAAGAATGATGACTGGTATTTTTATGAAGGTGGGCTATAGAATTGCCTCTAAGCAGAGCCAAGACTATATTAAAGAAGCAAGTTTGGAATTACTCAAGTGCTTGAAGGAGTGCTGTGTAATTTTTAATAACATGCTGGTGTTTGAATTTCAGGCACTGTGGTTGAGGAAAGCAATGGTTCTGATGAGATGGAAAATTCAGATGAAACTAAAGTGTCAGAAGAGATACTGGCTTTGGTGGATGAATTTCAACAGGCATGGCCTCTGGAAGGTTTTGGGGGAGCTCTAGAGATGAAAGGGCGGCGTCTGGACTTGCAGGGGATACGGGTACTGAAGAAGGGGCCCCAGGATGGAGTGGCCAGAAGCTCTTGCTATGGAGACTGCCGAAGTGAAGATGACGAAGCAACAGAATGGGTAGGAGTGTGCCAACTCAATTCTTACAAATTGTAGCCCAGGTCTTTGGGGAGTGAGGGAGTTCCAAGTTTGCAAAGTGTGATGTTTCTGTTGGGTTTGTGGCACTACTTCACTCTACACTCCAGTCAGCCTTCACATTAGAATTGCACTGCAGGAAGCATTTCCTGTTGCTTATGTATTGCTAGCTCTTCTGGGAGGCAGGAGAAATGGGATGGGTGTGAAGCCACACTCAAAGCCTAAAGACTTGGAACTGCACAGTTCAGACATCTTAATTTTCTGTTTCTTCTGTATGCTCTTTAAGACTAGTTTATTCTGTTTACTTCACTAAACATTTTTTTATTTAGACCTTTAAGAATTAAACTGAAGAAGATGACTTAACCCTAGCACAGTACTGGTTATTCTTTTTTTAATTATTATTATTAAGTTATCATAGATACACAATCTTGTGAAGATTTCACATAAGCAACATTGTGGTCACTACATTCACCCATATTATCAATCCCCCCCCACCAAGCATCCCCTCCACAGTCACTGTAGTACTGGTTATTCTTAAAGCCACCAATATCCACAGCCATTGACAGGTTTGATCATTGGTCTCATTTGTTCCTAACATATTTCCATTTCTCAGATCACATTCCAGGTCAAACGTGTAAAGAAACCCAAAGATCAGAAGAAAACTCCTGCGAAAAAGGTGGAATCAAATCAAGCAGAAAATATGCATCGTAATCAAGGAAACCTAGAGATCACTGGCCCGAAGGTGGCATCTCCCGGACCACAAGGTAGATTTGAATGTTTAATACTCCAGTTTCTTCCTCAATATTTCACTCTCTTGGCTTGTCATAAAGGATGTGTTTGTGACTTGAGTAGATCAGATGAGAAGATAATTCGACTCAGTGAACAAGAAACCAGTCATTTGTATGAAAAGTTTATTTTGACATTTTCTGGATTTTTTTACCATTGGCTGTTTGGCTAACATTCTTATCTATTGATTCTTAATTTGACAGCCTAGTATACCAAATAAAAATATGGATTTGAGACAGATTCTCTGTCAAACACCAGTTTTGCCATTTAGTTCCCTGTCTCTCATTTTCCTCATGTCTAAAATGGGGATGATAATCACATCTGTCTTAACCGGGTGATTGCAGGGGTTATAGGAGTTTATACATGTGAACTACTCTAAATGAACTGGGCATACAGGGCTCTATAAACAGTAACTACCTGGTAACATTTTTATATCTAGTAACATTTTGTGTACTTGAAGTATTGGAGAAATCCTTTGGAATTACTCCCCAGGAAAAATGCATATACGCCAAAATTTTACATGTATAGTCCCTCTCTGGGACTCCAGTTTCAGAGCCATTTCCAGCAATGAAATCATGTTGACAGAATTTCTCTTATCAAAATATCTCTTTTTTAAAAAGTGTATTTCCACTTTCAAAATTCAAGATAACTTCAAAAAAATGTGTCTTATTTCACTTAGTGTACTTAACAAAGCTGAAAGCAGAGGGCATATAATAAAATATAAAGAATGGGGTCAGCTTGACTAATGAACTGTAACTTGTGAAAAATACTAAGGACACCAAAAAGGACATTGTGTCATAACTGGGTTTAAAAACATGAAGTAGCTTTACTGTTTGAGGAAGATAGCATGTGTTAACAGATTACAGAAAGAAAGCAGCGGATCCTCCATTAGGCCTATCTTCTGTAGCAAGGAAAAACACGTTAAAAATGTAAAACTTCATTATGGAAATGAAAATTCCATAGATTAAGCAGTAAGTGTAATAAAATCACAAAAGAAGAAAATTTAGATGGCTATTTATATATTTTTAAGGTGGAAGCTGAAAGAGAAAAATAGTTATTCTGGTATCAGAAAATACCACAAAATAGAAAAACAAAGGACTGAAACAAAGTAGTTTTTGCAGAAAATTTGTATATATTTACAGAATATATGATACACAAAGTATATCAACATCATTTAAAGAGCACCTACAAATCAGTATGAAAAATAACAGCATTTCAATAAAATATATGCAGAGTACATATAGGCAGATCACCCAATATACACACACACACGGATGGCCACTAAACATGTTAGAAACTATGTTTAGCCTCACTAGCAATCAAAGTGAAAATGTAAACAGTGACATACTATTTTTGCTTATCAAATTATCTTTAAATGTGTAATATGAAATGAGAATTAATAAAATGAATTTTGGGACAGTTTGACTAAGTCAAATATGTGATAGAGGAGGGGATCAAGATGGCGGCATGAGTAGGGTGGCGGAAATCTCCTCCCAAAACCATATATATTTTTGAAAATACAACAAATACAACTACTGCTAAAAGAGAGACCAGAAGATATAGTACAACAGCCACGCTACATCTACATCTGCAAGAACTCAGCATCTCATGAAAAGGGTAAGAGAGGCGGTAAGATACAAGCCACAGCCTGGCAGGACCTGAGCACTTGCCCCACTGGCAGGAGGAGAGGAGTCAGAGCAGGGAGGGAGTGGGAGACCAGGACTGCTAAATACCCAGCCCTAGTCATCTGCACCGGTAGCACAGACACACAGTGCATGGTGTGCTGGAGATAAGGGAAATAGAACAGTAAAACCTGTGAGCGGGACCTGCAGCCGGCCCCACTGGGACAAAAGAAAAGCAAGTATTTTTTGAAAGTCTTAAAGGGACAGGGGCTCCACAGCTGGACGGAATCATCCCGGCACACTCGGCCCAGCAGACTGGGAATCCCAGGGAACTTCAGATGCCCTAAGACCGTGGGAAGCAGCACAGCTCTGAAGACCCTCACCACGATAAACAACCTCCCACCCATTCCCCCTCCGGCACGGCCGTGCCACAGCAGTGAAGCAGTCTTAGAGAGGCCGCGCCCACAGCAGGTGCCAAGAGCCTCCTCCACAGCCACCCGGCCAGACTCAGAGGCCCCGCCGGCATGTGGCTGCCTGACACAGACGAAGCTGGGACAGGGGCACAAAGGGTCGCTTTTCTCGCAGGAGAGCACACCTGGCATGCCTGCCACTTCCCGCAGGGCTGTGGGCTGCCCCAAGAGCTGCCCCACCCACGGAAGCTCAGAAAATAAAACCGGAAGCTCTCCCTGTGGGTGGGTAACCAGCACAGGCAGCAGAGAAGGGCAAGGTGGAAGGGACTTTGTTTTCACAGCTGACACATGCACCAACTGCCTACGACTACCTCTATCACCATGAAAAGGCAGAAGAATTTGATCCAGTCCAGAATTATGGAGACAACCCCTGAGAGGGAGCCTGGGGAGATAGATTTAACCAATCTTCCTGAAAAAGAATTCAAAATAAAGGTCATAACCATGCTGATGGACCTGCAGAAAACTATGCCAGAGCTAAAGGATCAAGTTAGGAGGGAGAATACAGAAATAAAACAATCTCTGGAAGGACTTAAGAGCAGACCGGATGAGGTGCAAGATACCGTTAATGGAATAGAAATCAGAGAACAGAAACACAGAGAAGCCTAGGCAGAGAGAGATAAAAGGATCTCCAGGAATAAAAGAATACTAAGAGAACTGTGTGACCAATCCACACGGAAAAATATTCCCATTATATGGAAAAGTGTCTTTGAAGAAATAATTGCTGAAAGCTTCCCCAAACTGGGGGAGGAAATAGTCTCTCAGACCATGGAAGCCCACAGATCTCCCAACACAAGGGACCAAAGGAGGACAACACCAAGACACATAATGATTAAAATGGCAAAGATCAAGGACAAGGACAGAGTATTAAAGGCAGCCAGAGAGAGAAAAAAGGTCACCTACAAAGGAAAACCCATCAGGCTATCACCAGACTTCTCAACAGAAACTTTACAGGCCAGAAGGGAATGGCATGACATATTTAATGTAATAAAACAGAAGGGCCTTGAACCAAGATTACTGTATTCTGCACGATTATCATTTAAATATGAAGGAGGGATTAAACAAATCCCAGACAAGCAAAAGGTGAGGGAATTTGCCTCCAACAAACCACCTCTACAGGATATTTTAAAGGGACTGCTCTAGATGGAAGCACTCCTAAGTCTAAATAGATGTCTCCAGAGAAAATAAAATCACAGCAAGGAAAGCAGACCAACCAAATACTAACTAAGCGCAAAAAATAAAATCAACTACTCAACAAAAGCAGTCAAAGGAAACACAAAAGAGCACAGAATAAAACACCTAACATATAAAGAATGGAGGAGGAACAATAAGAAGAGAGAGAAATAAAGAATCATCAGACTGTGTTCATAATAGCTTAATAAGCGAGATAAGTTAGACGATTAGATAGTTAAGAAGCTACCCTAGAACTTTTGGTAACCACAAATCTAAAGCCTGAAATGGTAATAAGTACATACCTATCGATAATCACCCTAAATGTAAATGGACTGAATGCACCAATCAAAAGACATAGACTCACTGAATGGATAAAAAAACAAAACCCATCTATATGCTGCTTACAAGAGACTCACCTCAAACCCAAAGACATGCACAGACAAAAAGTCAAGGGATGGGAAAAGATATTTCATTCAAACAATACGGAGAAAAAAGCAGGTGTTGCAGTACTAGTATCAGATAAAATAGACTTCAAAACAAAGAAAGTAACGAGATAAAGAAGGACATTACATAATGATTAAGGGGTCACTCCAACAAGAGGATATAACCATTATAAATAAATATAGCACCCAATACGGGAGCACCAATATATGTGAAAGAAATACTAACAGAATTAAAGGAGGAAATAGAATAAAATGCATTCATTTTACGAGACTACAACACACTAGAACACATGGACCTAATAGACATCTACAGAACTCTACACCCAAAAGCAGCAGGATACATATTCTTCTCAAGTGCACATGGAACATTTTCTAGAATAGACCACATACTAGGCCACAAAAAGAGCCTCAGTAAATTCAGAAAGATTGAAATTCTACCAACCAGCTTCTCAGACCACAAAGGCATAAAACCAGAAATAAATCGTACAAAGAAAACAAAAAGTCTCACAAACACATGGAGGCTTAACAACATGCTCCTAAATAATCAATCGATCAATCACCAAATTAAAATAGAGATCAAGCAATATATGCAGACAAATGACAACAACAGCACAAAGCCCCAACTTCTGTGGGACACAGCAAAGGCAGTTCTAAGAGGAAAGTATATAGCAATCCAGGCCTATTTAAAGAAGGAAGAACTATCCATTCTTTAGTATAAAGATGAATAGTCTAAAGTCACAATTATTGAAACTGGAAAAAGAAGACCAAATGAGCCACAAAGTCAGCAAAAGGAGGGACATAATAAAGATCAGAGAAGAAATAATTAAAATCGAGAAGAATAAAACAATAGAAAAAAATCAGTGTAACCAAGAGCTGGTTCTTTGAGAAAATAAACAAAATAGATAAGCCCCTAGCCAGGCTTATTAATAGAAAAAGAGAATCTACACACATCAGCAGAATCAGAAATGAGAAAGGAAAAATCACAACAGACCCCAGAGAAATAAAAGAATCACTAGAGAATACTATGAGAATCTATATGCTAACAAGCTGGAAAACCTAGAAGAAATGGACAGCTTCCTAGAAAAATACAACCTTCCAAGACTGACCAAGGAAGAAACAGAAAATCAAACAGATCAGTAACCAGCAACGAAATTGAATCAGTAATCAAAAAACTACCAGGAAGGGGCGGAAGATGGCGGCGTGAGTAGAGCAGCGGAAATCTCCTCCCAAAACCACATATATCTATGAAAATATAACAAAGACAACCCTTCCTAGAATAAAGACCAGAGGACACAGGACAATATCCAGACCACATCCGCACCTGAGAGAACCCAGCGCCTCGCGAAGGGGGTAAGATACAAGCCCCGGCCCGGCAGGAGCCGAGCGCCCATCCCTCCAACTCCCGGCGGGAGAAGAATAGGCAGAGCAGGAGGGAGACGGAGCACAGGACTGCCGAACACCCAGCCCCAGCCATCCGGGCCAGAGTGCAGGGCCCTGGATACTACGAAAACAGGGCAGCAAGAACAGTGAGCAGGCACCAGAGGCCGGGCACCGGAGGACATAAGAAAAGCGCGCGACCAAATTTTTCTTTCTTTCTTTATTTATTTTCGCTGTGCTGTTTTGGTGAGCGCTTTTTGGAAGTCTTAAAGGGATAGGGACCTCAATACTAGGGAAACAGGGCAGCAAGAACAGTGAGCGGGCACTGGAGGCCTGGCGCCGGAAGACACCAGAAAAGCAAGCGACCTTTTTTTTTTTTCTGTTTTGTTTTGGCGAGCGCTTTTTGGAAGTCTTAACGGGATAGGGACCCCAATACTAGGGAAACAGGGCAGCAAGACCGGTGAGCAGATGCCTGAGGGTGGCAACGGAGCATAAAGAAAAACGAGCAGCCAACTTTTTTTTTTTTTTTTTTTTAATTTAAAATTTTTTTTTTTTTTTTGTGGTCGTTGTTTTGTTTTGGCGGGTGCTTTTTGGAAGTCTTAAAGGGGCAGGGCGGGACACTTAATCCAGAGGTAAGGAATCGGGGGATCTCTGGGCACCCTAAACCCTGGGCTGCAGGGAGCAGGGAGGCCCCTTACGGAGATAAATAGCCTCCCAGCCGCTCCTGCTCCAACGCAACTCCACCACTTTGGAGTAGCTGCCCCAGCCAGGCCACGCCCACAGCAACAGCAGAGATAAACTCCATAGCAGCCGGGCAGGAAGCAGAAACCCTGTCTGCACGCAGCTGCGCAGCACAAGCCACTAGAGGTCACTGTTCTCCCAGGAGAGGAGGGCCACAAACCAACAAGAAAGGAAGTCCTTCCAGCCGTCACTCGTCCCAGCTCTGCAAACTATTCCTATCACCATGAAAAGGCAAAGCTACAGGCAGACAAAGATCACAGAGACAACACCAGAGAAGGAGACAGACCTAACCAGTCTCCCTGAAAAAGAATTCAAAATAAGAATCATAAACATGCTGACAGAGATGCAGAGAAATACGCAAGAGAAATGGGATGAAGTCCGGAAGGAGATCACAGATGCCAGAAAGGAGATCGCAGAAATGAAACAAACTCTGGAAGGGTTTATAAGCGGAATGGATAGGATGCAAGAGGCCATTGATGGAATTGAAACCAGAGAACAGGAATGCATAGAAGCTGACATAGAGAGAGAAAAAAGGATCTCCAGGAATGAAACAATGTTAAGAGAACTGTGTGACCAATCCAAAAGGAACAATATCCGTATTATAGGGGTTCCAGAAGAAGAAGAGAGAGGAAAAGAGATGGAAAGTATCTTAGAAGAAATAATTGCTGAAAACTTCCCCAAACTGGGGGAGGAAATAATCGAACAGACCACGGAAATACACAGAACCCCCAACAGAAAGGATCCAAGGAGGACAACACCAAGACACATAATAATTAAAATGGCAAAGATCAAGGACAAGGAAAGAGTTTTAAAGGCAGCTAGAGAGAAAAAGGTCACCTATAAAGGAAAACCCATCAGGCTAACATCAGATTTCTCGACAGAAACCCTACAGGCCAGAAGAGAATGGCATGCTATATTTAATGCAATGAAACAGAAGGGCCTTGAACCAAGGATACTGTATCCAGCATGACTATCATTCAAATATGATGGTGGGATTAAACAATTCCCAGACAAACAAAAGCTGAGGGAATTTGCTTTCCACAAACCACCTCTACAGAACATCTTACAGGGACTGCTCTGGATGGGAGCACTCCTAGAAAGAGCACAGCACAAAACACCCAACATATGAAGAATGGAGGAGGAGGAATAAGAAGGGAGAGAAGAAAAGAATCTCCAGACAGTGTATACAACAGCTCAATAAGCGAGCTAAGTTAGGCAGTAAGATACCAAAGAGGCTAACCTTGAACCTTTGGTAACCACGAATTTAAAGCCTGCAATGGCAATAACTACATATCTTTCAAAAGTCACCCTAAATGTTAATGGGCTGAATGCACCAATCAAAAGACACAGAGTAATAGAATGGATAAAAAAGAAAGACCCATCTATATGCTGCTTACAAGAAACTCACCTCAAACCCAAAGACATGTACAGACTAAAAGTCAAGGGATGGAAAAACATATTTTAAGCAAACAACAGCGAGAAGAAAGCAGGGGTTGTAGTACTAATATCAGACAAAATAGACTTCAAAACAAAGAAAGTCACAAGAGATAAAGAAGGACACTACATAATGATAAAGGGCTCAGTCAAACAAGAGGATATAACCATTCTAAATATATATGCACCCAACACAGGAGCACCAGCATATGTGAAACAAATACTAACAGAACTAAAGGGGGAAATAGACCGCAATGCATTCATTCTAGGAGACTTCAACACACCACTCACCCCAAAGGATAATTCCACCAGGCAGAAAATAAGTAAGGACACGGAAGCACTGAACAACACAGTAGAGCAGATGGACCTAATAGACATCTATAGAACTCTACATCCAAAAGCAACAGGATATACATTTTTCTCAAGTGCACATGGAACATTCTCCAGAATAGACCACATACTAGGCCACAAAAAGAGCCTCAGTAAAATCCAAAAGATTGAAATCCTACCAACCAACTTTTCAGACCACAAAGGCATAAAACTAGAAATAAACTGTACAAAGAAAGCAAAGAGGCTCACAAACACATGGAGGCTTAACAACACGCTCCTAAATAATCAATGGATCAATGACCAAATCAAAATGGAGATCCAGCAATATATGGAAACAAATGACAACAACAACAATAAGCCCCAACTTCTTTGGGATGCAGCAAAAGCAGTCTTAAGAGGAAAGTATATAGCAATGCAAGCATATTTAAAATAGGAAGAACAATCCCAAATGAATGGTCTAATGTCACAATTATCGAAATTGGAAAAAGAAGAACAAATGAGGCCTAAGGTCAGCAGAAGGAGGGACATAATAAAGATCAGAGAAGAAATAAACAAAATTGAGAAGAATAAAACAATAGCAAAAATCAATGAAACCAAGAGCTGGTTCTTCGAGAAAATAAACAAAATAGATATGCCTCTAGCCAGACTTATTAAGAAGAAAAGAGAGTCAACACAAATCAACAGTATCAGAAACATGAAAGGAAAAATCACGACGGACCCCACAGAAATACAAAGAATTATTAGAGAATACTATGAAAACCTATATGCTAACAAGCTGGGAAACCTAGGAGAAATGGACAACTTCCTAGAAAAATACAACCTTCCACGATTGACCCAGAAAGAAACAGAAAATCTAAACAGACCAATTACCAGCAACAAAATTGAAGCAGTAATCAAAAAACTACGAAAGAACAAAACCCCCGTGACAGAGTGACTTACCTCAGAATTTTATCAGACATACAGGGAAGACATAATACCCATTCTCCTTAGAGTTTTCCAAAAAATAGAGGAGGAGGGGATACTCCCAAACTCATTCTATGAAGCTAACATCACCCTAATACCAAAACCAGGCAAAGACCCCACCAAAAAAGAAAACTACAGACCAATATCCCTGATGAACGTAGATGCAAAAATACTCAACAAAATATTAGCAAACCGAATTCAAAAATACATCGAAAGGATCATACACCATGACCAAGTGGGATTCATCCCAGGGATGCAAGGATGGCACAACATTCGAAAGTCCATCAACATCATCCACCACATCAACAAAAAGAAAGACAAAAACCACATGATCATCTCCATAGATGCTGAAAAAGCATTTGACAAAGTTTAACATCCATTCATGATAAAAACTCCCAGCAAAATGGGAATAGAGGGCAAGTACCTCAACATAATAAAGGCCATCTATGATAAACCTACAGCCAACATTATATAGAACAGCGAGAAGCTGAAAGCATTTCCTCTGAGATCGGGAAGTACACAGGGATGCCCACTCTCTCCACAGTTATTTAACATAGTACTGGAGGTTCTAGCCACAGCAATCAGACAAAACAAAGAAATACAAGGAATCCAGATTGGTAAAGAAGAAGTTAAACTGTCACTATTTGCAGATGACATGATACTGTACATAAAAAACCCTAAAGACTCCACCCCAAAACTACTAGAACTGATATCGGAATACAGCAAAGTTGCAGGATACAAAATCAACGCACAGAAATCTGTGGCTTTCCTATATACTAACAATGAACCAACAGAAAGAGAAATCAGGAAAACAACTCCATTCACAATTGCATCAAAAAAAATAAAATACCTAGGAATAAACCTAACCAAAGAAGTGAAAGACTTATACTCTGAAAACTACAAGTCACTCTTAAGAGAAATTAAAGGGGACACTAACAGATGGAAACTCATCCCATGCTCGTGGCTAGGAAGAATTAATATCGTCAAAATGGCCATCCTGCCCAAAGCAATATACAGATTTGATGCAATCCCTATGAAACTACCAGCAACATTCTTCAATGAACTGGAACAAATAATTCAAAAATTCATATGGAAACACCAAAGACCCCGAATAGCCAAAGCAATCCTGAGAAAGAAGAATAAAGTAGGGGGGATCTCACTCCCCAACTTCAAGCTCTACTATAAAGCCATAGTAATCAAGACAATTTGGTACTGGCACAAGAGCAGAGCCACAGACCAATGGAACAGACTAGAGAATCCAGACATTAACCCAGACATATATGGTCAATTAATATTTGATAAAGGAGCCATGGACATACAATGGAGAAATGACAGTCTCTTCAACAGGTGGTGCTGGCAAAACTGGACAGCTACATGTAGGAGAATGAAACTGGACCATTGTCTAACCCCATATACAAAAGTAAACTCAAAATGGATCAAAGACCTGAATGTAAGCCATGAAACCATTAAACTCTTGGAAGAAAACATAGGCACAAACCTCTTAGACATAAACATGAGTGACCTCTTCTTGAATATATCTCCCCGGGCAAGGAAAACAACAGCAAAAATGAACAAGTGGGACTATATTAAGCTGAAAAGCTTCTGTACAGCAAAAGACACCATCAATAGAACAAGAAGGATCCCTACAGTATGGGAGAATATATTTGAAAATGACACATCCGATAAAGGCTTGACGTCTAGAATATATAAGGAGCTCTCACGCCTCAACAAACAAAAAACAAATAACCCAATTAAAAAATGGGCAGAGGAACTGAACAGACAGTTCTCCAAAAAAGAAATACAGATGGCCAACAGACACATGAAAAGATGCTCCACATCGCTAATTATCAGAGAAATGCAAATTAAAACTACAATGAGGTATCACCTCACACCAGTAAGGATGGGTGCCATCCAAAAGACAAACAACAACAAACGTTGGCGAGGCTGTGGAGAAAGGGGAACCCTCCTACACTGCTGGTGGGAATGTAAGTTAGTTCAACCATTGTGGAAAGCAGTATGGAGGTACATCAAAATGCTCAAAACAGACCTACCATTTGACCCAGGAATTGCACTCCTAGGAATTTACCCTAAGAATGCAGCAATCAAGTATGAGAAAGATCAGTGCACCCCTATGTTTATCGCAGCACTATTTACAATAGCCAAGAATTAGAAGCAACCTAAATGTCCATCGATAGATGAATGGATAAAGAAGATGTGGTACATATACACAATGGAATACTATTCAGCTATAAGAAAAGGGCAAATCCAATCATTTGCAGCAACATGGATGGAGCTGGAGGGTATTATGCTCAGTGAAACAAGCCAAGCGGAGAAAGAGAAATACCAAATGATTTCACTTATCTGTGGAGTATAAGAACAAAGGAAAAACTGAAGGAACAAAACAGCAGCAGAATCACAGAACTCAAGAATGGACTAACAGGTACCAAAGGGAAAGGGACTGGGGAGGATGGGTGGGTAGGGAGGGATGAGGGGGGGATAAGTAGGGGGGTATTAAGATTAACATGCATGGGGGGGTAGGAGAAAAGGGAGGGCTGTACAACACAGAGAAGGCAAGTAGTGATTCTACAACATTTTGCTATGCTGATGGACAGTGACTGTAAAGGGGTTTATAGGGGAGACCTGGTATAGGGGAGAGCCTAGTAAACATAATATTCGTCATGTAAGTGTAGATTAGTGTTACCAAAAACAAAGCAAATAAAAAAAGGGCAGTTCCTGTGTGGTAACCTCCAACGAGTTCTACACAAGGGTATAAAGGGCATATAAAAGTGTAGGCAAAGGGTCTGTTTGTGTTTATACAGAGGATCAAAGCCTAATTGGGCTACCCCGAAAATGAACTAAGATACGATATGAAAAAGAACTTCCAACATCTGCACTCTCTGGAAGACTCATGCCAGAAGATGATCATCAAAAAACCCCAACAAAGATCCACGCACTGCTACAGCTGTAGATGCACTCATCCCACCAGTTCCTGGACTTGCCATGGGAACGAGGAAGGAGATATCTAAGCTGGCCTGTGCATACAGTAAAACAACAAATTGGACTGGATCTATACTGTTGGAACTCAACCAAGAATTTGGAGAAGTGCAAATTGTAGCCCTCCAAAGTCTTACAACTACAAACTATTTACTGTTAAAAGAACATATGGCATGTGAACAGTCCCCAGGAATGGGTTGTTTTAATTTGTCTGATTTCTCTCAGACTGTTCAAGTTCAGTTGGACAATATCCACCATATCATAGATAAGTTTTCACAAATGCCTAAGGTGCCTAACTGGTTTTCTTGGTTTCACTGGAGATGGCTGGTAATTACAGATATGCTTTGGTTATGTAACTATACTCCTGTTATGTTAATGTGTGTGTGCAATTTAAGTAGTAGCTTAAAACCTATACATGCTGAAGTTACTCTACAAGAAGATATATCAAAGAAATAATCAATCTTCCCATGTTTTCTTCCGCCTGCTACTTCTGTATCTTTTCTTCTTCCTTCCTAATTACAACCCTTAAATAGAATTAATGCCTCATATCAAATTTACCGAGTATCATAATTCTTCTAAGTGGTAAAGATACCTCAAGACAAATGCTGGGCATAGAAGCCACAGGGCATAAATATGCAAAGAAGTAAAAAGCTAACTTTTTCAAACAATAAGGCTTCTCTCTCACTTACCAACTTCACATTTCCCTGTATGGCCCCGGAAGATGACTGGTTAGCCAGAGACGGGTAAGATTCCTCAAGGGAGGAACAACCTAAGACAGGCACAGTCGCAGGGGGGCCATCAGGTGAGAAATTGGGGATCAACAGAGGTGAGGCTTAGAACCTCACCCCCCCGTTCTGAGAGAAATCTTCTGCATACGTGGATGTTTTATTGCCCTTGTCTAGCTTGGATTAACACATAGTCTACAGGCACACACCTGATCATCTACATTTGCTCTCTTACAACACTAAACTCTGTTTTCTACCTTTATCTTGTATCTACCTACCACTTCAGCATTTTATTGAAAATAATAATAATAAAGAGAGAAATGTGGTATCCAAATATAAATCAAGTATAAAAACCAAATGAGTATTCATATTTGAACTGACTGTTTATAGTTCATAATGCTTGAGCAAAACCGAAAGTTTCTGTGATGACTGCCCTTGTACTGTTCACTATGTAACTTATTCATTATGTAAGAATTTGTTCTACATGTAAAAACTTGTTTGTTATGCCTCAGAAGATTGGAGACTGACAAAAATTAGGCTTGGGGTGGAATAATGATTGTGCATTGAGCATTGACTCCCCTATACAGAATTTTATTGTCGTTAACAACCATTTGATGAATAAATATGAGAGATGCCCTCACAAAAAAAAAAATAAATAAAATAAAACCCAATTGGTATGTTCAAAAAAAAAAAAAAAAACCCTAAAGACTCCACCCCAAAACTACTAGAACTGATATCGGAATACAGCAAAGTTGTAGGATACAAAATCAACACACAGAAATCTGTGGCTTTCCTGTACACTAACAATGAACCAACAGAAAGAGAAATCAGGAAAACAACTCCTTTCACAATTGCATCAAAAAAAAATAAAATACCTAGGAATAAACCTAACCAAGGAAGTGAAAGACTTATGCTCTGAAAACTACAAGTCACTCTTAAGAGAAATTAAAGGGGACACTAACAGATGGAAACTCATCCCATGCTCGTGGCTAGGAAGAATTAATATCATCAAAATGGCCATCCTCCCCAAGGCAATATACAGATTTGATGCAATTCCTATGAAACTACCAGCAACATTCTTCAATGAACTGGAACAAATAATTCAAAAATTCATATGGAAACACCAAAGACTCCGAATAGCCAAAGCAATCCTGAGAAAGAAGAATAAAGTAGGGGGGATCTCACTCCCCAACTTCAAGCTCTACTATAAAGCCATAGTAATCAAGACAATTTGGTACTGGCACAAGAACAGAGCCACAGACCAATTTAACAGACTATAGAATCCAGACATTAACCCAGACATATATGGTCAATTAATATTTGATAAAGGAGCCATGGACATACAATGGCGAAATGACAGTCTCTTCAACAGATGGTGCTGGCAAAACTGGACAGCTACATGTAGGACAATGAAACTGGACCATTGTCTAACCCCATATACAAAAGTAAACTCAAAATGGATCAAAGACCTGAATGTAAGTCATGAAACCATTAAACTCTTGGAAGAAAACATAGGCAAAATCCTCTTAGACATAAACATGAGTGACCTCTTCTTGAACATATCTCCCCGGGCAAGGAAAACAACAGCAAAAATGAACAAGTGGGACTATATTAAGCTGAAAAGCTTCTGTACAGCAAAAGACACCATCAATAGAACAAAAAGGAACCCTACAGTATGGGAGAATATATTTGAAAATGACACATCCGATAAAGGCTTGACGTCCAGAATATATAAAGAGCTCACACGCCTCAACAGACAAAAAACAAATAATCCAACTAAAAAATGGGCAGAGGAACTGAACAGACAGTTCTCCGAAACAGAAATACAGATGGCCAACAGACACATGAAAAGATGCTCCACATCGCTAATTATCAGAGAAATGCAAATCAAAACTATAATGAGGTATCACCTCACACCAGTAAGGATGGCTGCCATCCAAAAGACAAACAACAACAAATGTTGGCGAGGCTGTGGAGAAAGGGGAACCCTCCTACAGTGCTGGTGGGATTGTAAGTTAGTTCAACCATTGTGGAAAGCAGTATGGAGGTACATCAAAATGCTCAAAACAGACCTACCATTTGACCCAGGAATTGCACTCCTAGGAATTTACCCTAAGAATGCAGCAATCAAGTATGAGAAAGATCAGTGCACCCCTATGTTTATCGCAGCACTATTTACAATAGCCAAGAATTAGAAGCAACCTAAATGTCCATCGATAGATGAATGGATAAAGAAGATGTGGTACATATACACAATGGAATACTATTCAGCCATAAGAAAAGGGAAAATCCTACCATTTGCAACAACATGGATGGAGGTGGAGGATATTATGCTCAGTGAAGCAAGCCAAGCGGAGAAAGAGAAATACCAAATGATTTCACTTATCTGTGCAATATAAGAAGAATGGAAAAACTGAAGGAACAAAACAGCAGCAGAATCACAGAACTCAAGAATGGACTAACAGGTACCAAAGGGAAAGGGACTGGGGAGGACGGGTGGGTAGGGAGGGATAAGGGGGGGGAGAGGTAAGGGGGTATTAAGATTAGCATGCATGAGGGGGTAGGAGAAAAGGGAGGGCTGTACAACACAGAGAAGGCAAGTAGTGATTCTACAACATTTTGCTATGCTGATGGACAGTGACTGTAAAGGGGTTTATAGGGGGGACCTGGTATAGGGGAGAGCCTAGTAAACGTAATATTCGTCATGTAAGTGTAGATTAGTGATACCAAAAAAAAAAAAAAAAAAAAGGCAGTTCCTGTGTGGTAACCTCCAATGAGTTCTACACAAGAGTATAAAGGGCATATAAAAGTGTAGGCAAAGGATCTGTTTGTGTTTATACAGAGGATCAAAGCCTAATTGGGCTACCCTTAAAATGAACTAAGATACAATATGAAAAAGAACTTCCAACATCAGCACTCTCTGGAAGACTCATGCCAGAAGATGATCATCAAAAAACCCCAACAAAGATCCACGCACTGCTACAGCTGTAGATGCGCTCATCCCACCAGTTCCTGGACTTGCCATGGGAATGAAGAAGGAGATATCTAAGCTGGCCTGTGCATACAGTAAAACAACAAATTTGACTGGATCTATACTGTTGGAACTCAATCAAGAATTAGGAAAAGTGCAAATTGTAGCGCTCCAAAATCTTAAAACTACAGACTACTTACTGTTAAAAGAACAGAAGGGATGTGAACATTCCCCATGAATGGGTTGTTTTAATTTGTCTGATTTCTCTCAGACTGTTCAAGTTCCGTTCAGTTGGACAATATCCACCATATCATAGATACGTCTTCACAAATGCCTAAGGTGCCTAACTGGTTTTCTTGGTTTCACTGGAGTTGGCTGGTAATTACAGGTATGCTTAGGTTATGTAACTCTACTCCTATTATGTTAATGTGTGTGCGCAATTTAAGTAGTAGCTTAAAACCTATACATGCTGGAGTTACTCTACAAGAAGATATGTCCAAGAAATAATCAATCTTTCCATGTTTTCTTCCGCCTGCTACTTCTATAGCTTTTCTTCTTCTTTCCTAATTACAACCCTTAAATAGAATTCGTGCCTCCTATCAAATTTACCGAGTATCATAATTCTTCCAAGTGGTAAAGATACCTCAGGACAAATGCTGGGCATAGAAGCTACAGGGCATAAATATGCAAAGAAATAAAAAGCTAACCATTTCAAACAATAAGGCTTCTCTCTCACTTACCAACTTTACATTTCCCTGTATGGCCCCGGAAGATGACTGGTTAGCCAGAGACGGGTAAGATTCCTCAAGGGAGGAACAACCTAAGACAGGCACAGTCGCAGGGGGGTCATCAGGTGAGAAATTGGGGATCAACAGAGGTGAGGCTTAAAACCTCACCCCCCCGTTCTGAGAGAAATCTTCTGCATACGTGGATGTTTTATTGCCCTTGTCTAGCTTGGATTAACACATAGTCTACAGGCACACACCTGATCATCTACATTTGCTCTCTTACAACACTAAACTATGTTTTCTACCTTTATGTTGTATCTACCTACCACTTCAGCATTTTATTAAAAATAATAATGATAAAGAAAGAAATGTGGTATCCACATATAAATTAAGTATAAAAATCAAATGAGTATTCATATTTGAACTGACTGTTTATAGTTCATAATGCATGAGCAAAACCGAAAGTTTCTGTGATGGCTGCCCTTTTACTGCTCACCATGTAAGAACTTATTCACTATGTAAGAATTTGTTCTCCAAGTAAGAACTTGTTTGTTATGCCTGAGAAGATTGGAGACTGACGAAAATTAGGCTTGGGGTGGATTAATAATTGTGCATTGAGTATTGACTCCCCTATTCTGTTGTTAACAACCATTTGATCAATAAATATGAGAGATGCCCTCACAAAAAAAAAAAAAAAGTACACACTTCCAATGGTAAAATAATAAGTAACTGGGATGTAATGAATATAGTCAAGATATTGTAACAGCTTGGTATGGTGATAGCTGGTACCTAGAATTGTCATGTATATAAATGTTGAATCACTATGTTGTACACCTGAAACTAATGTAATGTAATACTGTGTGTCAACTACCCTTCAATAAAAAATAATTATCTACAAAAAAAAAAAAAAAAAAAAAAAACTTCCCAAGAACAAAACCCCCGGTCCAGATGGATTTACTGCTGAATTTTATAAGATATACAGAGAAGACATAATACCCATTCTCCTTAAAGTTTTCCAAAAAATAGAAGAGTAGTGAATACTTCCAAACTCATTGTATGAAGCCAGCATCACTGTAATACCAAAACCAGGCAAAGACCCCACCAAAAAAGAAAATTACAGATCAATATCCCTGATGCACATAGATGCAAAAATACTCAACAAAATATTAGCAAACTGAATTCAAAAGTACATCAAGAGGATCATACACCATGACCAAGTGGGATTTATCTGAGGGATGTAAGGATGGTACAGCATTCGAAAATGCATCACCATCATTCACCACATAGACAAAAAGGACAAAAACTACATGATTATCTCCATAGATGGTGAAAAAGCATTCGACAATATTCAACATCTATTCATGATAAAAACCCTCAACAAAATGGGCATAGAGGGCAAGTACCTCAACATAATAAAGGCCATATGTGACAAACCCACAGCCAAGATCATACTTAACAGTGAGAAGCTCAAAGCTTTTTCTCTAAGATCAGGAATAAGACAGGGATGCCCACTCTCCCCACTATTACTCAACATACTACTGGAGGTCTTAGCCATGGCAACCAGACAAAACAAAGAAATACAAGGCATCGAGACTGGTAAAAAAGAAGTCAAACAGCGACTATTTGCAGATGACATGATATTTTACATAAAAAATCCTAAAGACTCCACTCCAAAAGTACGAGAACTAATATTTGAATTCAGCAAAGTTGCAGGATACAGAATTAATACAGAGAAATCTTTTGCTTTCCTATACACTATCGATGAACTAGCAGAAAGAGAAATTAGGAAAACAGTTCTATTCACAATTGCATCAAAAAGAATAACATACCTAGGAATAAATCTAACCAAGGAAGTGAAAGACCTATACCCTGAAAACTACAGGACACTCTTAAGAGAAATTAAAGAGGACATTAACAAATGGAAACTCATCCCATGCTCTTGGCTAGGAAGAGTTAATATTGTCAAAATGGCCATCCTGCCAAAAGCAGTCTGCATATTCAATGCAATGCCTATCAAAATACCAACAGCATTCTTCAACGAACTGGAACAAATAGTTCTAAAATTCATATGGAACCTCTAAAGACCCTGAATAGCCAAGGCAACCCTGAGAAGGAAGAATAAAGTGGAGGACATCTCGCTCCCCAAATTCAAGCTCTACTACAAAACCACAGTAATCAAGACAATTTGGTACTGGCACAAGAACAGAGCCATAGACCAGTGGAACAGAATAGAGAGTCCAGATATTAACCCAAACATATATGGTCAATTAATATATGATAAATGAGCCATGGACATACAATGGGGAAATGACAGCCTCTTAAACAGGTGGTGTTGGCAAAACTGTACAGCTACATGTAAGAGAATGAAACTGGATCATTGTCTAACCCCATACACAAAAGTAAATTCGAAATAGATCAAAGACCTGAATGTAAGTCATGAAACCATGAAACTCTTAGAAAAAAACATAGGCAAAAATCTCTTGGGCATAAACATGAGTGACTTCTTCATGAACATATCTCCCCGGGGAAGGGAAACAGAAGCAAAAATGAACAAGTGGGACTATATCAAGCTGAAAAGCTTCTGTACAGCAAAGGACACCACCAAAAGAACAAAAAGGTATCCTACAGTATGGGAGAATATATTCATAAATGACAGATCCGATAAAGGCTTGACATCCAAAATATATAAAGAGCTCACACACCTCAACAAATAAAAACCAAATAATCCAATTTAAATATGTGCAGAGGAGCTGAACAGACACTTCTCTAAAAAAGAAATTCAGATGGCAAAGATACACATGAAAAGATGCTCCACATCGCTAGTCATCAGAGAAATGCAAATTAAAACCACAGTGAGATGTCACCTCACACCAGTTAGGTTGGCCACCATCCAAAAGACAAATAACAACAAATGTTGGCAAGGATGTGGAGAAAGGGAAACCCTTCTGCACTGCTGGTGGGAATGTAAATTAGTTCAACTGTGGAAAGCAGTATGGAGGTTCCTCAAAAAACTCAAAATAGACATACCGTTTGACCCAGGAGTTCCACTCCTAGAAATCTACCCTAAGAATGCGGTAGCCCAGTTTGAAAAAGACACATGCACCCCTATGTTTATGGCAGCACTATTTACAATAACCAAGAAATGGAAGCAACCTAAGTGTCCGTCAGTAGATGAATGGATAAAGAAGAGGTGGTACATATACTCAATGCTATATTATTCAGCCATAAGAAGAAAACAAATCCTACCATTTGCAACAACATGGATGGAGCTAGAGGGTATTATGCTCGGTGAAATAAGCCAGGCAGAGAAAGACAAGTACCAAATAATATCACTCATCTGTGGAGTATAAGAACAAATAAAAAAACTGAAGGAACAAAACATCAGCAGACTCACAGAACCCAAGAATGGATAAGTTACCAGACTGAAAGGTACTGGGCAGGATGGGTGGGAAGGGAGGGATAAGGGGGAAATAAAGGGGCATTATGATTAGCCGACATAATGTAGGGGGGCAACACTTGAGGGCTGTACAACACAGAGAAGACAAGTAGTGATGCTATAGCATCTTACTACATTGATGGACAGTAACTGTAATGGGATATGTGGGGCACCTTGATGATGGGGGCAGTCTAGTAAACATAATATTGCTCATCTAATTGTAGATAAATGATACCAAAATAAAAATATATAAGTAAAATAAAATAATAAAAAGTATATATATCTGATAGAAAATTTATTGGGAAAATTTTAAAATAAATAAAAAATTCTACTTCTAGTCATTTCCCCTAAGTAAATCATTTTACAAGTGCCAAAGATAAAAGTATGAAGATTTTGATAACATGTTTGCTTATTATAATAAAAATTTGGAAACAGTCTAAATATTGGTAGTTACCTAAATAAATTATAGCACGTCCATACTATGTATGGTGCAGCAAAGATATTTGTAATTTATTAAGTGAACAAAAGCTGTTTATAAAATAGCATACAGAAAGCATACTTAAATTTTTGTAAAATAGTGAATATTCAGTGTATTTGAACTGTATTTTTTTCACATTTCAATATCTCTGAAGTGTACATGTATCTTAGAATTGATGATATCTTGGATAATAATCAGCATTATTTTTCTTTATTAAATCATGCAAAATAATGCAGACCTCACAGTTTATGACACCTTAGATTTGATGAAATGTGCTAAAATGCTAAAACATAGAAAACAAGTGTAGAAGAGAATACTCCAAAATGATATAAATAATAATCTCTGGGTGCTGATAGGGCTGTAAGTGATTTTTTATTTCCTTCTATATGCTTTTCCCTTCTCTAAATATTTTATAACATCTGTATTACTTCCACAGATAAAAACTGAAACTTCCTTGTAAAAGTGTAAATTAAAGTTCAACATGGTTGAGGTGATAGGAGCAGTTTTATTAAATGGATTCAAGTAGGTGGGTCCAGGTAGGGCATTGGATATACTTGCAAATGAGATCATGAAACTGCTTACTGTCACCAAAGTGAAAAGTTCTCAAGCATGGAGGATATAACAGAAGACTAGAGAGGTTCAATATCCCAATTTTCAAATAAGTATGGATTCTATTCACCAAGTGATACACTTCTTTAAAGTCCTGACAAAGTTCTTAAAGTATTAAACAGGTAGTTTGTGAGCCCATGGGGAAAAAGTAGAGATCATTAGTGGCCAATGTAAACTTACTAAGAACTAATGCAGCTAGTAATAGGTAACTAATTCCATTTCCTTTTGGTACTACTCGACTGGAAGACCAGGGAAGCACCATAGACATTATATAACTGGATTTCAGCAAAGATACCCTTGTGAGAGATGTAGGCATAAAGCTCCCCATTGCCTACAGGATAAAGTCCAAACTTCCTAGTGTGGTGTTCAAGACCTTTTACAACCCAGACTCTACGCTTCAGCACCATTCTCTGAACCAACCACACTCTTATTTTACCTCCTTGCCTTTGCACATGCTATTTCCTCTGTCTGGACTGCCCTTATGCCACCTCAGTGGGGCTAAAATAGCACTTAAATTTCACACTCAGTGCCATCTCTTCCTTGGTATCTTCAGCCTTCAGACAGAATCAGTTGCTCTCTTCTCCTTTCAGTTGTTCCACACCTTCATTCTAGTACTTAACCCTATTTTATTCTCATGATTTTATGTTTAGACTGTGAGCTCAAGGACAGGCCCTCTTAATATTCCTCTCTGTGGCCCTAGAGTCTTAATACAGTTCCTAGTCCCTTATAATAGATGCCCAATAAATATTTTTCAAGGGAATCTCTGAAACATAAAATAAGCTTTATTGTGAAACCTACAGTTTAATTCTTTAAGTTATTAATTTAAACAGGGTTCATTTGAAACTCTTCTGAACTATTCTTTTCTATTTTATTAAAATCTAAATCTAAAGCCCTGCCTATGCATCAGTTTCTAATGTTGATAAATTCCTGTAGTATAAAAAGAACTCAACATTCTCCTTCCTGTACATTCAGTTACAATTCCTTCAGAGGAACCCTTCCCAGACAAGGCTTATTTCTGCTCTTTTCTTGGTAAAAAACCTTAAGTAAAATGTGTACGCCCCAAAAATAGTACCTGTGAAGGGTATCAATAAACAGAGCTTTAAAAGCTCTGTGTAGCTTTAAGTAGCATGGTGAGAGTCTGACAGACCTGGGTCTGGATCCCAGCTCTGCCACCGACTAGCCAGGTGACCCTGGGTAAGTCGCTTGATTTCCCTGAGCTTCGGTTCTCTTATCTGAGAAATGAGGTCATAGTTGTAAAGCACGTAGCACAGGACTTGAACACAGTAAGTGCTCTAGAAATAAATGATTTTTCATTATCATCATTACCTCCCCTCCCTGCTGCTTTTCTTTACAGCTGTGGTTGTCTACCAGGAGTAATTTTGCCCTCCCAAGAGACATTTTGGCAATATCTGGAGACATTTTTGGTTGTCACATCCAAGCAAAGTGCTGCTAGCATCTAGAGGGTAGAGACAAGGGGCACTGATAAATGTCGTAGAACGTGCAGGACGGCCCCCACAACAGTGCGTTAACCAGCCCGCAGGGTCAGGGCACCAGGCTGTGAAACCCGAGCGTATTTATATGATGTATGTGTTTATGTTCTTCCTGACTAAGTTAGAGTTGTCTTCATTAAATCAAAATATAGGGGGCTAAAAATTAAGTTTGGCAAGAATGTTAACACTGAAGAACATCTTACTCCTTATTTCATGTTGATCAGTCTTAAGTCCAATGAAGGACTCACTTATTTTTACTTCATCATTTATCTTTGAGAACAAGGCTTTATTCAAAGATGATCTTTATTACTTTTGCTCTGAATGACAAGATTTTAATTAGTTCTTTGGATGGTAGAATTTCTAACGACTTGGAGAGTGCCTGGAACCTCCAAATACACTAATCTGGGTAAAGTGATCGACAGGACACTGTGGGCTCTAGTCCTTTGCATTGTGTTGACTTATGGCATGCTCTCCTTCCAGGAAAAAAGCGTGACTACCAGAGTCTGGGATGGCCCAGCCCAGATGAGTGCGTGAAACTCCGCTGGGTAGAGCTGACTGCCATCGTGAGTACCTGGCTTGCTGTTTCCTCAAAAAACATTGAGTAAGTATCTGAAACCTCTCCCTCCTTCATGATATTTGTGTACCAGTGAATCCACTGGTACCGCCCTTCTTTGTTAGCAGCTATTAGAAAAGTCATCCTTTTTAGGTTGGTGGTTCAGAGGGTGACCTTGCTGACCACAGCCCACAGATGGATTCAGACCATCTGGTAGAGAAGCAGTGAAGGTGCCCCCGCTTCTTAGTGTCCTTACACACACTTTATAAGCTATCAAGAAGTCGTGTATGACTGACTTAGTTTGATTTGAAGACTGGATCCCTTCTTATAGAAGCACACAACCTGTGGTCTCTTGCTGACATCATACACTTGAAAAGGAAGCCAGAGCAAATCCGGATTCACAAATACTTACAAAGACAAGACAAGCAAGGCTGCCTCTCTGATCGCTGTTTGTCCTCCTTGGACACCTGGTCTCTTTTCCTGGCCTCTTTTCTATCCCTTAAGTGTTGGAGTTCCCCAGGATTTACCTCTAAGCCTTCTTATTTATATTTTTTAAGTTTTATTTTTTTTTATTAAGGTATCATTGATATACACTCTTACGAAGGTTTCACAAGAAAAACAATGTGGTTATTACATTCACCCTTATTAGCAATTGATAATTGCATTGATAACCCCATTGCAGTCACTGTCCATCAGTGTAGTAAGATGCCACAGAGTCCCTATTTGTCTTCTCTGAGCTACACTGTCTTCCCCGTGACCCCACACATAACATGTGAACAGTCATGATACCCCACAATCCCCTTCTCCCTCCCTCCCCACCCGCCCTCCCCAACCCTTCCCCTTTGGTAACCACTAGTCCTTTCTTGGAGTCTGTGAGTCTGCTGCTATTTTGTTCCTTCAGTTTTGCTTTGTTGTTATACTCCACAAATGAAGGAAATCATTTGGCACTTGTCTTTCTCTGCCTGGCTTATTTCACTGAGCATAATATCCTCCAGCTCCATCCATGTTGCTGCAAATGGTAGGATTTGTTTCTTTCTTATGGCTGAATAGTATTCCATTGTGTATATGTACCACCTCTTCTTTATCCATTCATCTACTGATGGACACTTAGGTTGCTTCCATATCTTGGCTATTGTAAATAGTGCTGCAGTAAACATAGGGATGCATATGTCCTTTTGAATCTGAGAAGTTGCATTCTTTGGGTAAATTCCTAGGAGTGGAATTCCCAGGTCAAATGGTATTTCTATTTTTAGTTTTTTTTAGTTTTTTTTTTTTTGAGGGGGCATCTCTCATATTTATTGATCAAATGGTTGTTAACAACAATAAAATTCTGTATAGGGGACTCAATGCTCAATGCACAATCATTAATCCACCCCAAGCCTAATTCTCATCAGTCTCCAATCTTCTGAAGCATAACGAACAAGTTCTTACCTGGTGAACAGTACAAGGGCAGTCATCACAAAAACTTTCAGTTTTGATCACGCATTATGAATTATAAACAATCAGGTCTAATATGAATATTTGTTTGATTTTTATACTTGATTTATATGTGAATCCCACATTTCTCCCTTATTATTATTATTATTTTTTTTTTTAATAAAATGCTGAAGTGGTAGGTAGATGCAAGATAAAGGTAGAAAACATAGTTTAGTGTTGTAAGAGAGCACATGTAGATGATCAGGTGTGTGCCTGTAGACTAAGTGTTAATCCAAGCTAGACAAGGGCAATAAAACATCCACGGATGCAGAAATTTCTCTCAAAACAGGGGGGGTGAGGTTCTAAGCCTCACCTTTGTTGATCCCCAATTTCTCACCTGATGGCCCCCCTGCGACTGTGCCTGTCTTAGGTTGTTCCTCCCTTGAGGAATCTTACCCGTCTCTGGCTAACCAGTCATCTTCCGGGGCCATACAGGGAAATGTAAAGTTGGTAAGTGAGAGAGAAGCAATATTGTTTGAAAAGGTTAGCTTTTTACTTCTTTGCAGATTTATGCCCTGTGGCTTCTATGCCCAGCATTTGTCTTGAGGTATCTTTACCACTTGGAAGAATTATGATACTCGGTAAATTCGATATGAGGCACGAATTCTATTTAAGGGTTGTAATTAGGAAGGAAGAAGAAAAGCTATAGAAGTAGCAGATGGAAGAAAACATGGGAAGATTGATTATTTCTTTGACAGATCTTCTTGTAAAGTAACTTAAGCATGTATAGGTTTTAAACTACTAATTAAATTGCGCACACACATTAACATAATAGGAGTACAGTTACATAACCAAAGCAGACCTATATTTACCAGCCATCTCCAGTGAAACCAAGAAAACCAGTTAGGCATCCTAGGCATTTGTGAAAATTTATCTATGATATGATGGATATTGTCCAACTGAACTTGAACAGTCTGAGAGAAATCAGACAAGTTAAAACAACCCATTCCTGGGAACTGTTCACATCCCATATGTTCTTTTAACAGTAGATAGTCTGTAGTTGTAAGATTTTGGAGCGCTACAACTTGTACTTCTCCTAATTCTTGGTTGAGTTCTGACAGTATAGATCCAGTCAAATTGGTTGTTTTACTGTATGCACAGGCCAGCTTAGATATCTCCTTCATTCCCATGGCAAGTCCAGGAACCAGTGGGATGAATGCAGCTACAACTGTAGCAGCACCTGGATCTTTGTTGAGGTTTTTTGATGATTATCTTCCGGTATGACTCTTCCAGAGAGTGCTGATGTTGGAAGTTCTTCTTCATATCGTATCTTAGTTCATTTTCTGGGTAGCCCAATTAGGCTTTGATCCTCTGTATGAACACAAACAGACCCTTTGCCCACACTTTGATATGCCCTTTATACCATTGTATAGAACTCATTGGAGGTCACCACACAGGAACTGCCTTTTTTTTTTTTAAGAGAAAGGAATATTATCAGAAAAGTGTACCTCCATAGCCAATCATCTGACACCCTTTAAGTGATCAAAATTAAGGATATTTAAAGCATGCATTAATTGTTGATTTACAGTTAGTTTTATATCCTATCAGGGAGTAATCCCCCTTTTCTTTCCTTTTTTTTTTTTTTATTTTTTTGTTATCATTAATCTACACTTACATGAAGAATATTATCTTTACTAGGCTCTCCCCTATACCAGGTCCCCCCTTATAAACCCCTTTACATTCACTGTCCATCAGCATAGAAAAATGTTATAGAATCACTACTTGTCTTCTGTGTTGTACAGCCCTCCCCTTCCTCCCACCCCCCCATTATGCATGCTAATCTTAATACCCCCCTTCTCCTTCCCCCCCCTTATCCCTCCCTACCCACCCATCCTCCCCAGTCCCTTTCCCTTTGGTACCTTTTAGTCCATTCTTGGGTTCTGTGATTCTGCTGCTGTTTTGTTCCTTCAGTTTTTCCTTTGTTCTTATACTCCACAGATGAGTGAAATCATTTGGTATTTCTCTTTCTCCGCTTGGCTTATTTCACTGAGCAAAATACCCTCCAGCTCCATCCATGTTGCTGCAAATGGTAGGATTTTCCCTCTTCTTATGGCTGAGTAGTATTCCATTGTGTATATGTACCACATCTTCTTTATCCATTCATCTACTGATGGACATTTAGGTTGCTTCCAATTCTTGGCTATTGTAAATAGTGCTGCAATAAACATAGGGGTGCATCTGTCTTTTTCAAACTTGATTGCTGCATTCTTAGGGTAAATTCCTAGGAGTGGAATTCCTGGGTCAAATGGTAAGTCTGTTTTGAGCATTTTGAGGAACCTCCATACTGCTTTCCACAATGGTTGAACTAGTTTACATTCCCACCAGCAGTGTAGGAGGGTTCCCCTTTCTCCACAGCCTCGCCAACATTTGTTGTTGTTTATCTTTTGGATGGCAGCCATCCTTACTGGTGTGAGGTGATACCTCATTGTAGTTTTAATTTGCATTTCTCTGATAATTAGCGATGTGGAGCATCTTTTCATGTGTCTGTTGGCCATCTGTATTTCTTTTTTGGAGAACTGTCTGTTCAGTTCCTCTGCCCATTTTTTAATTGGATTATTTGTTTTTTGTCTGTTGAGGCGTGTGAGCTCTTTATATATTTTAGACGTCAAGCCTTTATCGGATCTGTCATTTACAAATATATTCTCCCATACTGTAGGGTTCCTCTTTGTTCTATTGATGGTGTCTTTTGCTGTACAGAAGCTTTTCAGCTTAATATAGTCCCACTTGTTCATTTTTGCTGTTGTTTTCCTTGCCCGGGGAGATATGTTCAAGAAGAGGTCACTCATGTTTATGTCTAAGAGGTTTTTGCCTATGTTTTTTTCCAAGAGTTTAATGGTTTCATGACTTACATTGAGGTCTTTGATCCACTTTGAGTTTACTTTTGTATATGGGGTTAGACAATGGTCCAGTTTCATTGTCCTACATGTAGCTGTCCAGTTTTGCCAGCACCATCTGTTGAAGAGACTGTCATTTCCCCATTGTATGTCCATGGCTCCTTTATTGAATATTAATTGACCATATATGTTTGAGTTAATGTCTGGAGTCTCTAGTCTGTTCCACTGGTCTGTGGCTCTGTTCTTGTGCCAGTACCAAATTGTCTTGATTACTATGGCTTTATAGTAGAGCTTGAAGTTGGGGAGTGAGATCCCCCCTACTTTATTCTTCTTTCTCAGGATTGCTTTGGCTATTCGGGGTCTTTGGTATTTCCATATGAATTTTTGAATTATTTGTTCCAGTTCATTGAAGAATGTTGCTGGTAATTTGATAGGGATTGCATCAAATCTGTATATTGCTTTGAGCAGGATGGGCATTTTGACGATATTAATTCTTCCTAGCCATGAGCATGGGATGAGTTCCCATTTGTTAGTGTCCCCTTTAATTTATCTTAAGAGTGACTTGTAGTTTTCAGAGTATAGGTCTTTCACTTCTTTGGTTAGGTTTATTCCTAGGTATTTTATTCTTTTTGATGCAATTGTGAATGGAATTATTTTCCTGATTTCTCTTTCGATTGTTTCATTGTTAGTGTATAGAAAAGCTACAGATTTCTGCGTGTTAGTT